>NC_136269.1:119612940-119762940 GCF_964187855.1 Myxine glutinosa
ATCCATCAAACCCAGATTGGTCCGTCAGACTGTCAGATGGTGAAGCGTGATTCATCACTCAAGAGAACGCGTTTCCACTATTCCAGAGTCCAATGGTGGTGAGCTTTACACCACTCCAGCCGACGCTTGGCATTGCGTATGGTGATCTTAGGCTTGTGTGCGGCTGCTCAGCCATGGAAACCCATTTCATGAAGCTCCCGATGAACAGTTGTTGTGCTGACGTTGCTTCCAGAGGTAGTTTGGAACTCGGTAGTTAGTGTTGCAACCGAAGACAGACAATTTTTTACGCGCTAGGCGCTTCAGCACTCGGCGGTCCCATTCTGTGAGCTTGTGCGGCCTACCACTTCACGGCTGAGCTGTTGTTGCTCCTAGACGTTTCCACTTCATAATAACAGCACTTACAGTTGACCAGGGCAGCTCTAGCAGGGCAGAAATTTGACGAACTGTCTTGTTGGAAAGGTGGCGTCCTATGACGGTGCCACGTTGAAAGTCACTGAGCTCTTCAGTACGGCCCATTCTTCTGCCAATGTTTGTCTATGGAGATTGCATGGCTGTGTGCTAGATTATATATACCTGTCAGCAATGGGTGTGGCTGAAACAGCTGAATCCACTTATTAGAAGGGGTATCCGCATACTTTTGGTCATGTAGTGTATATTACACTAGAAGATCACAAACAGGCATACACACACCTACGGAAGTCTGGTACATCTGTATAAATATATGATTGTGTATCATTCACGTTCGGTACCTGCCAGACATAATGTAACGTTACTAAGAACAGGTGTATAAACAAACCCACGGTAGCATGGGCGTCAAAGTGACACTCATCCATGACACGCAAGTTGTGCACAATTAAAGAGATGATGGATGTGTGATGTCACATATTGGCAACAAGGCCTACCAGTTTGACACAGATCAAGCTCCTGTATCATTTGATAGGAATGGCAACGGTTGAGCAGCAATCGGATAGACTGCAGAGGATCCAGCAAGGTCGTCTCCGGGTGCCGTGATATGAAATCCTGCAAAGATTTGCGGTTGATGAGAAAAATACAAGCACTCTATGGTTTTCATAACTGCTGCTTGGTATCGGCCGCCAAAACAGATGAACTTGCACGTCCCTGTCTAAAATGACAGATAATCACTGCCGTATAAAATGTCTATTTCCGGCAACGTGAACAGCAGAATAAATCTACACCATTTTAGAGGCCAACATCAGTTGTGACACATCAAATTAACAATTGTGCAGATTTCCTTCTTCATCTATAGATGCTCACTAAAAAAAAAAATCACTTTGTGCAAAATAGTTTTTAAACGTCACACGAGAGAAAGTGTGAGAGAAAATACAGATAAGTAGACGAGAAGCACCAGATGCTTCTAACTCGAGTTATGGTCTGCAAAACGATTTTCAAAGGGCACATGCTTTTTGACCTTTGGTTTGTTGAACCCAAATTTGAATCAGTTAATTTTTGTATTGCAATCCATAAGTGTGCCAAGTTTGGTAGAAATCCCTTTAGTGGTTCATAAGTTATTGCAGTAACAAAACTACAACGGCATACCTCCACCAGGCTGAACAGTTTACGTTTTGCATCCCACTGATAGGCCGGATCTGCAACCGGACGTGAACCAAAATCGAATCGGCTGGTTCTTGTCACCTACCCAAGTCATCAACAAATATCGTCCGAATACGTCCATAACTTTTTGAGATATCCTGCTGGATAAAGAAAACAGACAAACAGACAGGGTTGAAAACATAACCTCTGCCAACCTTCATTAGGCAGCCTGGTGTTGGCTTAGGGGTTAGGGTGCTGGCTTGGGATCTTAGGATCCTGAGTTCGAATCCCAGTCGATCGTTGCAATTAACGGCAGGGGGGTTGATTCAACCTGTCATCCTTCCGAGGTCGGCAAATTGAATACCAGCTTGCTGGGATGAATGATCCGATCCCGGTGTGTACCCCGGTTTAGAATAGGTACACCGTATCCCTGCGTGTTGTAAGAGGCGACTAAAGGGGTTTTTTTTGTATACTGAGTCGAGGCTCGTGAAAGAGCTAACATTTATTTCACAAACAAATCAACCAGACAAACAAGATATATAAAAAGAGGGAGCGGAAGACAAGATGGGGAGACAAGGGGAAGCACACAAACATAATATTTGAGAGCAGGGAGATGTGTGGGAGGGAGAGGGCTTGGGGGGAGGAGGCGTGGGAATGGGGGGGGGGGGGGGGGGAGAAGTATAAAACACAAGGACACTAAGGACTTCCAGGACAGAAGTTGGTATTTCAAAAAAGTGGATTTGGGGTGAAATTAGTGGGGTAGAAAAGATCAAGGTTTTGGATGGGGGAAGATAAGAGATGGTGGTGAACAGGTGTTTTAAAGACCTGGAGGGTGGAGTGGGATTGAAGAGAGTGAGGGAGTTTGTTCCAGAGGCGGGAGAAAAGAGGAATGAAGGAGTGAAGGTGAGCAGAGAGTCTTGATTTTGGCAGTTTAACCATTAGAGGGTTGCAGGCAGATCTTGTGCGACCTGTAGGAATATTTGGGGGACAGAGCCCAGAGAGAGCTGGGAGGGCAATGCCAGAGAAGAGTCGGTAGAAGACGGAAAGACCATCAACCTGCCTGCGGTGAGTGAGTGAAAGGCCCATGGAGTTAGCTTCATCGCGGGAGATTCCAATAATTCTGAACGCTTTGGTTTCAACAGCGTGAAGACGAGCTAGGTGTGAGGCAGGAGCACCAGCCCAGAGGGGAGAGCAGTATTCCATTGAGCTGCGGATGAAAGCCTTGTATGTGGTGAGGAGCTCAGGTGTGCCAAGGAAGGACTTCGCACGACGGAGGATGCCCAGTCGGCGACTGGCTTTGGAGGCCAGATTTGAAATGTGGTTTTCCCAGGAAAGATCATGGCAGATAGTGAGACCCAAAAGTTTGAGTGACAGAACTTCTTGGAGAGGATTATTCAGAAAGTGGATGGGAGGGTTGTCCAGTCGGTCTTTTCGGAGAGACATCGTAAGAGGCGTTGCGGATCTCGGGTTACGGCGCTCCCCTTACCGAGGGGGGTTTAATCCCCTCGTCTATTAAGCTGGCCGTCCGAGTCCTAGAAGATATCGCGCTCCTCTGCGGGGTTGAGATTGACCAGGGTGACTGGTCAACGGGTTCCCAGATACCTTTGCCAACCTCTCCGCAAAGCAGGACGATACTTCTGCTCGAGCCACGGACAAGATGGAAGATTGCCGAGCGGTTTAGCAATCCGAAGCTTGAGCCGTTAGCAATAAAACTAACCGGATTCTGAGCGGTTATAATCGTGCCACAGGTATTCAATTGGGAAAAGACTAAAGTGACCGGATGAGAGGAAAACCCAAAGAATAAGAAGGGTGAAGGAAGAACAAACATGATTTATTAACTACACTACAAGAGGAAACGAAAGGCAGCAAGAATATACAAAAGGAGGAAATAAAAGGACATAGGGCAACCTTATACACTCTTATATAACACGCCCAGGACAATACAAACACACTTACACGAATGGGGTGGTGGTGGTGGGAAGGAAGAGAAGGGTCCAAGCAGTTGGTTCCAGGCTCCGGGTCCGCCGCGAAGAATGGCAGGCAGCTTCGCGTGTCGTTGGCACACGACCGGACCTTACATATGCAAGGGGCGGGGATGCTGTGTGCGTATAGCGTGCCGAACGCTCTCAAAACCAAACGGCAGTTCGTGTCAAACAATCGTTCCAAGCGATCCTCCGCGCAGTGTTCTTATCATCCGCCGTCTCTGCGCTGTTCTCTCAATCGCAACGGTCCCCTGCGCAGTTCTTCATCAATGGCCTCCCCTCGCGCATCTCTCGCATCTCTTTAGATTTGACTCCTTCTCTCTCCCTGGCGCATCTCTCTTGCGCACACTCTCCCGGTACGTACTCCGTACCACTCACGGGTGTGTACTCCCGCATACACCCACTCAGCGCACACCTAACCAGGGGTGTGCAATCTGTTGCACACCCAATAACACGCTCCACAACCAACTCAGGTGTGCATCCCCACACACTCTCTCCATCCATCTCACTCTCCGTGTCACAATCACTCCCACTATCACGCTCTGTCGTGCATTCTCCCTCGCACTCGGTAACACACTCGTGCTTCGACGCACACTTTTTCCTCACACGCGCGCCACTTCCACTCACACCACTCACAAGGGACCGTTCACAAACGCCTGGGTGCCGTCTCAATCCCAAGCGCGCGAAAATTCTTTTCGCGGCAAACACTCTTCCGGAAAAATCTCTTCTCCGCATACACAGCCCGACTCACCTTCGGGGTTCTTCTTCTTCGCTCCACACGCACCTGCAAACCTTTATAAGGATTAACAAGCACGGCATCATGATGCGGGCACGGACTTTGCACATTATCCATTTCTCCCTGCCGCGAGTGCTTTCCCAAGTCCGGCGTCTCTTCCAACCCAATTTCCATTTCCACTATTGGTTCGGTTTCTTTGCCAATTTGAATTAATTATTTTCCTTTATTTTCTTTTCCCTCGACCACCGCTGGCTCTAATAAAATTTTCTCTTCTACCTCGGCGGTCGCCGGCTTCCCCATACCCCGGGTCACGATCTCTATACCCGTCCAGTTACCTGTGCCTTGCTCCAACTCGCTTCTCCCGCGCTCCTCACACCGCGCCACCTCGTCGTGTACCCCCGCAACCTTTCCACCCGATCTGCGGTCTATGTCTCTCCCCAATGCTTTTATCTGGCCACCGACTCTGTCCTCAAACCCCGTTAACCCGTCCTTCATTCTTTTCACTTGATTTTCCCGAGTGTCCATCTTGCTTTTCACCCTCGTTAACCCCTCGTTCATTTCCCCAATTTGGCCTCCCATCTCATTTCTCAATCCCCCAATTTGGTTTTCTAATCGCTCTCCCATTTTATTCATTTCCCTGCTGGATTTGTCTGCCATCTTTTCCATATACCCCCTCATTTGCGCCATAAAGAGGTCCAGATTCACTAGTGCTGCGGGCTCGGCTGCCGCGGCCTTGTGCGAGGCGCCGCCATCTTGTGCTGCCGCGACCACGTGCGAGGCGCCGCCATCTTGTGCGCCTGCAACCCCCTCTACCGCGCCTTCTTCAACCTCCTCTTCCATTACTCCCACTGCCTCCCTGGGGTCCTGGGTTGCCTCTAACCCCTCTACTATCTCCCCCACCGGCATCCGATCGCCTTGACTATCCATGGCACGACTCAATTTGGATATTAAATACTAGATTTCGGCCGCTCGTAATTTCGACCAAATTTTTCAAGGTGGATTAAAAATTTGGTTCGGGCATCCGGCCATAAAAACATTGCCTCAAACAGGGAACCGTGATGATCGATGATGCTCTAGCAGGGAAAATGGCCTTAAAAAGGGAAGAAAAAAAAACCATCAACCTTCAGTCGTCAGGCATCAGAGGTAATGATTTTCAATTAAAGGCATATGGCCTTAGGGCTTAGACCTTTGACTTTTTTTTTAACCCAAAATCGAATCACTTCATCTTGGCATTAAAGTCCATACGTATGCCATGTGTGGTTGAAATCCCTTCAGAAGTTCAGTGGTTCACACGTTATCGTGTCCGGAAAAGGAGCTACGCTTCCCGCTCGAGCGCAGCTTTCGTTAAATCGGCTATCTTCTAAACCTGGTGGGCCGCATTAGCAAGCACCCCACCAGCACGACAATATTGTCAACTGTATTTCAAGGAAAGGATCTGTTCATATTCAACTAGTTCCATTCAATATATTTTAAGAATTATAGAGTTAAATAAGATACAGGGAAATGCACTTTGATTATGTGTAAGGCCTGTGTTCCTTAAATGTGAAGCAAATTATGAGGAACAGGCAGCATCAGTTTCTGTCACCATCGTGGTCGCCCTTCATAGTTGAAGATTGCTGTTCACATGTGACATGTGATCAACCACCACATTAACCATAAGAAGACCAAACCACTTCCTGTCTGCAGTTTAAGCATTAATACTAAAGAATATGAATGAAGACAAAACCCACCACCCCTTTCACTCCCATGGCTGTCCCCCAACACCCATCATGTGTACGTTCTAGAGAGATGACTCATACAAAGAAAACAAAAAGCAGACTTATTGGCAAGGTAACATATTTCATCTACAGATACCTTCTTTGCCAAACTATGACTCACGGATTTCCTCATTCTGGGTGGGGCATTTGTCAGCCTTGTGAAATGAGCTCAAATAATGTCAGACCTGATCACATCATTGTAGCTCTGTCAACTCTTTCCTGCTTAGCAAAAGGCACGCCCACTCTTTTTTTCCCCTTTTTCCTCTCTCTCTCCTTTTTTGTCCATTCTTGAGTGGATGTGCAAACACTTCCCACTCCCGTCGAGGCGGTTCCGGGTCGCTAGCCTCATACACTCACACACTGTTGACCTTCTCATTCCTCACGTTTGACCGGTACGTGTGTGTGCTCGAATAGGGAAGGCATGCGAGCACATTAGTCGTTGCAATTCGAGAGCATACAAAAGTTAGGGGTAGCATGACAGGTGGACGCTTGCTTACATTGCTTAGCAGTTGCAATTAAAACCATCCGGTTTTTCATACCTGTACCAGTACAGTATTGGTACAATTCCAATTTTCATTATCTCGTTCAACCAGCCTTTCTGCCTTCAGTGCCCCACGCCCTGAACAATAACCTCCTCATGTGTATTGCCAATGGAATCCAGAGCAACAGCCCCTCCCAAATACAACATTCAAGGCCTGATTCGATCCAGTCGATCACGTGCTGTCACAGGCAAATACTGCTGGCTGAGCTAACTTGCTGCTAAAATCCAATATTTAATGTTCTTCTGTTATCTTTAGATGGTTAAGACATCCACTCTGAGTCTGGGAGGTCAGTGGTTCAGACCCTAGCTTAGTCATGCGAAAGACTTAAAATGGCCGCTTCTTTGCTAAAGAATATATATATATATATTAAAGCTTTTCAGGACAGTTGGTACTTTGCGACGCGCACGAATTTTGCCCGGCTTGACCACATTCTTGTCAGGGCAAAGGCGGATGGGTGGAGGGAGCTGGCCGGTTTCTTTTTTTCAATATGATACCATCACGTCCTGGTGTTTGCTCCTGCAGAACAAACAATCGAGATATGCTGAACAAACATGTACGCCAAACGAGAACTCGACACACCGTTTCTGGGAGAAGCACTTTGTAGCTTAGACGAGATAGCAGCTTTCAGGAGTACTGTAATCCTATCGGAAGGTTGGCTGCTCTCCCACCGCACTTTTACAGCTCCATTACAACAACATCACCATGCAGCGAGGCCTGTGCAGGTCTGCGTCAGCGGACAGGTAGAACTATGGATGAAATCAAGGGGACGTTGTTAAAACTGCTGTGAGAAGGAAGGAGAAGCTGACGTTTTGAGCATTAAGCCTTCGTCGAAATTTTCAACCGATCTTCACGAAACTTCACCAAATGGTAGAGTTGGTCAAAAGCAAGAAGCCTATTGTTTTTGAGGTCAATAGATCAAAAGGTCAACATGGGCCAAAAGGTCAACATAGGCCAAATTTCTAAAATCCTCAATTTTCATCCGATTGACTTGAAATTTGAAGAGGACTTGCACATCTGGTCACTGAATTCAACCACCAAGTATTTTTGAGGTCAACATAGGCCAAAAGGTCAACATAGGCCATGTTTCAAAAATCCTCAATTTTCATCCGATTTAATTGAAAATTGAACAGCATTTGCACATTGAGTCACTAAATAGGGAAACTAACTATTTTTGAGGTCAAAAGGTCAAAGGTCAACTCAAGGTCGACCTTCCAAAATCATCATTTTTCATCTGAAAAATCGTCACTTTTCTCCCTATTGACCCGAGCTTTGATCAAGATTGTCAATTTTAATCTTGATGAAATGGACAATTTGCTGTATCAATGGGATTTCTTTTTCTTGGGGGTGGGGGGGGGGGGTGGGGGGGGGGGGGGAAGCGGATTTTGCAAGTATCGTCCAACGCATGACGTCTTCTAGTTTGTTTGTTTGTGAACAAAATATCTCAAAAGGTTGTGGACGGATTCGGACGAAATTTGGCAGAGATGTAGAAGTTGTGACAAGGACGAAATGATTAGATTTTGGTGAAGATCCGGATTCGGATCCGGCTAGTGGAATTTTTAAAAGTGATTCTTCACCATTGGGAGATAGGGACAAAAACGATACATAGCAGGATATCTCAAAATGTTGTGGACGGATTTGGACGAAACCTGGTGGCCCGACCGGTTGGGTGTCTGACAAGGACAAATATATGCGATTTTGATGAAGATCTGAATATGGATTCGGATATGATAATTATTTAATTTTAAAGTGATTCTTCACCATTGGGAGATTGGGCCAAAAACTATACATAGCAGGATATCTCAAAAAGTTATGGATGGATTTGGACGAAACTTTGTGGACAGGTTGGGTGTGTGACAAGGACGAAATGATTAGATTTTGGTGAAGATCCGGATTCGGATCCGGCTAGTGGAATTTTTTTAAGTGATTCTTCACCATTGAGTGATATGGCCAACCAGGTGGAGGTATGCTCTCGACTGAGTGCTGTTCTAGTTTCCTGTGGTGGATAGTGCACCTCGATCAATGTCCTGTTGATTGCATCCGTTGGTCTAATAGTATCTTCAAAGTAAATGTCAAATTCAGGTTAAAAAGGTTAGTAGAGGTCTGCATCACCATAGAGGTACACTCAGTATATTAAGCCAGACTCGGTGGTGTAATGGTTCGAGTGTCCTCTCTTAGTCTGGGATATCGTCGGTTTGAACCATGGTTGAGTCATACCAAACATTTTTAAAATTGTACGTAACGCTTCCTTGCTTGACGCTCGCTTAGCATTTAAAGGACAGACCAGGACAAAATCTCCCTTACATTGACATCCATGGGGAGGAGAAAATTCCTCCTCAATTGCCTCACTGAGTGCAGAGAGAAAGCGAGGTCATAAAGTTTATCTGTGCTGGTACCCAGAGTGCTCTGGCAAGTGACGTCACTTCCCCCAATCTCAGCGGTTGTGTTTGTGTGTAAAGCCAAGTGTGGTGTTCTCATGTACGTATCTGTTTGCATGTGCTCGTGACTTGTGTCACGCTCCTCCACGAGCCTTTCAGACTGAAATAAATAAAGAATTAAACAGATTGATTGTCCCATTTAAAGATGCACTCCGCACTGGTTTTTTGTTTTCCTTTGTTGAACAATCTAAAAATTAAAGTATTTTTAGAAGGGTCATGATATATAATTTACTATAGTCAGAAAATAACAATTGAATACAACAACAACAACAACAACATGCATTTTAAGGCCATTTTCCCTGCTAGAGCGGAGGTTAGCCTTGCGGTCCCCATGACAATGTTCTCCATTTTGCCCTATTTTCTGCATCTCTCCTTGTTAACCCCCTTGCCCGCATTTCTGCTTCCACCATCTTTAGCCAAGTCTTTCTCGGTCTTCCCCATCCTCTACTTCCTTCTACATTAATTTCCATCACTCTTCTCAACCAGTCACTTTCATCCTTCCTCAACACATGACCAAACCATCTCAACCTGTTCCTCTTCACAGCATCAATCATAGGCAATATTCCCATCCTCTTTCGCAATTCATCATTTGTCTTCCTCTCTCTCAACGATACTCCGCACATCCATCGAACCATTCGCATTTCCACCCTTTCCAGCCTTCGTTGCTGCTCTATGTTCATTACCCATGTCTCGCTCCCATAAATCATAACACTTCTCACACATGCAGCATACACCTTTCCCTTCAGCTTCAGCGACACTCTCCTCCTCATCAGCACACCACTCAGTTCCGCCCCCAAAAATACTCACGCACGCCACTCAAAATAACAATTGAATATTCCTTTATATATATATATATATATATATATATATATATATATATATATATATATATATATATATATATATATATATATATATATATATAGTATACAAGATCGAAGTTGCTGAGTTGCTGAGTACCCTCGTCCCTCTATACAAGGGGAAAGGTGACCCTCTGGAGTGTGGCTCGTACCGAGCGATAAAGTTATTGGAGTATGGAATGAAGGTATTGGAAAGGGTGTTGGAGAGGAGGATAAGGAAGAAAGTGAAGATCGACGAAATGCAGTTTGGATTCATGCCAGGAAGAGGAACGACAGACGCGCTTTTCATTGTGAGGCAGTTGCAGGAGAAGTACATGGAGAAGAGGAAGAAGTTGTTTCTTGGGTTTGTTGATCTAGAGAAAGCATTCGATCGGGTTCCACGCAAAGTATTGACATGGGCATTGAGGAAGTTAGGAGTGGAGGAATGGTTGATCAGAGTAGTGATGGCAATGTACAAAAGAGCGCGCACAGCTGTAAGGACGAAGGACGGGAACAGTGGTGAGTTTGAGGTGAAGGTGGGAGTGCATCAGGGGTCGGTACTAAGTCCACTACTATTTGTAGCTGTGATGGAGGTGCTGGCTCAGAACGTAAAGGAGGGTTTACCGTGGGAGTTGTTGTATGCAGATGATCTGGTGTTGATTGCGGAAAGTATGGATGGACTGAAGGAAAAGATGAACACGTGGAAGGAATGTATGGAGACAAAAGGTCTGAAGGTGAATATCGAAAAGACGAAGGTGATGGCAAGTGGTAAAGCATGTGGTGAGGTGGAAAGAACTGGGAAGTGGCCCTGTGCTGTGTGTAGGAAGGGTGTCGGAGTGAACTCCATTCAGTGTACAATGTGCGCTGAGTGGGTTCATCAAAAATGTAGTGGTCTGAGAGGGTCATTAACCAGTGTGGCAGCTACATTCAAATGTAAGGTGTGCACAGAGGGAGCTGCAGATGGAGGAAATGTTGAGTTGGATCTTGGAGACGGCGTGAAGCTGGAAGGTGTGAAAACATTTTGCTACCTCGGAGACATGCTGAATGGAGAAGGTGGATCAGACTCGGCAACGGTTGCTCGAGTGAGATGTGCATGGAAGAAGTTTCGGGAATTGAGTGGCGTGCTGATGATGAGGGGAGTGTCGTTGAAGCTGAAGGGAAAGGTGTATGCTGCATGTGTGAGAAGTGTTATGATTTATGGGAGCGAGACATGGGTAATGAACGTAGAGCAGCAACGAAGGTTGGAAAGGGTGGAAATGCGAATGGTTCGACGGATGTGCGGAGTATCGTTGAGAGAGAGGAAGACAAATGATGAATTGCGAAAGATGATGGGAATAGAGCCTGTGATTGATGCTGTGAAGAGGAACAGGTTGAGATGGTTTGGTCATGTGTTGAGGAAGGATGAAAGTGACTGGTTGAGAAGAGTGATGGAAATGAATGTAGAAGGAAGTAGAAGACGGGGAAGACCGAGAAAGACTTGGCTAAAGATGGTGGAAGAAGAAATGCGGGCAAGGGGGTTAACAAGGAGAGATGCAGAAAATAGGGCAAAATTGAGAAGATTGTCATGGGGACCGCAAGGCTAACCCCCGCTCTAGCAGGGAAAATGGCCTTTTAAAATGCATGTTGTTGTTGTTGTTGTTGTATACAAGATCGAAGCTCATGTAAGAGCTAACATTATTCATAAAAAGACAAACTGACACATAAAACATGATAAAGGGAGTGGGAGACAAGATGGGGAGAGACAGGGAAGCACACAAGTACAACATTTGAGAGCAGGAACATCGGGAGATCTGTGGGAGGGAGAGGGCTTGGGGGGAGGAGGCATGGGAGGGGAGGGGGTGGGAGAGGTATGAAACACATGGACAATGCTAGGACTTCCAGGAAAGAAGTCGGAATTTCAAAAAAGTGGATCTGGGGTGAATTAACGGGGGTAGAAAAGGTCAAGGTTTTGGATGGGGGAAGATAAGAGATGGTGGTGAACAACTGTTTTAAAGACCTGGAGGGAAAAGTGGGATTGAAGAGAGTGAGGGAGTTTGTTCCAGAGGTGGGAGAAAAGAGGAATGAAGCAGTGAAGGTGAGCAGAGAGTCTTGATTTTGGCAGTTTAACCATAAGAGGGTTGCAGGCAGATCTTGTGCGACCTGTAGGAATATTTGGGGGACAGAGCCCAGAGAGAGCTGGCGGGGGCAAGGCCGGAGAGGAGTCGGTAGAAGACGGAAAGACCACCAACCTGCCTGCGGTGAGTGAGTGAAAGGCCCTCGGAATTAGCTTCATCGCGGGAGATTCCAATGATTCTGAAACCTTTGGTTTCTGCATCGTGAAGCCAAGCTCGGTGTGAGGAAGGAGCACCAGCCCAGAAGGGAGAACAGTATTCAATTGAGCTGTGGATGAAAGCCTTGTATGTGGTGAGGAGCTCAGGTGTGCCAAGGAAGGACTTCGCACGACGGAGGATGCCCAGTAGGCGACTGGTTTTGGAGGCCAGCTTGGAAATGTGGTTTTCCCAGGAAAGATCATGGCAGATTGTGAGACCCAAAAGCTTGAGTGACAGACCTTCTTGGAGAGGATTGTTCAGAATGTAGATGGGAGGGTTGTCCATTCGGTCTTTTCGGGGAGACATAGTAAGAGTGTGAGATTTGTCAGGATTGAAAGACATGTTCCACTTGTTTGACCTGATATGGAGCGGCAGAGAGTGGAGTCATCAGCAAAGAGATAGAGAGGATTTTCCACCCAGTCGGAGAGATCATCGATGAAGACCAGAAAAAGCACAGGGCCCAGAACACTGCCTTGGGGAACTCCAGCCTGAACAGGAAGGGGAGATGAGAGAAATCCATTCAGGGCCACATGTTCACTACAACCAGAGAGGAAGTCCGCAAGCCATGCGTGAAGGTTTCCATGGATACCATAGGAGGAGAGTTTGGTGAGCAGAGCGGGGTGCCAGACCATATCGAAGGCAGTGATATGTCAAGGGAGACAGCTCTGATTTCCTGTTTGGCATTGAGGACCTCCATCCATTGTTGAGACAGCAGAAGCAGCATGTCCAGAGTGGAATGACCTGGTCTGAAACCAAATTGATGATCTGAGATCAAGCCATTGGTTCATGATGATATCAATTCATGATGGTAATGATCAATCATGAGTTCCCTTCATGATGATCATCATTTCATGAATGATGAGTTCATGCTGATCAATCGAGATCATGATGATATTGCACATTTTATGAATTCAACTTTTTGGTCAATTACACAAAAGCTGACGTAACTTTTTGTTGATATTGTTTTATATATTTTTGTAAACGGTGATCTAAGGATTATCGAGAAGCTTGTACATGTATTACACGAATTAGGACAAGGACATCATTCGGAGACAATGGACCTATCAACATGTTTTACATCGGATTAGAATCAGGGTTTCAAGCATCATAAGCACAGGCCCCGGAGAGGAATGCAAATAGTCTGACCTACACTCTTACAGCCATTGGTGAATCGCATTTCAACTGGGAATGTCAATGTTTTGGATTCATGATCATCAGCACACAGTGTACAAAAAACTAGAATGGCACTCAGTGGAGAGCATACCTCCACCTGGTTGGCCATATCACTCAATGGTGAAGAATCACTTTAAAATGATACTAGCCGCATCCGGATGCGGATCTTCACCAAAATCTAATCATTTCGTCCTTGTCAGATATGCTACATCTCTGCCAAATTTCCTCCAAATCCGTACACACCTTTTTGAGATATTTTGTTTACAAACGGACAGACAAACAGACAGACAGACAGGGGTGAAAACATAACCTCCATCCACCTTTGGTGGCAGAGGTAAAAAAAAAAATCACAAACACTTGGGAGTATAACACCTACGGGAATGCTCCAACCATGAAATCCATCATGAGTGTGAAAAGGTCAAACTACCGATGAATTTGTGTCGATACCCAAATCAGCTCCGAGATCTGTGAATGAATAAGGGATTGGCAAACACAACTGTCCATGTACAAAACTACCAGATTGACAGGATATGCTGGAGGTACGCACACTCCCCTCTGAGTTGTCTAGCCTGGGCTATTGACTCTCGGCCTAGCTATAAACCGTCATCCCGGTGTTTCACAGTCAGAGTGAGGCCATCACTCGGATGTGTTGTGCTGTGTTGTGTTGTGTTGTGTTGTGTTGTGATGTGTTGCCATCACTCGGATAAACAATAAACAACTGGGCGGCCCATCTGTTAGCATTAGTTGGTGGACGTTAAAGATCCCACAGAGTGCTTCGCAATGATTAGGCGAGATATCAACGGCACTCTGGTCAAATTCCAAATTGGTACAAGGCTTGCAGAGTGTGGAAAGAAGGGAAATAAAGTTGGGAGGAGTCGGAGTAAGAGCAGAGAAGAGAAAGAGCAAGAACAACGATTCTGGGAAGGAAGTGGGCCCCTAGATTCCGAAGCAGATGGCATTAAGGCGCGACCACATCGACGGGACAAGTGTGTACATGTAGCAGGGAAATAGCACGAGAAATAAGGGAAGTTTCATGATTCAACAACTCCCCTGTACTTTTTGATTTTCTAGAATTGAAATCCACAACAAACTTGAACCATTGTAGTGGTGACAAAATAAACTTGTTCTTTTGATGTATAAAATATAAATAAATTATGTGAACCATTGATATATATATATATATATATATTAATAAATGAAAACAACAGAATCATTTCCAGAATCATTGGAATCTCCCGTGATGAAGCTATCTCCGAGGGCCTTTCACTCACTCATCGCAGACAGGTTGGTGGTCTTTCTATCTTCTACCGACTCCTCTCTGGCCTTGCTCCCCCAGCTCTCTCTGTGCTTTGTCCCCCAAATATTCCTACAGGTCGCACAAGATCTGCCAGCAACCCTCTGATGGTTAAACTCTTTTCTCCCGCCTCTGGAACAAACTCCCACACTCCCTTCAATCCCACTCCTCCCTCCAGGTCTTTAAAACAGCTGTGCACCACCATCTCTTATCTTCCCCCATCCAAAACCTTGATCTTTTCTACCCCCGCGAATTCACCCCAGATCCACCTTGTTTGAAATTCCAACTTCTTTCCTGGAAGTCCTGGCGCAGTGTCCATATGTTTTATACCTCTCCCACCCCCCCCTTCCCATGCCTCCCCCCCCCAAAACCCTCTCCCTCCCACAGATCTCTCAATGTCCCTGCTCTCAGATGTTGTGTTTGTGTTCCTCCCCCTCCCTCCCCATCTTGTCTACCGCTCCCCATGTTATACGTTTTTTATGTGTCGGTTTGTCTTTCTGTGTGATTAATGTTAGCTCTTTCACGAGCCGCGACCTCGCATATAAAAAAAAAAACTAAAAAAAAAACCTTCCCCCCACCCTTCGCTCCCACCAGTTTCTGCAATATTTCATGCATGGCACCACCACTGTTGGTAGCTAGCAATGTGACCACAATACTTGTGCAAGAACTGATTTTGCAATGTGCAAGACCATGCATCCAGGCTGTTTGTGCAAATGAGCAGATCTGCGCAGAAAGAACACGCATCATGTTTTGTAATAACCGCATGATTCTTGGATCGTAAAACCAAGTTGAAAATGAAAGGCCAACCCCATCATCTTTACTTACACGAGCAGAGTACCCTCCCTACAGGCGATCGACCGTGTTCCAAGCGCTCAACACGTTCTTCTGACACATCCCTTTATTTGAGCCGTGTATAAGCAATACGTATAAAACCACCGTTTAGAGGCCATTTTTCCCCGCAAAGCGGGGGTTGGCCTTTTCGGGGACCGTGGTTGTTGTTGTTTTTTGGTCCCCTTTTTGAAGCAATGTTTTACGGCCGGATGCCCTTCCTGACGCCAACCCTTTTTGTCGCCTTTTTTACGACAAGCAGGGAATTACCAGTGAACTGGTACTCAATTAGCCGACCTCGGAAGGTATGACAGGCTGAGTCAACCCCCCTGGCGTTAATTCAGCGATCGACCGGGATTCGAACCCAGGATCCTAGGTATCCTAAGCCGGCACCCTCGCCGCTAGCCCAACACCAGGGATTTATACCGCAGCATAAATTTATACCGCAGCATAAATCACTTCCAAAAATAAAAACCCAGGTTATGTATATGAAGCAAAAACATTCAAACTGCTAATGTGTATTTGCAGTACCTATAGTAAGCCCATTTCAAAATTTTCACCTTTTGTTACCTTATAGCCTGGAATTAAATTGCATTAAATCAGACTTTTTCCACCTTTATTTACACAACGTAACTCACAACTTCCAAGGGAAAAACAAATTCTACAAATTTCAGAAAATTAATAAAAAATACAAAACTAGACTACCTTGATTGGATAGGTGTCCACCACCCTTATAATAGCAATTGTAAATTAGCTCAGGTGTAACCAATCACCTTCAAAATCACACACCAAGTTAATTGGTCTCTACCTGTGTTAAATTGTAGTGATTGTGATTATTTCAGAATAAAATCAGCTGTTCCTGTAGGTTTCCTCTGCTGGGTAGTGCATTTCACAGCAAAGACTCAAACATGAGCACTGAGGAGCTTTCAAACGACCTCCGAGATAAAGTTGTGGAAAGGCACAGATCAGGGGATGGGTATAAAATATTTCAAAGGCCTTGAATATCCCTTGAAGCAAAGCCAAGACAATCATTCAGAAGTGGAACACATATGGTACCACCAAGACCCTGCCGAGATCAGGCCGTCCCTCCAAACTGGTTGACCAAGCATCGAGACTGATTAGATAGGCCACCAAACAGCCAATGGCAACTTTGAAAGAGCTACAGGCCTTTACGACAAAGACTGGTCACTGGGTGCATGTGACAACAATATCCCAAGTAGTCTAGTAGGAAGACTAGGTCCCGCTGCACCCCCCGGAGATATACTTCTAATCAGTGTTTCTAGATTGGAAAAAATGTGTAGAAAATGCCTAGCTATGGCCCCAAGCTGAAAAAATGTCCCACATACCATTTTTATGCAAATTACTGCTGCAAATTTTATGCAAAATTATGCAAATTTTATGCAAATTTTTGATGAGGAGTAGAGTTGAGGGGTCTTTGAGGGCTTCATCGAGGTGCTCTCGGTTGCAAGACTGGGTCATTCTGAGAAGCACAGCAGGGTCAGAGATCATGATGTTCTCCTCCTCAGTGAATCTCTCCATCAACAGCCTCTCCATTGCCTCACACACTGTTTTGAGGCAAAAGAGGGACTTTGCGTAGGCCTTTCCACTGAGAACACCTTTGAGAGATCCACTTGTTACTAGTTGTGCCTCAAAGAGAATCTCTGCATATCCAGAACCACGCATCTTGTGTCCAGTGAGCATCCCGATGTAGTTCATGGATGTGTGGAAGGGTCCAATCGTTACTACATGACTAGCAAATTCATTTGGCCAGCGCCAGATGATGGGAAGGGCTTTCATGCAGACACCCAGATCAAATGTATTCAGGACCCATCTCTGACCCACCTCAGCAGTTGCTGCCTCGGAACGCTTCAGTAGCTCACGAACAACTGCGTTGTCTGTGATCGGTCTGTGCCTGGTGCCTGCATGGCATGGCAATGGCCTGCAGCCTGTGCCTGGGCTAGGGGGTTTCACCTCTGCAACTGGTTCTCCCCCACCCAGCAAATCAACAGTCGACTACTGCACGCCTATCCACCAACCGATCACAGACAACGCAGTTGTTCGTGAGCTACTGAAGCGTTCCGAGGCAGCAACTGCTGAGGTGGGTCAGAGATGGGTCCTGAATACATTTGATCTGGGTGTCTGCATGAAAGCCCTTCCCATCATCTGGCGCTGGCCAAATGAATTTGCTAGTCATGTAGTAACGATTGGACCCTTCCACACATCCATGAACTACATCGGGATGCTCACTGGACACAAGATGCGTGGTTCTGGATATGCAGAGATTCTCTTTGAGGCACAACTAGTAACAAGTGGATCTCTCAAAGGTGTTCTCAGTGGAAAGGCCTACGCAAAGTCCCTCTTTTGCCTCAAAACAGTGTGTGAGGCAATGGAGAGGCTGTTGATGGAGAGATTCACTGAGGAGGAGAACATCATGATCTCTGACCCTGCTGTGCTTCTCAGAATGACCCAGTCTTGCAACCGAGAGCACCTCGATGAAGCCCTCAAAGACCCCTCACTCAACTCTACTCCTCATCAAAAATTTGCATAAAATTTGCATAATTTTGCATAAAATTTGCAGCAGTAATTTGCATAAAAATGGTATGTGGGACATTTTTTCAGCTTGGGGCCATAGCTAGTCATTTTCTACACATTTTTTCCAATCTAGAAACACTGATTAGAAGTATATCTCCGGGGGGTGCAGGGGGACCTAGTCTTCCTACTAGACTAAAGCACCGCACAAATCTGGCCTGTACGGTAGGGTGGAAAGATGGAAGTCATTACTCAAAAAAGCCCACCTTGAGTCCTGTTTGAGGGTACGAAATGCAAAAAAAACTCGAGATTCTGAAGCCATGTGGCAAAAAGTTTTGTGCTCTGATGAAACCAAGATGGAACTTTTTGGCCTAAATGCAAAACATTATGTTTGGTGCAAACCCAACACAGCACATCACCCAAAAAACACCATCCCTATTGTGAAGCATGGTGGTGTCAGCATCATGTTATGGGGATGTTTCTCATCAGCAGGGACTGGGGCACTTGTCAGAATAGAAGGGAAAATGGATGGAGGAAAATACAGAAAAGTCCTAGAGGAAGACCTGCTGCCCTATGCAAGAAAGCTGAAATTCGGATGGAAGTTCACCTTTCAGCGTAACAACAACCCGAAGAACATAGCCAAAGTTACACTGGAATGGCTAAGGAACAAAAAGTCCTTGAGTGACATCGTGGCTATATAGCTCAAATAATTCCAATTGCATGCCCTGGGGGGTGCAATTGGAATTATCTGAGCTATGCCTTTCCCCAAGGAAGAAAATGCCAAGATGTGCGGAAAAAAACAACTTCTAAACTTGATAAAATCAAACAAAACTTGTACAGGCACAACTTCAGGGTGTCCTCATTAATCCCTGAAAGTTTCAGCATCCTCAGTCAAATCCTCTCATATGCTCTCGGAGGAGTAGATGAGACATACACATCATAGCTCTATTTTTATATTAAGAAGATTGAAAGAGCTTCATTGTACCTCAAAGCGCTGTACAATCGCCCGTGCGGACTGATTGCCTTGGCTTGCCTCGAGGAGTGGATCAGTCAATTTGTGCACGATAACCTGAAAGGGACCCTGCTCTTCCATGGGCTTCTCAAGATCCACCTGAAAAGCAAACAATCGTCAAACATTTGCAGCAAGGATAGAATCAAGTAAAAAGAATTGTGTTGTACATAGAAATGTGACACTTTTAATACATTTGACTGACAATCTGTCTACTTCCCGAGCCGGATCTCAGGTAATGGAGTATCTTCTCTTCGAGACTTGGTTATGACAAACTTCCCTGCAAATGTCTGCTGCTCTTCTTCTGCTCCAATCGGTTCATCTGACCATATGCTTGTTAAAGTGGACATCTCTATGGCCATTCTCAGAGAGCCTCCTCAGCGTCGGCGAGTCTGGCATTTCACTCAGGCCAACTGGCACGGTCGTCAACCAGCCATCAATCATCTGGACTGGTCTCCCATCTCCACTGCCTCTGACATCAACTCTTCCTGGGAATTCTTCCAAAGTAAACTGCTCTCTCTCTCATGCACAGATATATCCCATCTCGTCTTCAGTTGTCGTACCCTTCCTCCCGTCCATGGTACACTGAAGCTTGTGGTGAGGCAGTTGTCATGAAGCAACTTGCCTTCACCTTATGGAAGGCTAATCCAACTAAAGGTAATCGCAGTTCCTTTCACAAAGCTCAGAACAAGTGGGTGTCTACCCTCAGAAGAGCCAGGAAACAATATCTCTCTACTCTCAAGACTGAACTCTCAAACCTGTCTCCATCCTCCAAATCCTGATGACGTCTGGCCAAATCTGTTTCTGGTGTTTGTTCCGCCTCCATCCCCTCCCTTACCTCAAACGGCGACACAGCTGACACCACACGTGAAAAAGCCGAATGCCTCAACTCTGTGTTTGCCTCAAAATCTTGTGTCCCGAACCCATCTCTCTCTGTACCCACCTTACCCAACTGCTCCTGGACTCTGTGTCCTTCTCTCCTGACAAGTTGGAGAAGTTTTTGTCAAACCTCGACTGTGATTCTGCAACTGGACCAGACGGCATCAGCCCACGTGTCCTAAAATCCTGCTCTGCCGCTCTATCTCACCCTCTCTCCGTTCTCTTCACCCTCTCTTTTGCTCAAAGTAATCTGCCATCTGCCATCTGCTTGGAAATCAACCAACATTACCGCTTTACACAAAAAAGGTGCAAAAACAGATCCTTGCAACTACAAACAAATCAGCCTGCTCCCAATAATCAGCAAGGTCATGGAATCAATCATCGCTTCTGACATCAAATCCTTCCTCTTCTCCAATGGCTTGATCTCAGATCATCAATTTGGATTCAGACCAGGTCACTCTACTCTGGACATGATGCTTCTGCTATCTCAACAATGGATGGAGGTCCTTAATGCCAAACAGGAAATCAGAGCTGTCTCCCTTGACATATCACGTGCCTTCGATATGGTCTGGCACCCCGCTCTGCTCACCAAACTCTCCTCCTATGGTATCCATGGAAATCTCCACGCATGGCCTGCAGACTTCCTCTCTGGTCGTAGTCAACGTGTGGCCCTGAATGGATTTCTCTCATCTCCCCTTCTTGTTCAGGCTGGAGTTCCCCAAGGCAGTGTTCTGGGCCCTGTGCTTTTTCTGGTCTTCATCAATGATCACTCTGACTCTCTGGAAAATCCTCTCTATCTCTTTGCTGATGACTCCACCCTCTGCCGCTCCATACCTCATCCCTCAGATCGGCAGTCTGCAGCCTCCTCACTCTCTGCAGTCCTGGACAAAATCACGCTGGTCAAACAAGTGGAACATGTCTTTCAATCCTGACAAATCTCACACTCTTACGATGTCTCTCCGAAAAGACCGACTGGACAACCCTCCCATCTACTTTCTCAACAATCCTCTCCAAGAAGTTCTGTCACTCAAGCTTTTGGGTCTCACTGTCTGCCATGATCTTTCCTGGGAAAACCACATTTCCAAGCTGGCCTCCAAATCCAGTCGCCGACTGGGCACCCTCCGTTGTGCAAAGTCCTTCCTTGGCACACCTGAGCTCCTCACCACATACAAGGCTTTCATCCACAGCTCAATGGAATACTGTTCTCCCCTCTGGGCTGGTGCTCCTGCCTCACACATAGCTCGGCCTCACGCTGTTTAAACCAAAGCTTTCAGAATCATTGGAATCTCTCGCGATGAAGCTAACTCCGAGGGCCTTTCACTCACTCACCACAGGCAGGTTGGTGGTCTTTCTGTCTTCTACCGACTCCTCTCCGGCCTTGCTCCCCCAGCTCTGTCTGTGCTCTATTCATCTTCACTCTTTCATTCCTCTTTTCTCCCACCTCTGGAACAAACTCCCTCACTCTCTTCAATCCCACTCCCCCCTCCAGGTCTTTAAAACAGCTGTTCACCACCATCTCTTATCTACCCCATTCAAAAACCTTGATCTTTTCTACCCCCGTTAATTTACCCCAGATCCACTTTTTTGAAATACCGACTTCTTTCCTGGAAGTCCTAGCAGTGCCCATGTGTTTTATACCTCTCCCACCACCCCCCCCCCCCTTCCCATGCATCCTCCCCCCAAGCTCCCTCCCTCCCACAGATCTGCCGATGGTCCCGTTCTCTGCTGTTGTACTTGTGTGCTTCCCTCTCTCCCTTCCTTCTCTTCAACTCTCTCTCCCCATTTTGTCTCCCGCTCCCTTTATCATATGTTTTATGTGTCCGTTTGTTTTTTTGTGATTAATGTTAGCTCTTACATGAGCCTCAATCTTGTAAAAAAATAATAATAATAATTCCGGTTCCGGTATTTGGGACCGTAGGGACGGAAAGTGCAGGTACGGGGTGCTTGGCACTCCCCAGCCGGCCCGCTCTGAAGGTTCGGATCGGGACACCGGGATTCATTCCGGTCGCCCGGTCGGCCCGGAGGTGGGGGTGCGGGGCCTGTCACGGAACGTCAAAACAAACTCCTCCCTCTCATCCCATCACCCTGCCATCACCCTGCCATCACCCTCCCATCACCCTCTCATCACCCTGCCCCATCACCCTCCCACCACCCTGCCATCACCCTCCCATCACCCTGCCATCACCCTCCCATCACCCTGCCATCACCCTCCCATCACCCTGCCATCACCCTCCCATCACCTTGCCATCACCCTCCCACCACCCTGCCATCACCCTCCCACCACCCTCCCATCACCCTGCCATCACCCTCCCATCACCCTTTATTGGCCTCCCTCTCATTCCATCACCCTGCCATCACCCTGCCATCACCCTGCCATCACCCTCTCATCACCCTGCCCCATCACCCTGCCATCACCCTCCCATCACCCTGCCATCACCCTCCCATCACCCTCCCATCACCCTGCCATCACCCTCCCATCACCTTGCCATCACCCTCCCACCACCCTGCCATCACCCTCCCACCACCCTCCCATCACCCTGCCATCACCCTCCCATCACCCTTTATTGGACCATTTGACTTCTGTAGGGTTGGTTTTCTAAGGCTTATATCAAAATATCAATTTATATCAAATAAATCTTTTAAGGTGAAAGCGCGATGACGTCACCACGTCACGCGGCACGAATGCGCGCCTGTGTCGTTGGAGGTATTGACTTATATAGGGTTAGTTTTCTAAGGCTGTAGGCCGCACCTCATTTTGTCGAATAAAGTGGTATGCGGGTGGTTCCGGTATTTGGGACCGCAGGGACAGAAAGTGCAGCCGGCCCGCTCTGAAGGTTCGGATCGGGACACCGGGATTCATTCCGGTCGCCCGGTCGGCCCTGAGGTGTGGGTGCGGGGCCTGTCACGGAACGTCAAAACAAACGGCCTGCCGGGGCCGCCCAAAAGTCGGGCGTGAGGGGCGCGTCCACTAATGGAACGCCTCTCGCTTCCCAGATCGAGGGCCACGTGGTCAGGAGAACCTCGTCCCTTCTGGTTGCCCTGCCGTCCCGCCGTGGGCGCTGGCAGGGTGTACTTCAAACTAAGCTTAAGTGTCAAGTGTTAAGTTCCTCCTTGCCCTCGCAAGGGAAAGGCTAGGGTCAAGCTCTTCCAAATTTCCAAACACTAGAAATCGGACGTCTCAAATTAATTAACTAATTTGTTAAAACATCTCAGTCGCCCGCGACCTCTCTAGCGCGGGCGTCGAACCAGTTCATTTCCGGTGCGACCGGGCCGAATATCGGCCCGGCCGTGGCCGAAGCCGTTGATTCCGCTGTAGCACACTAACGCGTAGGCTCGCGCGCCCCTGGTCCGCCGGGGCTCCGCGGGTGTCCTACCGTGCCTGGCGCCGCTGATCTCTCGACTTCCGGGAGTAGGTACCGGTGCCCGGGGACGGATTTCGCTGTCTAAACATGGTAGCGCTAGGCCAGTGGGACCGCCGGGACCCACGTGCACTCACAAGGTGTTCTGCGCGTGGGCGGCAGTATCAGACCGGGGCGCCCAAAGGCGCCACGCACCCAAACGCTCCCCGGCTAAAGTTCATCCTGAAAGCGCCCACATTGTGCGGACAAACCAAGTCAAGGGCCACGTGGTCAGGAGAACCTCGTCCCTTCCGGTCACACTGTGCCTATCGGCCGGCCTCGAAGACCGAAATTGTGACGGTGATGGTGTCACAACGTCACGGGTGACACCGTCACAATTTCGGTCTTCGAGGCCGGCCGATAGGCACAGTGTGACCGGAAGGGACGAGGTTCTCCTGACCACGTGGCCCTTGACTTGGTTTGTCCGCACAATGTGGGCGCTTTCAGGATGAACTTTAGCCGGGGAGCGTTTGGGCGCCCCAGTCTGATACTGCCGCCCACGCGCAGAACAACTTGTGAGTGCACGTGGGTCCCGGCGGTCCCACTGGCCTAGCGCTACCATGTTTAGACAGCGAAAGTCCGTCCCCGGGCACCACGCCTGGCTCGCTTATTCAGCGAGCATGGCGACGTGGGCACGGTAGGACACCCGCGGAGCCCAGGCGGACCGGGGACGCGCGAGCCTACGCGTAAGCGGGCTACGGCGGAATCAATGGCTTCAGCCACGTCCGGGCCGATATTCGGCCCGGCCGCACCGGGAATGAACTGGTTCGACGCCCGCGCTAGAGAGGTCGCGGGCGACTGAGATGTGTTAACAAATTAATTAATTAATTTGAGATGTCCGATTCCTAGTGTTTGGAAATTTGGAAGAGCTTGACCCTAGCCTTTCCCTTGCGAGGGCAAGGAGGAACTTAACACTTGACACTTAAGCTTAGTTTGAAGTACACCCTGCCAGCGCCCACGGCGGGACGGCAGGGCAACCAGAAGGGACGAGGTTCTCCTGACCACGTGGCCCTCGATCTGGGAAGCGAGAGGCGTTCAATCAGTGGACGCGCCCCTCACGCCCGACTTTTGGGCGGCCCCGGCAGGCCGTTTGTTTTGACGTTCCGTGACAGTCCCCGCACCCCCACCTCCGGGCCGACCAGGCGACCGGAATGAATCCCGGTGTCCCGATCCGAACCTTCAGAGCGGGCCGGCTGGGGAGTGCCAAGCACCCCGTACCTGCACTTTCCGTCCCTACGGTCCCAAATACCGGAACCACCCGCATACCACTTTATTCGACAAAATGAGGTGCGGCCTACAGCCTTAGAAAACCAACCCTCAATGAGGAGGACTGCAAGGCATGAGGTCACAAAAAACACCTCTATATGTGCAATCCATGCTTTTCAAAAAAAGAAAAAGAAAAAAAAAACCGCATCGCCGCATCAATTCTGGAACTTTGGTCTGACCAGAGACCAGCAATATTTTTTTTTTGGCCTAATAATAATTAAGATTGGTTTAAAACTTAAAAAATAAATAAAAGTGTGCAGCCCTAAAACATGTTTTTTCGTTTACTTTTTGTATCAGAGTACTATCTACTTGCAATTCTTTGTTTTCTATGTCCACACTTGATCGGATGGTCAGGTTGGATGTGATCACTTTGGATTTGAGTCCAGGGAGGTCAAATTAGGCACAATGGTGCTTTGGAACAGTCCCATATAAAAATGTGTAAAATATTTTTGGACTGCAAGACCTGACACTAACATACCTTGCCACAGCTCCTCTGGAGAGAAAAAAAAGCAGGCAGGTATTGGCCTGGCGTTTTCCTGGCAATTTAACAAGGGTCAAATAACAAAATCGGTCACAAAATTTCAGGTTTTGGCCTGCCAAGTCTTTACAGTTAAACCGGCCCAGAAAACACTTGGCACAAAACTACCTTGCCCTTCAGACTAAAGCAGGTAAACTGGTTCAGCGTCTTTTGATTTTACAGCGGTCAAAGTGTATGAAGGGAGTAGGGGAGGAACAGGGGTGGGGTGGACACATATTGAATTTCCTTGTGAATGTCTGCGATTCTAGTTAACAATTGTCTATTTATAACAATTATCTACAGACGGGCTTCAAATACAAACTACTATTCACTTAGTCACTCAACCATATTGATTCATCTTGAGGAAAGCTTTGTTTTGGCAGTGTTTCACCTCTGAAGTTGCTTTAGTACACAAAAAAGTACATGCAATCATCAAAAGTGAACTCCCTTCACAAAGATCGAGGGTGTGTCAATTTTTTACAATTTCTTTTGTGAGTGTGAATAATCATCACACTCTGCCAATCCCATCGAAGCTGAGCTCCCTCGTCAAAACAAAGGAGATTGTAAATTCTCACTGTTCGGGTCAACCATCACTCGTGGAAGCATCACAGATTATTTTTGTGTACATTTCCATTCACTGTGTACTATCATGTGTATGGGCTGTAATACAAGAGTAGTGATTAGATTTTGGATACAAAAGGTCAAAGGTATACGGTCATGTGCACTTTAATTGAAAAATATTTTGTTGCTGCGATACCTTGCGAACCACTGAATAAGGTTTAACCAAACCTGGCAAAAGCATGGACTGAAATACAAAGATGAAATGATTACATTTTGGATTCTAAAGATCAAAGGTTGCCCTTTGAAAATTACTTTGCAGACCATAACTGGAGTTAGAAGTACTAGGGCATGCCCGTACTATATATATATCTAAAATTATATCCCCCCCCCTCTATTTACATGAAATGGTTTGGTCCAAAGCGAACGGCTTGCGAGTACGGTGACAATCCCCCCCCTCTATTTACATGAAATGGTTTGGTCCAAAGCGAACGGCTTGCGAGTACGGTGACAATCCCCCCCCCCCCCTCTATTTACATGGAATGGTTTGGTCCAAAGCGAACGGCTTGCGAGTACGGTGACAATCCCCCCCCTCTATTTACATGCAATGGTTTGGTCCAAAGCGAACGGCTTGCGGAGTTTGGTAAAGAAATCGCCATAGCTCGGTAGTCGGTAACTACTTGTCCGATTAATATGAAACCTTGAAAAGGCACATCCTCGGGTCCCCAGCAATATACCTGGCAAGTTTCAAGTATATCGGACCGGTAGTTGTCGAGAAACAGCGGTCGCATACACACACACACACACACACACACACACACACACACACACACACACACACACACACACACACACGCACACACACACACACACACACACAGAGATTACTGGAATTATAGATAGATGTGATGTGTCTCTGTGTCTCTCTCTGTCTCCCTCTCTGTCTCTCTCTCGAAGTCTCTCTCTCTCTCTCTAAGTCTCTCTCTCTCTCTCTAAAAGTCTCTCTCTCTCTCTAAAAGTCTCTCTCTCTCTCTCTCTCTAAAAGTCTCTCTCTCTAAAAGTCTCTCTCTCTAAAAGTCTCTCTCTCTAAGTCTCTCTCTCTAAGTCTCTCTCTCTAAGTCTCTCTCTCTAAGTCTCTCTCTCTAAGTCTCTCTCTCTCTAAGTCTCTCTCTCTCTCTCTAAGTCTCTCTCTCTCTCTCTCTCTAAGTCTCTCTCTCTATCTAAGTCTCTCTCTCTCTAAGTCTCTCTCTCTCTAAGTCTCTCTCTCTAAGTCTCTCTCTCTCTCTCTCTCTCTGTGTCTCTGTCTGTATATCTCTATCTCTCTCTCTCTCTCTCTCTCTCTCTCTCTCTCTCTCTCTCTCTCTCTCTCTCTCTCTCTCTCTCTCTCTGTCTCTCTGTGTCTGTCTCTCTCCCTGTCTCTCTGTGTCTGTCTCTCTCCCTGTCTCTCTGTGTCTGTCTCTCTCCCTGTCTCTCTGTGTCTGTCTCTCTCCCTGTCTCTCTGTGTCTGTCTCTGTCTGTCTCTCTCTCTCTCTCTCTCTCTCTCTCTCTCTCTCTCTCTCTCTCTCTCTCTCTCTCTGTCTGTGTGTCTCTCTTTCTCTCTCTATTCTTTTTAATTTGACCTTTAATTGAGAACAAGCGTTACGCCTAGGTCCCCCGTCGGTGAAATGATGTGAGTTGACAAACTGGAAGACGCAAGACGGCCATCTTGGATTTTGACGTGGCGACCCAATTTTCAATAGCGTCGTCCTTATGCCTAGACACACCCACACAACAGATTAGAAGTTGGTACTTCGCTTATTTTTCAAGATATACCGCTCACAAGGTTCAGAGATACATGGCGGCGGCCATCTTGGATTTTGACATGGCGACCCAATTTTCAACAAGTAAAGATACATTTAAAGTACACGGCCCCCATGCCAAATTATTAAATATTCTACAGCGCGGCATTGCCGGGGCGCCTCCGGCGCCCGGCAATACCGCGGTGCAGCTCATAGAGGCTGCATTGGGAGGGAGAGGTGTACACTAATTGATTGATTCATTGTATAATTAAAATCAATAAAATATTATCACAAAATATTTTCTTAAGCAATTGGCTAATCGCATAACTAAACCACTAGTGCTTCATCCGAACATGTATCTTTTAGAAATTTAATTAAATAACTCATTAATAAAAAATTAAATAATTCATCGATTAATCAATAAATACTTAATCGATTAATCAATAAATAATTAATCGATTAAATGATTAATCAATAAATCAAAAATATCCTTGATAGCCACATCACTTGGTCACTGTCATGTCCAAATATTAGCTTCCCAGCTCAAAAGGTGCCTGAGATATTGACCAAATGAAAAAGAAAATAAATAAATGATTAATAATGAAAATAAGTAAATAATAATCATTAAAAAATTAAATTATTAATCAATTCGGTCACAGAACACATAAACCACCACCATTTCATCAGAATCTGTGACTGTTTTTATTTATTTATTTATTAATTAATCGAATAATTAAATAATTAATCGATTAATTGATTAATTGATTAATCAATAAATCAACAACAATATCCTTGATAGCCACATCACTTGGTCACTCATGTCCAAACATTAGCTTCCGAGCTCAAAAGGTGCCTGAGATATTGGCCAAATGAGAAAGAAAATAAATAAATGATTAATAATGAAAATAAATAAATAATAATCATTAAAAAATTAAATTATTAATCAATTCTGTCATAGAACACATAAACCACCACCATTTCATCCCTGGTGTTGGGCTAGCGGCTAGGGTGCCGGCTTAGGATCCTAGAATCCTGGGTTCGAATCTCGGTCGATCGCCGAATTAATGCCAGGGGGGTTGACTCAGCCTGTCATCCTTCCGAGGTCAGCTAATTGAGTACCAGTTCACTGGTAATTCCCTGTTTGTCGTTGAAGGCGGCAAAAAGGGTTGGCGTCAGGAAGGGCATCCGGCCGTAAAACATTGCTTCAAAAAGGGGACCAAAAAAACAACAACTACCACGGTCCCCGAAAAGGCCAACCCCCGCTTTGCAGGGAAAAATGGCCTCTAAACGGTGGTTTTTATTTCATCAGAATCTGTAACTTAAAAGAAAGAAATTTTTTTTAGTCATTAATCAAATAATTAAATAATTAATCGATTAATTGATTAATTAATAAATCAAAAATAGCCTTTGCAGCCAAATCACCTGGTCATTGGCATGTCCAAATATCAGCTTCCGAACTCAAAAGGTGCCTGAGTTAATGGTCAGAAGAGAAAGGAAATTTGATTAATTAAATAAGTACTTAATTAATCGCTAATAATTAAATAACTCCTCAATTAATTGATTATTCAAAAAACAAAAAATAAAGTTTTTGACAAAGGACTTGCTCACTACTGTGCTGAAATTTCAGCTTCCTAGCTCAAAGGATGGCTGAGATATCGCCGGACAAACAAACAAACAAACAAACAAACAAACAAGAAAACAAGAAAATGTTGCGGATATGAGGACTGTATTTTTTTTTATTGTGTGTATTATTATTATTGTTTATTCTGCGCCTCCTGCCTCCGGAGCTGTGTAAAGGTCAAAGGGCGTCCCATAATTAGTACATAAAGCATCCACACCACAGCCAATCATAGAATACCCCTGTTCAATAGTTATATCTTATTATGTGTTTTAGGGTAAGGCTGTGTCTCCCATTAATTGAAATACTCCATTGCACCAGTGAAAGAGATAGATTCCCTTCATTCCCATTCCCAAAACCTCCATTCCCCCTTTCGTCGATTGGAAACTACCTCCGCTCCAATTGCCGCCATTGACCACGAGGCAGGGTTGGGGAAGAAAGGCGGGTCCCCACCTCGTCATAGAGAGGAGGAGTGAGTCAGCCCCACTCAACCAACCACGAACAAGGGGTTGGACTTGGAGAGGGTGTGGAGAGAAACATCGAGGAGGTTCGCGAAGGTTGAGGGGCGGGGCCTATATAACCCGCAGCTAGGGCGTTTCCCAAAAGAGATGAGCTTTTACAGAGAGACGAGAGGAAGCCCAAGCGGTTGAGTCCAAGAGAGGCGCTTTGAGTTGAGTCCGAGAGGAGTCCAGAGTTGAGCTGCAGCTCGAGCCACCGAAACTGCATTTACTGCAGCTCGAGCCACCGAAACTGCACTTACTGCAGCTGGAGCCACCGAAACTGCAGCCACAGCAGCGTGAGGCCTGGACGGCAGTTTGGAGCAGGGCCGCGAAGGAGCGGCGGCTGCCCAACGAGTCGATCGGTTGCAGGACCAGTTGGACCTCCCTATCCCGCCAGCCATCCATCTCCCGCCAGTCCTATCATCATTCCCCGCGTGAGTCTGTCCTTGTTTGTTCTGTCCCTGGGTTAATTAAGACTGTAGGTAAGCTAGCGTTGCACTGTGTATCTAATATCTTCTGTAAATAAACGTGATTGCTTTCTTCCTGCTTATATGTGTAAATAATAAATCCAATTACTCTTCTGTACGTCTTCTTCCTCTTTGTATTCGGTCGCTTTAGAGTTTTCCATATTGAGCAGCCGCGGTGCGATACGGCCAACGTTTGGGTGGAATCGGGTTCTAGTCGGGGAATAACTGTTCGGTCGCGGTAATACCACCGCTCGGTAAAATAACATCCTTTAACCGCGTCCGTAACAAAAACAAGAAAACAAGAAAGCAAGAAAACAACCAGAGTGAAAACTGAGTACTCCCTTTCAGCGTGTCACTGCCGAGCCCCCTTCGGTGCCCGGCAATGACGTTTTGCAATGCCTGGAGATGGCATAGGAAAGGTGCAGTGTACAATAGCGTTCTTCCTTATGCGTAGATACACCCACACACCAGATTAGAAGTTAGTAGTTCGTTAATTTTTCAAGATATTTCGCTCACAAGGTTCAGACATATATATAGTGGCGGCCATCTTGGATTTTGACGTGGCGACCCAATTTTCAATAGCGTTCTTCCTTATGCCTAGATACACCCACACACCAGATTAGAAGTTGGCACTTCGCTTATTTTTCAAGATATTACGCTCACAAGGTTCAGACATGCATGGCGTCAGACATACATGGCGGCGGCCATCTTGGATTTTGACGTGGGTTGCACCCACACACCAAATTAGAATTCGGTCATTCGCTTATGCACGCACGCACGTACGCATGTACGCACGCACGCACGCACGGGAAAACCATAGTCCCCCTTTCGCTCCGCGGTTCCGACAGGGGACAACAAACGTAACAGTAGGTTGACATCTGACGTCGGCAGAGGTATTTCAATGCAATACATTTCATCAATACATTTGCGTCAAAGTATATTTTTGAGTTATGTTTATTTCCAATCCCTGTGTAAATTGTGCTAACATTTCAGATGCGGGAGATGTAGTACAACATCGACAATGAAAGGCTACAGTTCAGTAACAACTATTTGCTATATAAAGTTGCCGGTACCATACCGCCCCCCTTAACCCCAAAAAACAAACCCATACACCCATCATTAAAAACTATGGCAACGCAACATAAAGTGTGCCTACTAGCATTAGTTGGTGGACATTAAAGATCCCATGGGGTCTTTCGCAAAGAGTAGGCGAGCTATCTCCAGTGCCCTGAATAAATTACAAATTCCTTCCATCCGCAGTAGGGTTTCTGAAAGACAGGCCAAAAACTTTCCCCAGCTGACTACACAAGAAGGTAGGAAATAATTAAAGCCATTATAGTAGGAAGAGTCAAGAGGTAAAAAAAACAACAAAAGATAATATGTAGAAAGAGGAGGAAGAAGAGGAGAGGAGGAATGAGGAATCTGGCAAAACACAAAGAGAAACTGGAACTGCACTCGGTAGAGCGCATATCTCCACCAGGCTGAACAGTTTACATTTCGCATCCCACTGATAGGCCGGATCTGTATCCGGGTCTGAACTAAAATTGAATCAATTCGTCCTCGTCACACACCCATCCTGTCCACCAAGTTTCATCCAAATCCATCCACAATCTTATGAGATAGTCTTCTCACAGACAGACAGACAAGAAAACATAACCCATGCCCACCTTAGGTTTCAGAGGTAATTAAAGGCTATAGATACATATCTTCAATATTGTTTTGGCTGTCCGCCAGATGAACTCGAGGTCAAATCCTCCACACCCGCATGAACACCAATTTAACGACAAACCGTCGAAAGAGACCAAATGACATCTGCCAGGAAATCCGAATAGATCCCTTCTAGATCAGTTTTGGGTTTATAGATAGTTCGAACGAGGATTTGTCACTGTGATATTTGTTAGTATGTACAAATAAGCTGTCAGTACACTGCTTGCAGTGTAGACAACATTGTTCTTTATTCCACTTGTAGATACTAGTACATGAATGTTTTTCGAGTATCTAACCCGTCCAAAGCTTACATACATTTGTCCGTGTGAAAACATCCTCTCGGAGGTCAGGTCCCACATGTCTCAACGTTTGTCCCTGTGATTTATTGATTGTAAGTGCATTGCTAGTTTGATGAGAAACTGCCTCCTCAGTAACTCAATGCCATTGCATCCAGACTGGAATTTAAAACATATTCTGGGTATAAACATTGTTTTGCTGGGCATTTCCGATACAGCTGAAGAGGTGGCAATTTATTTATATTGTTGCGGTTTTGAGAACCCACACAGGTAACATCATTAAAGGTTAAAGGTTGCACCCCATAGATAGGCCACAAGCAACAAGTAGGTCACCTTAGGACGTTAGTTATTTCATAGTATATGTTTAGGATAAGGCCATATCCAATAGTTGCATCTGCGTTGTGTAAAACAAATAAGAGTAGGCCCCCCCGTCCATTTTGCAGCCTCCCTTCAATCGATGCCATTAAGCGCTATCCTGTCTGTACTCCATCGCCATCGCAGTTTGTTACGCTTCCTTTGCCAGCAGTGTTCGCTGCCGCTGGGCTTCCGCTCAAACCAGCCCAAAAGCCACGAGGTAAGGCCCAAAAGGGGGCGGGGCGCAAGGGTGGGGGTTTGGCCACGTCAAGCAGCCATCAAGGCGGAGCCGGTAAGCCCTCACCAGCCAATCAGGGCTGAGGCGACATCGCCTGACAGGGTGTGGCTGGAGATTCCAGAGGGTTCGCTGGGCGTGGCAATATAACCCTTCGCGCGAGGCCCCCACCTCAGTTGAGATGAGACGTGAGTTCGCTTGTGCAGATGAGAAGGGAGAGGCGCTTGGTTCGTGTGCAGAGTTACGAGAGGGAGAGACGCGCGGTGACAAGCCTTGATTGATTGATTGCACTTTACCAAAGGGCTGGCACGCATTGCAGAGGACTGCAGCGTTGAGAAGGGAATGGCGCATTGTACCCCGCGATACCGGGCGCGCGGATAAAGGCGCCGGTACAAGTATTACATACGCCATATAATCGCCAACCGACCTTTCTCCGATATGTAACTGTTCGCCTCGCGCCAACGCCACGCGGAGAGCTGCATGCTGTCTTCCACCATCTGCACGGTACGAGTCTGGGACCGGACGAGCTGTGGACGCCATCGTTGGGCCCTCAACCCGACCATCTTCAAACCCCGTGTGAGTGAGTCTGAGAGTGAACGGGCCCGTGTCCAGGGATAAGTATAAGACTGTATAAGGCTGCCCTGTATATCTGCTACTTCCTCTTCATTGTACATTGCTCTTTCTTTTCCTCTTCTTATTTGTACAAATTGTAATAAATCACCTGTTCTTCCTGGTTTCCTCTCAATTCGACCGTATCAGTCTTTTCCTCAATTGGGTAAGCGTGGCACGATTAAGAACCGCTCGAATCGGGTTTAGTACCTGTTAACGGCCCGAATTGCGGCTCGCTTCGCTCGGCGTGTCCACTAACACCGTGGTTCGGGTGGGGTTATTTCCTTGCTTCACGGTCGGTGTTAGTACTTAGGTAATAGGAGTAATTCGACAAACAACCCTATTTAACACCGACCGGAAGGAACGTGATAGCCTCGGGATCGCGTCGGCCAGTAAAAGGACAAGGAGATTAATCCCCCCTTGATAAGGGGAAGGCTGACGTTTGAGATCCGCAACAATATTTTCATTTAAAGATTTGCATTTTGGGATATAATCATTTACGGATGTTTTCCGACGGCTCTGTGATTTTTCCCCGGTGAATCGGCTTTGATGTCTGACGACATGCGAAATTTCAGCTTTCTACGTCACCCGGAAGGTACCAAGCATGAATATCAGTGTCAGTCAGTGAGTAGTTACAATGACCTTTATATATTAGTTATTACATACTAGCTGAAGTACCAGGCATTGTGGAGGAAGGGGTGAGTGGGGGGAGGGGGTAGGGGTGAGGCAAGAGGGGGAGGGGAGAGGAAGGCAGTGGAAGGGGGGAAGGGGGAAGGGGGAGGGGAGAGGGAGGTAAGGGGAGAGGGAGAGGAAAGATATACTACATATACAACCTTTTGGGGCCTAGAGAGAGGCCACGCACAAGGTACGAACAAAAAAACGACTAATTACACACAAGTTTGCAATAATTACAAAACCAAAACGAACTAGGAACACAGAATAACACATACACCATAAAATAACCAGTGGAAATTTGACAAAGACACGAATGGGAAAATACTCAAACTTTGATGTCGTGGAGAGATTGAAGCAAGCCTCCTCGCTCGAGGGACCGGAAGCGGAGGTCACACACACACACACACACACACACACACACACACACAGTCACACACACACACACAGTCACACACACACACACAGTCACACACACACACACACACACACACACACACACACACACACACACACACACAATGTTGCTGAAATTCAGGTTTAAGAATTATTACGTTTTAAATATGAACAAAATGCATTTGCTCATTGTACAAGATGTTCATTTGTTCATTATTCAAGACGATATATAAGACTTGAAAAAGTAAGGGGAAAAAAAATTTGGGATAAGGGGAAATTTGGAACACATTACCTCAACGTACAAAGCATTTACTTCTGAAATTTGCAACCGATTTCATCCAGTAGAAGCCGAGAAACGTATTTTCAGTCCCCATGTTAAAGCTGCATCCAGATAAACAAATCCCTTATATAAAGGGAGAGGCACTTTGCACCTCCCTTTGATTACAAGTGGAATGAATGAATGAATGATCGTTTTAAGGCCATTTTCCCCGCTAGAGCGGGGGTTAGCCTTGCGGGCCCCATGACAATCATGGTTCCCTGTTTGAGGCAATGTTTTTATGGCCGGATGCCCTTCCTGACGCCAACCCTTGGTCGCCTCTTTGATGCACAGGGATACGGTGTACCTATTCTAAATCGGGGTACACACCGGGATCATTCATCCCAGCAAGCTGGTACTCAATTTGCCGACCTCAGAAGGATGACAGGCTGAGTCAACCCCCCTGGTGTTAATTCAGCGATCGACCGGGATTCAAACCCAGGATCCTAGGATCCCAAGCCTGCACCTTAACCGCTAAGCCAACACCAGGCTAGGATTTGATTATAAGTGGGATGGACACATATTCAACAAAGATATTCTAGTTTTGAATTTTAATTAATTTGCTGAAATTTGTTTTTCATTTGGAAGTTGTGGGTTACGTTGTGTAGATAAAGGTGGAAAAAGTCTGATTTAATCTATCTATAATTCCAGTAATCTCTGTCTGTACGTTTGTACGTTTGTACGTTTGTCTGTTTGTCTGTGACCGCTGTTTCTCGACAACTACCGGTCCGATATACTTGAAACTTGCCAGGTATATTGCTGGGGACCCGAGGATGTGCCTTTTCAAGGTTTTAAATTAATCGGACAAGTACTTACCGAGCTATGGCGATTTAGCCGTTCGCCGTTCGCTTTGGCGTTGCGAATGGACCAAACCATTCATGTAAATAGAGGGGGGGGGGGTTCTGTGGTCGTTCGCTTTGGCTTTGCGAATGGACCAAACCATTCATGTAAATAGAGGGGGGGGGGGGGTTCTGTGGTCGTTCGCTTTGGCTTTGCGAATGGACCAAACCATTCATGTAAATAGAGGGGGGGGTTCTGTGGTCGTTGCGAATGGACCAAACCATTCACATCGAATCATCGAATCACATCGAATGGACCAAACCGTTCGCTTTGGACCAAACCATTGCATGTAAATAGAGGGGGGGGGGTTCTGTGGTCGTTGCGAATGGACCAAACCATTCATGTAAATAGAGGGGGGGGGGGGGGGTTCTGTGGTCGTTACTGCCACGTGGTTTCAAAGTTTTTTTTTGTTGTTGTTGTTTGCACGCATGTTTTTTTGCACCCACGTACGGGCACGCCCTAGGATGTTTACACACACACACCCCTACACAAATTTTTTTTTTTTTTTTTTTTTGGCAAGGAACGGGCACCCACGTACGGACACGTCCTAGCTTATATATAGTACGGGCATGCCCTAGTGCATTTTAATTCCAGGCTACAAGGCAACAAAAGGTAAAAATTTTGAAAGGGGGTGTAGACTTTCTACAGGCACTGTGTGTGTATATATATATATATATATATATATATATATATATATTTGTTCATTTATTAAATGTTTCCAAACACCTGGGCCTGTACCACATTATTTCCACACACAGACAATCATCATAACAATAAAAACTTTCAATTCTGAATCAAATTCACGTAAAAAACAAAGAAATAACGGCAGTATAGCCACCTTGTGTCATCTTCTGGCTGAACGTGCATGTGAGGTCAAAGCTCTGTCCCTTTCCTGGCCCAGTTAGTGATGCACCACCATCGGATGATCAAAAGTATGTTCAAATAAAATACTAAACTCTAAATAACACGATCTTTATCCGGTAAACCAACTTGTTCACATATATTGAGGAGTTTTTCATCCTTATTTTCCAACCTAACTTCACATTGATGTTCTAAATTGTAAAACACAAAGTCGAGGTGCTCTTCTGCTAATGTGGTTATTTGCTGCCTTTGAATGAGCCATTACCAAAGAACATCGATGAAGTTTTAAAAATACATCTTTTGAATTCATTTCAATATAAGCAGTCGCCTTGCCAATCATATCATTTACATGTGGTACATGTCATATCTCAGTGATAGTTAACAAAGTTTCAACTTTATACCAGCATCTTTGAACAGACTGCTGTACCCAATTTGTACAATCAAAGAGCATCGTCGTAATGAGCTATTGTATGCAATTTAATAAAGGCGTTAGGCCTACACGTAAAACCTAGGTATAGTGGTGGCTCTTTGGTGAGGCCAATGGACTAGCATCCTCGAGGTTGTGAGTTCCATTCCAGTTGACAGTAACAGTTAGAAGCGTTTGGATTCTAAGCATCAGACGATCTGCCAAATCACTATTGGATGGTCACGGGCTCATTAACGACCTTTAGAGTGGGGACAATCTGCCCACCCCAGCTGGTCTGGTCTACATGTGATACGAGTCCACTCATTATGGTTGATGTTTATTCCCTTCCCTTGTAAAGTACCCTTTTCCTGTACTCAGAACTTGGAATAAAATAAGAACATACCTTGACAAGTTCGATACCGTGGGCTCTGAAAGAAAAGAAAAAAAGAAGAAAAACCGATCAATATTTGCCATTTTCATGAGAAACCTCATGAGAAAAATTCAAGTTGATGGCACAATAAAAGGCCAAAATGTTAACTGGCTTTGGAGCCTTTCTAGAGACCCGTTGTACATCTCCAATTGAACTCAAGCTTCTTCGTGTGTGGCTCCAGGCAAGCACTACCACTTTGTTGCAGAAGAGATTGAAAGACATTGAGATGGTCAGAATTCTCCAAGCAATCCGTATGCAACATGTGAGCGACTAATCGACCAGGCCAGGCCTATCCCTGGTAGGAGCTTTCAGGGGCAACTCAAAAGCTGATTAGTTGAGTTACAGAACACGGCTACCAATTCGAATTTCTGCCAATGGATGTCCTTTCTTGTTAAACGACAAACGCACGACTCATCAGTGCAAAAGTTTTGAACTCTTTGAAAACGGTTGTTTTGAGCGGTTCAAACCGAGTTTTTGTAAACCTGCAAAGGTAGCTTGAACTGCTCTCGTTTTAAAGGAAAGTGCAGATTGCTTGCTCCACACAATTTGAGTTATTCCATTGATAGGGCGTGTGATGCAGATAACATCCAAATTTGTTACAAAATGGCATCGCGATGTTCTCGAGTCTGGTGCTTTTCGCGAAAAAAAAAAAGACAAGAAGGGCACGAAGTGTCCGAATAAAGTTATCAGTGCTGGTATTTTTGGGGGAGGAGAGGTTCTTCAAAGGTTTACCAATTTCACTTTATGGCCTAAAGCCGGGATTCCAATGCTGTGCGTGTGACGACGTGGTGCACGGTGCAATTTGGCACCAAACTCGACATACCACCATGGTTAACTAGCACTCCAACAACAATAACAATTATCAATATGGCAAGTAAGGACAGATCTAGCAATCCCATACCAGAACAAGTGATTGCTTCAATTAATTTATCCATGCCTTCCATACAAACATACAATGTTCAAACAAAAACATACAAACATACAAAGGTGTGCACAGTGGGAGCTGCAGATGGAGGAAATGTTGAGTTGGATCTTGGACGCGGCGTGAAGCTGGAAAGTGTGAAAACATTTTGTTACCTAGGAGACATGCTGAATGGAGAAGGTGGATCAGACTCGGCAACGGTTGCTCGAGTGAGATGTGCATGGAAGAAGTTTCGGGAACTGAGTGGCGTGCTGACGAGGAGTGGAGTGTCGTTGAAGCTGAAGGGAAAGGTGTATGCTGCATGTGTGAGAAGTGTTATGATTTATGGGAGCGAGACATGGGTAATGAACGTAGAGCAGCAACGAAGGCTGGAAAGGGTGGAAATGCGAATGGTTCGGTGGATGTGCGGAGTATCGTTGAGAGAGAGGAAGACAAATGATGAATTGCGAAAGATGATGGGAATAGAGCCTGTGATGGATGCTGTGAAGAGGAACAGGTTGAGATGGTTTGGTCATGTGTTGAGGAAGGATTAAAGTGACTGGTTGAGAAGAGTGATGGAAATTAATGTAGAAGGAAGTAGAGGACGGGGAAGACCGAGAAAGACTTGGCTGAAGATGGTGGAAGAAGAAATGCGGGCAAGGGGGTTAACAAGGAGAGATGCAGAAAATAGGGCAAAATGGAGAAGATTGTCATGGGGACCGCAAAGCTAACCCCCGCTCTAGCAGGGAAAATGGCCTTAAAATGCATGTTGTTATTGTTGTTGTTGTTCCATACAAACAATCATAAACGCTCTATTTAAGGAGAGGTAACGTTTTAAGGCTAGTTCTTATCAACAACCACAGAATTCATTTTTGAGAACCTTTTTCATCTTGCAAAATCAGGGTTGCTTCATATAAATTATTCATAACTATTCCCAAAATATTTTTATCCATCTGGGAATAAAGATCTTCAGCACTATTAATGGTTTCGAGGTTGGGGTCATGCCCTTTATTTATAATCAGATGTCAGTCTCATCTTCAGAAAAGCTGAACAACCCTCATCTATTATTTGTAAGCCTGCTAAATAATGCAAGTCAACTCAGCCTGCCCTGACAAATGTTTTTGGAAACTTCGACTTCGGATGCTGAAATCTGGAGGATTTGGGAGACCTCAATCCTCGGGACATTTGACTTCCTTTTCCGATTTATTGTCATGTCGCTAATGGCCTTGACATTGTCTGCTGCTATTTAGGCGACGTTGCACCTCAAATTCCTCTGGTGGGAACAGGGCAAGGTTCAACCGCAAACGTTGCAGGGAAATCAGAACTGCTATATCTTCATGGAACTGATAAAGGGATACCTCTGAACCCAACTTGTTGAATTTGATACCTCTGAAAACTTGTTTCCCGTTGTGGTTAGCGTAGGCCTCAAGTTTGCTGGACTTTTTGAACGGGCATACAATCGCTGCCCGAACAAGAGCTTTCCAAATCTGGCTTCTTGAAATGAACCATTATGGTAACATTCGGTGGAAATAGAGGCCTTTAGTAAGGCAAACGGTGCTTGGTCAGAATGTGTTTAACTGACCAATGATCAATTCAGATATGACCTTCATGGAAGAGACACCAATGATGCCCCGCAATGACTTTGTATTGTACAGAATCTTTTTTTCTGTAGAATATCAAATATATATATATATATATAATTATATATACATGTATTTCGAAATGTGTACGTATAACACCAGTTGTGAGTGCTTAGACCTGACTATGCGAGTCACATACCTGGCTGGTGAAAGTCAAATATGCTACTGGGGGACACACCTTTTCTTTTTTTTTTCTACAAACGCTGAACAAAATGTGTTTTCAAGGATTCACCGTTGAGGCAGTACATCTGGATCACAGGACTCTAAGCATTACTCAAAAGAGAGTGTGTATGTCACAAGTACAAAAAAATGGGATGTGTATGAATGAAATATATATACACGAGTATTAAAAAAAAAAAATTACACCACACCTTTCCTATACAATCTCCAGGCACTAAATGACGTCATCACTGGGCGTTGAAGGGTGCCCGGCAATGACGTGCCCCGAAAGGGAGTACTCAGTTTTCACTCGTTTGTTTTTTTTTGTTTTTTTCTTGTTACTTGGCAAAAACTTTTTCTTTTTTTTTTGCAAGTATGTTGATCACTCCGGTTTGTGTGTTTGTGTGTGTGTGTGTGTTTTTTTAGTGTTTGTCTGTCCGCTCACTTATACTTGCCTACAGGTCACAATTTTAAACCGATCTTCACGAAACTTCACCAAATGGTAAAGTTCGTGGTCCGACAAAATCCTATATATTTTTGAGGTCAAAAGGTCAACATAGGCCAAAGGTCAACCACTTATTTTCAAATTCCTAAAATCCTCAATTTTAACCCGATTGACTTGAAATTTGAACAGGATTTACATATCGGCTAACTGAATTCAACCACCAACTATTTTTGAGATCAGCATAGGCCAAAGGGTCAACATAAGCCAAAGGTCAACCACTTTTTTTGCATTTCTAAAAGCCTCAATTTTCATCCGATTGACTTGAAATTTGAATTGGATTTTCATATCAGCTAACTGAATTCAACCACCAATTATTTGTGAGGTCAAAAGGATGCTCTACTGAGTGCCATTCTGCTTTGTTCTCTTTTGCCAAGTGTCGCTCGACGAAGGATTTTTCATTTGTTTGTTTGTTTGTTTGTTTGTCCGGGCGATATGTCAACCATCAGTTGAGAAAGGAAGCTGATATTTGGAGACGACAGGGACCAAGTGATTTGGCTATTAAAGTGTATTTTTGATTTATTGATCAATTTATCGACTAATTATTTAATTATTCAATTATGTACTTTATTAATTATTTCTTTTTAAGTTACAGATTCAGATGAAATTTTTCAGATGAAAAATATCCTTTATAGTCAGATCACTTGGTCACTATCGTGTCCAAATATCAGCTTCCTAGCTCAAAAGGTGCCTGAGATATTGACCAGGTGAGAAAGAACATAAATAAATGATTAATACTGAAAATAAATAAATAATAATTCTAAAATAATTAAATTACTAATCAATTGGCTAATATAATAGCTAAACCACCACCGGCTAATTGGCTAATTATATTAGCCAATTGAAAAATAATTTAATTATTTGAGAATTGTTATTCATTTATTTTCAGTATTAATCATTTATTTATTTTCTTTCTCATCTGGTCAATATCTCAGGCACCTTTTGAGCTAGGAAGCTGATATTTGGACACGATAGTGACCAAGTGATCTGACTATAAAGGATATTTTTGATTTATTGATTAATCAATTAATCGATTAATTATTTATTGATTAGTTAATTAATCACTGAATTATTAATTTTTTTCGATTAATAACTCATTTAATCAATTTTCAAAAAGTTCCAGCTTTAGATGAAACACTGGTGGTTGATATGTTATTAGCCAATTGATTAAGAAATTATTTTACGATTATTACCTCCGCCACCAAAGGTGGATGGAGGTTATGTTTTCACCCCTGTTATTACCTCCGCCACCAAAGGTGGATGGAGGCCAAAAACGATACATAGCAGGATATCTCAAAAAGTTGTGGACGGATTCGGATGAAACTTGGTGGAGAGGTTGGGTGTGAGACAAGACCGAATCGATTAGATTTTGGTGAAGATCTGAATATGGATTCGGATATGAGAATAATTTAATTTCCAAGTGATTCTTCACCATTGGGAGATCGGGCGAAAAGCGATTATATAACATGATATTTAAAACGTTTATGGACGAGTTATGACTAAACTTGGTGGATGAGTTGGGTAGGTGACAAGAACAAGCCAATTAGATTTTGGTTCAGGTCCGGATGCAGATCCGGCCTACCAGTGGGATACAAAATGTAAACTGTTCAGCCTAACAGAGGTATACGTTCTATCAAGTGCTGTTCTAGTTCTCCTTGCACCACCATGGTGGTGAAGGGTGGAGGAGATGTGAGAAATTTATCAGGGGTATAGCGACTTTTAGGCCACCCTGTATAAAGTCCTCGACCAACTCTAATAAATTTGTTAAACATGACCATGATCAAGTAGACTTTCTTAGATTGAATGAATGAATGAATGATCGTTTTAAGGCCATTTTTCCCCGCTAGAGCGGGGGTTTGCTAGAGTGTGTTACACATGCAGGGAGGTGTACATGTGCAGGTAGGTATGTGTGAACATGGTGTATCTGCAGGTATACTGTAGGTATGTGTGCAGATGTAGGTATGTGTGTGCATGTGTTAGTTTGTGCATGTCCGTGGGATGTAATCTATTAGCTGTGCATGTGCAGGTAGGTATGCGTGTACGTGCTTTATTTATCTGTAGCTAGAGGCACATGTGCGGATTTGGTCATGTGTATATTGGAGAGCGTACAAGTGTGCGGATGTAGGTATGTGTGGGTGTGGGTGTAGGTATGTGTATGTGCGGATGTAGGTATGTGCTGTGCATGTGGATGTAGGTATGTGTGTGTGGGTGTAGATAGGTATTGTGGGTGTAGGTAGGTATGTGTGTGCAGATGCAGGTATGTGTGTGTGAGTGTAAGTAGGTATGTGTGCAGATGTAGATATGTATGCATGGATGTAGATATGTGTGTGCGGATGTAGGTATGTGTGTGCAAATGTAGATATGTGTGTGCAAATGTAGATATGTGTGTGCAAATGTAGATATGTGTGTGCAAATGTAGATATGTGTGTGCAAATGTAGATATGTGTGTGCAAATGTAGATATGTGTGTGCAAATGTAGATATGTGTGTGCAAATGTAGATAGATATGTGTGTGCAAATGTAGATATGTGTGTGCAAATGTAGATATGTGTGTGCAAATGTAGATATGTGTGTGCAAATGTAGATAGATATGTGTGTGCAAATGTAGCTATGTGTGTGCAAATGTAGATATGTGTGTGCAAATGTAGATATGTGTGTGCAAATGTAGATATATGTGTGTGTGTGCAAATGTAGATATGTGTGTGCAAATGTAGATATGTGTGTGCGGGTTGAGATGGGTATGTGTGTGTGCAGATGTAGGCATGTGTGTGCGGGTGTAGGTAGATGTATGTGTGCGGATGTAGGTAGATATGTGTGTGCAGATGTATGTATGTGTGTACTGGTGTAGGTAAGTTTGTGTGCAGATGTAGGTAGGTTTGTGTGTGAGGATGTAGGAATATGTGTGTGGCTGTAGGTATGTGTGTGTGGCTGTAGGTATGTGTGTGTGGATGTTGGTATGTGTGTGCGGATGTAGGTATGTGTATGCAGATGTAGGTATGTGTGTGCGGGTGTAGGCATGTGTGTGCAGGTTTAGTTATGTGTGTGTGGGTGTAAGTATGTGTGTGCAGGTGTAGCTATGTGTGTGGGGATGTAGGCATGTGTGTGCGGGTGTAGGCAGGTATGTGTGTGCACGCAGGTATATATGTGCGGATGTAGGTATGTGTGTGCGGATGTAGGTATGCGTGTGCGGATGTAGGTATGTGTGTGCGGGTGTAGGTATGTGTGTGCAGGTTTAGTTATGTGTGTGTGGGTGTAAGTATGTGTGTGCAGGTGTAGCTATGTGTGTGGGGATGTAGGCATGTGTGTGCGGGTGTAGGCAGGTATGTGTGTGCACGCAGGTATATATGTGCGGATGTAGGTATGTGTGTGCGGATGTCGGTCTGTGTTCGCAGATTAAGTATGTGTGTGTGGATGTACGTAAGTGTGTGCGTGTGCGTGCGTAAGCATTTGCCTGTCCATGGGACATAATCAGGTAGGTGTGCATGTGCGTGGTATATCTGCAGCTTTAAGCACGTGTGCTGATTTAGACATGTGTGTATTGGTGTAGGCATGTGCAAGTACATGAGGTATGTGCAGGAAGGCATACGCACGTACGTAGTGCGTTTACACACCTGCACAGGTCGCCGAACGCAGCAAAGTTGATCCGTTTCTCCTTCTTCTCACTCATCCAGTAACCCACCCTCTGCGGCCCGACGCCCCCACTCGGGCCTTGCATCTTGCCCATGCCAAACAATTCGAGATCGCTGACGTTTGATCCACGAAGCCCGAAGACTTAGAAGGGGACCCGATCCGAATTCTCCTCAGGTGTTAACAAAGCCCTGTCAGGCCGTCCGTCCTACGTCCAGCGCGGGTCGAGGCGTCCATTTACCTCCTGAAAAGGACCGGTCCTTGTACGATTTGCCACGTAGCCTTGTCCACGCTCTCATCCAATATACTCACCTCAAAACGGCAGCCGAGCAAATATCGGAGGGTGGTTCCCTCGCAAGGGTGCATCGAGACGGAAGAACAAGGTATGAGAGAGTGAGTGGGAGGGACGCCGACAGGAAGAATACCGGGCAGACACAAACAGAGACAGACAGAGACTTGCGATCACCCTTATCTGAATGCGACGCGCGTCGTCTCACTCCAAACTGCTTGGCCGTGAACGGTGTGCAGCTGCACTGTAGGGTCGTAAACGGGATGCAGCCGTACCGGCGAGCCGTAAACTGGGTGCCACCGTACTTGAAGGCCGTAAACTGGGTGCATCCGCACATGATGGTCGTAAGATGTGTGCAGCCGCACTGGAGGATCGTAACCGGTGTGCAGCCGCACATTATGGGCGTAAGATATGTGCAGCAGCACGGGAGGTCGTAAACTGGGTGCAGCCGCACGGGAGGGTCCTAAGCCTTGTGCAGCGCACAAGAGGGTCGTGAACAGTGCAGCCGCACGGGAGGATTCTAAACGGGGTGCAGCCGCACCAGAGGGTCGTAAGCTGTGTGCAGATGGAGGCACTCCTACAGGTGTAATTTATTTGGACTTTTCCAATGTCTTTAATGGAGTTTCTCATCAGAGGCTACTGCTCAAGCTCGGACTAGGAGCTCCATATCTATCGGGTGCAGCAAAAAGCGAATAATGCAGCAGAACCGCTGATGCAGTGCCCCCTGCTGGTTAGTGCAGGGGTTTGTAATCTGCTCAGGATGCCGGCGAAAGCTCGCCTACTCTTTGCGAAGAACACCGTGGGATCTTTAACATCCACCAAGTAATGTTGGCAGATGGGACATAAACATCCAGTTTAACGTCCATCCGAGTGACGACACACATATTGATGAATCACCATACCTGTGAAACAACGGGATGACAGTTTATACCTGGGTCGGTCAGGATTCGAACCCAGGATGAGACAACTTATATAATTGAGTGTGCCTAGCTCGTAGCCATGCTACCAACCACTAGTTAAGAGGTCATGAAATAGAAGGAAAGGTGACAAGTTAGATAGGACGTTGGCACCATGGCATAAAACAGACAGTAGTTAATGGATACACATCCCATTGTTCGGATGTTGTGAGTAGTTAACGGATATGCATCCTATTGTTCGGATGTTGTGAGTAGTTAACGGATATGCATCCTATTGTTCGAATGTTGTGAGTAGTTAATAGATACACATCCCATTGTTCGGATGTTGTGAGTAGTTAACGGATATGCATCCTATTGTTCGGATGTTGTGAGTAGTTAATAGATACACATCCAATTGTTCGGATGTTGTGAGTAGTTAACGGATATGCATCCTATTGTTCGGATGTTGTGAGTAGTTAACGGATATGCATCCTATTGTTCGGATGTTGTGAGTAGTTAACGGATATGCATCCTATTGTTCGAATGTTGTGAGTAGTTAATAGATACACATCCCATTGTTCGGATGTTGTGAGTAGTTAACGGATATGCATCCTATTGTTCGGATGTTGTGAGTAGTTAATAGATACACATCCCATTGTTCGGATGTTGTGAGTAGTTAACGGATATGCATCCTATTGTTCGGATGTTGTGAGTAGTTAACGGATATGCATCCTATTGTTCGGATGTTGTGAGTAGTTAATAGATACACATCCTATTGTTCGGATGTTGTGAGTAGTTAACGGATATGCATCCTATTGTTCGGATGTTGTGAGTAGTTAATAGATACACATCCCATTGTTCGGATGTTGTGAGTAGTTAACGGATATGCATCCTATTGTTCGGATGTTGTGAGTAGTTAATAGATACACATCCCATTGTTCGGATGTTGTGAGTAGTTAACGGATATGCATCCTATTGTTCGGATGTTGTGAGTAGTTAATAGATACACATCCCATTGTTCGGATGTTGTGAGTAGTTAACGGATATGCATCCTATTGTTCGGATGTTGTGAGTAGTTAACGGATATGCATCCTATTGTTCGGATGTTGTGAGTAGTTAACGGATATGCATCCTATTGTTCGGATGTTGTGAGTAGTTAACGGATATGCATCCCATTGTTCGGATGTTGTGAGTAGTTAACGGATATGCATCCTATTGTTCGGATGTTGTGAGTAGTTAACGGATATGTATCCTATTGTTCGGATGTTGTGAGTAGTTAATAGATACACATCCCATTGTTCGGATGTTGTGAGTAGTTAACGGATATGCATCCTATTGTTCGAATGTTGTGAGTAGTTAATAGATACACATCCCATTGTTCGGATGTTGTGAGTAGTTAACGGATATGCATCCTATTGTTCGGATGTTGTGAGTAGTTAATAGATACACATCCAATTGTTCGGATGTTGTGAGTAGTTAACGGATATGCATCCTATTGTTCGGATGTTGTGAGTAGTTAACGGATATGCATCCTATTGTTCGGATGTTGTGAGTAGTTAACGGATATGCATCCTATTGTTCGAATGTTGTGAGTAGTTAATAGATACACATCCCATTGTTCGGATGTTGTGAGTAGTTAACGGATATGCATCCTATTGTTCGGATGTTGTGAGTAGTTAATAGATACACATCCCATTGTTCGGATGTTGTGAGTAGTTAACGGATATGCATCCTATTGTTCGGATGTTGTGAGTAGTTAACGGATATGCATCCTATTGTTCGGATGTTGTGAGTAGTTAATAGATACACATCCTATTGTTCGGATGTTGTGAGTAGTTAACGGATATGCATCCTATTGTTCGGATGTTGTGAGTAGTTAATAGATACACATCCCATTGTTCGGATGTTGTGAGTAGTTAACGGATATGCATCCTATTGTTCGGATGTTGTGAGTAGTTAATAGATACACATCCCATTGTTCGGATGTTGTGAGTAGTTAACGGATATGCATCCTATTGTTCGGATGTTGTGAGTAGTTAATAGATACACATCCCATTGTTCGGATGTTGTGAGTAGTTAACGGATATGCATCCTATTGTTCGGATGTTGTGAGTAGTTAACGGATATGCATCCTATTGTTCGGATGTTGTGAGTAGTTAACGGATATGCATCCTATTGTTCGGATGTTGTGAGTAGTTAACGGATATGCATCCCATTGTTCGGATGTTGTGAGTAGTTAACGGATATGCATCCTATTGTTCGGATGTTGTGAGTAGTTAACGGATATGTATCCTATTGTTCGGATGTTGTGAGTAGTTAATAGATACACATCCCATTGTTCGGATGTTGTGAGTAGTTAACGGATATGCATCCTATTGTTCGGATGTTGTGAGTAGTTAATAGATACACATCCCATTGTTCGGATGTTGTGAGTAGTTAATAGATACACATCCCATTGTTCGGATGTTGTGAGTAGTTAATAGATACACATCCCATTGTTCGGATGTTGTGAGTAGTTAACGGATATGCATCCCATTGTTCGGATGTTGTGAGTAGTTAACGGATATGCATCCTATTGTTCGGATGTTGTGAGTAGTTAACGGATATGCATCCTATTGTTCGGATGTTGTGAGTAGTTAATGGATACGCACCCAATCATTCGTATTTAACAATGTTGATGTTAGTCAGTTTATGACTATGGTTAACTTTAACATGGTCATGGTCAAGTAGTAAAGTAAAACTAACTCCTCGTTATCATTTAACGTTATGTACTCTACTATACTACTCACATATGAAAGGAAATTCCACTGTTTCTCCTCCTTCAGTCAGTACAACTGTAGCAAGCACAGTTTTCCAGCATCTTTCAAGTGCTTTAGATTGGTTTCAGATGCAATTTTGCCCGGAACGATGATGGCGAACGAGCTTTCTCATCTGGCCATGATTTAATTCACGCCCTCTAGTGGTTGAAATGTAACTTTTGTTTCTACATCGTATCCACCCGACTATGTCTTATACGGTGAGGAGGGAATACAAGTTGTATCGGAACAGAAGAATCTTGGTGTTGCAATACCTCGTTCACTCCGCCGCAGTGTCGATTGTGCTCAAGCAGTCGGAAAACCAAACCAAGTTCCTGGATTGGTGTGTGTAAGGTATTCATTATACCCCACACACGCGAAGCGAAAAGTGAGGTTAATACATTTGTTCATATTCGTCCATCTGTTTGTCTGTCTTATCAGTTGTTAGGGTGTCTTATCTGTTGATCGAAGAACAACTTATTTTTATTCAAATGTTATATTTTGAACACAAATTAGAACATGAATAGGAAGATACAGTACGTCTTTCATTTTACTGTACGTCTTTCATTTTACTCTACCTTGGCTCTGAATTTGTCCTGATCGCACATGTGTACACAAAGAGGAGTGAGACAAATATTTTTACTCTGTCTGACTGCCTGGCAAGCAACCAAAATTGAAACTCATTCCAAACAGGACACTTACTATTTTGAAGGATGTCATAAATGACACAAACAACAGGAATGAAGAACTAATGCAATGTGTTTGACACGGTGGCATAGAAAAAACTTTATAATATGGTGGTAAACCCAGAATTAACAAGCGTTACGCCTAGGTCCCCCGTCGTTGAAGTGATGTGAGTTGACAAAGTGGAAGACGCAAGGCGGCCATCTTGGATTTTGCCGTGGCGACCCAATTTTCAATAGCGTTCTCCCTTATGCGTAGATACACCCACACACCAGATTAGAAGTTAGTAGTTCGTTTATTTTTCAAGATATTTCGCTCACAAGTGTTACGGATTCGTCACTTCCGTCGTGGTTTTCATCCACTGTAAGCATTTTTGGTTCCACGTACTATTATTGTTATCGTTTAAGTGAAATGGAGATAACTGTTTTCAAAAGGTAAAAAATTAGTGTTTTAATCGCAATTAATATGTGCAATCGAAAGGAGGGTTAATGAAACACATTACGTGGTGACAACTCCCGACCGACAGAAAAAGCGGCAGCTGTGTCATGTCAACCGACTGAAGAAATATCATGAGAGCAAGCCTGTGGGGAAAATGGTTCCTGTCTCACCTGTCGTGCCTGTAGTCGGGGTGCAAGAGAATCCAGAGGTTGAGGCCGGTGTGAAGTTTGATAACATTGATGACCAGGCTTGTCCCAGATTGACAAACACGGAAGTGTCGAGTCATTTAGATGAGAAATTAGGTCATTTGACGAGGGAACAACAAGGACAACTATCCAGCCTAATTTTTGAGTTTGCACATTCGTTCACAGATGTACCTGGTCGTACTGACTTGGTATATCATGATATTGAGGTGGGGGAGGCCACTCCTGTGAAGCAACACCCCTATCGGATGAACCCTGTGAAGATGGAGTAACTTCTGAAGGAGGTTCAGTATATGTTGGAGAATGACATCATTGAACCAAGCAGCAGTGAATGGAGCTCACCATGTGTGTTGGTTCCAAAACCCGATGGCAGTTTTCCGAGGCAATTGTCCAAGGCAGTTGTACGGATTTAAAACGGGTTAATGCAGTGACCAAGGCCGACTCATATCCCATCCCGAGGATTGATAGAATAGGCCCAGCTAAATTTGTATCTAAATTTGACTTGCTGAAAGGGTATTTGCAGATTCCTCTCTTACTGATGGAGCCAAGGAAATCTCGGCTTTAGTCACACCAGATGGGTTGTATCAGTACAAGGTTCTTCCCTTTGGATTGAAAAACAGGCCTGCTACATTTCAACGGCTGATTAATAAGCTCATTGCAGACCTTGAAGGGGTGGAGGCTTATCTGGATGATGTCATCATCCACACGATGACCATGGAAGATCATATTAAACAAATTCATGCATTTTTCAAGAAACTGACTGAGGCAGGGTTGACCATGAACTTATCTAAGAGTGAGTTTGTAAAAGCACAGGTCGTGTTCCTCGGCCATGTAGTAGGTCAGGTCAGGTGCAACCGGTGACAGCCAAGATAGAAGCCATTGATCGCTTCCAAGTTCCAAAAGGGAAGAAGGAGCTTATGAGATTCTTGGGTATGGCTGGTTGGTACCGGCGGTTCTGAAGGAATTTTTCTGATGTGGTAGCCCCTTTAACGAATTTGCTGAGGAAAGAGACGAAGTTTGTTTGGGATGACAAATGCCAGGCTGCCTTTGCCCATGTCAAAGCGATATTAATGAGCTCTCCTGTCCTAGCAGCCCTGGATTTTCAAGCACCTTTCAAGTTGGCCATTGATGCAAGTGATGTGGGGGCTGGGGCAGTTCTATTACAGGAAGATGAGGATGGAGTGGATCACCCGGTGTGCTACTATTCCAAAAAGTTTAACAAACATCAGGAAAATTATGCCACTGTGGAAAAAGAGACCCTTGCTCTCCTGATAGCGCTTCAGCATTATGAGGTGTATCTGGGAACTACTACCTTTCCCATAAAAGTCTTCACTGATCACAACCCCTTAACCTTCATTCAAAAAATGAAAAATAAAAATCAGAGGTTGATGAGATGGAGTTTGGCTTTGCAGGAGTTCAACTTGGAAATTGAGCATGTAAAGGGCAGGGACAATGTCGTTGCTGATGCTTTATCCAGAGTGAACTAACTTTGGAAATTCCTGTAGGTTGTTTGGAAGTTTCGCTGCTTTCTTCTGGGGAATATTAATTATTGTTGCTCACGCGAATTGATCATTTGGGGGTGAGTTTTACTTGTTTGTTAAAAAGGGTTTTTGCATGAAAAGAAAGTTTTCACTATGTTCAAACTTTCTTTCTTGATGGTGGAGAGTGTTACGGATTCGTCACTTCCGTCGTTGTGGTTTTCATCCACTGTAAGCATTTTTGGTTCCATGTACTATTATTGTTATCGTTTAAGTGAAATGGAGATAACTGTTTTCAAAAGGTAAAAAATTAGTGTTTTAAAAGAAACCGGAAACCGGATCGGGAGGAACCGGAAGAAGAAGAGGAGGCTGGAGGACGTGAAAAAGCGGAGCAAGTGAGGTCGGGAAGAAAAGCAGAGCTGCTTTGAGGTCTCGAGGAGACACTAGCGAACGGGGGTCACGAGCGAACTTGGGTTTCCTGGGAAAGGGATTCCTGCGACAGAGTTGTGATCGCTGTGACAGATAAACCTGCGTGACAGGTTTTGCGGTTGATTCCGAAGAGAATCGTTGTTGGAGTGCAGGTACGCCTCCAGTACGGGCCCGTCGGCCATTTTGCCTCGCTCCTGCCATTTTGCATCGCTCCAGCCTTTTCACCTCGCTCCAGCCATTTCACCGCACCCAGCCGTTAGCCTTGTTTGCGTGTGTAACGTGGATTTCGATTGGGAATTTGTGGTTCTCAGTTTGGGAGCCGTTGAACTTTCATACCCGAAGGTGTGATTTCCCAGTCACCTTTTGAGGGCACCTTTGCGCCTCTTTGGCAGCGCGACTGTCAGCCGAACTGGATTCTGGTCTCGATACGACATTTTTCTTACGATCACCGGAGCGTGGATCAACTTTGGCTTGGTGCCGGGACAGAGACTTTGGGAATGTTCTTTTCGCTCACTTGGAGCACAGTGACTTATATTGTAAGAAACTGATGGTACCATCATAGGAATGATATAATATTTGTTGTACAATTGATTAATAGTGTTCTTGTGCTGTTATTCTTGTGTGACCTTAATACAATACTTGTTTTTTTGGTAACAATTGGTGTGGTTTCACCATTGGTCATTGACACACAGACTAACACATCTTTCTGCCGTGTCTCCTTTCGGGGCTCGGAGGTACACTGTGACCGGGGTTTGGGGAGGAGCACGTAACACAAGGTTCAGACATATATATGGTGGCGGCCATCTTGGATTTTGACGTGGCGACCCAATTTTCAATAGCGTTCTTCCTTATGACTATACTAGCAGAAGTACCCGGCATTGCCGGGCGGGGGAGGGGAGGGGGGAGGGGAGAAGAGGGGGGGGAGGGGAGAAGAGGGGGAGGAGGAGGGGGAGAGGGGAGAAGAGGGGGAGGGGGAGAGGGGAGAAGAGGGGGGGGATGGGGAGGGTGAGGGATGGGAAGGGGTGGTAGGGGGGAGGGGGAGAGGGGAGGGGAGAAGAGGGGGGGAGGGGAGAAGAGGGGGAGGAGGAGGGGGAGAGGGGAGAAGAGGGGGAGGGGGAGAGGGGAGAAGAGGGGGGGGATGGGGAGGGTGAGGGATGGGAAGGGGTGGTAGGGGGGAGAGGGAGGGGGAGAGGGGAGGGGGGGAGGGGAGGGGAAGGGGGGGAGAGGGGAGGGGTAAGGGGGAGGGAGAGGGGGGAGAGGGGAGGGGAGGGGTGGAGGGAGAGGGGGGAGGGGAGAGGGAGGGGGAGGGGGGAGGGTAAGGGATGGGAGGGGGAGGGGGAGGGGGAGGGGGTGGAGGGTAAGGGATGGGAGGGGGAGGGGGATAGGGGGAGGGGAGGGGAGGGGGGGAGGGTGAGGGATGGGAGGGGGTGGGAGGGGGAGAGGGGAGGGGTAGGAGGGGAGGGTGAGGGGTAGGAGGGGAGGGTGAGGGGTAGGAGGGGAGGGGGAGGGGTAGGAGGGGAGGGTGAGGGGTAGGAGGGGAGGGGGAGGGGTAGGAGAGGAGGGTGAGGGGTAGGAGGGGAGGGGGGAGGTTACATTACACCGATTTACATTGAAAACTGCTGAAATATGTACGCAACTTCAACTTAGCACAGTTTAGTAAATACTCGAGATAAATCCATGCGGTAAAAGATTGCTGAGAGTTGCTAAGACCTACGACTTAGAAATTCCACCTGGACACACTTCAAGGGGCACTTTCAAAGGGGAGATGTGCTTATTCTTTCTAAAAAATATTTTAGGTGTGGTATAGACACGATATTTGCATGCATCGGTTTCAAAAATCGAGCAAATATGGTAAATATGACTCACGTGAAACCAGGATCCGTCTCAGTGGTAGCCATGAGTGTGTCGATGTCACATGATCGGTCATGAAGAGTGGTTAAGTCCAAAATATGACATACCATGGCATAAAAACGATTTGCCCGCAAAGCATTGCACCGCAACGGCGGTCACAGAGTGCCATGCACAGCGTGACGTAAGTAGTGCGCGCAGCGCCCCTGGCGGAATTACCGGTCCCTATCAAAGACATTTAATTCATATCGCACAAAATCGACAAAAATCGACACAAAACACGATCGCTTTTCGCTCTGAATTACGTGCAAACGTGTGACGGAAATCACCATCGCCCAGCATCGAATGCCAACCAAGATGGCGCCCGGTAACTGCATCTCCACCTATGTGGAGTGAATGGCAATGGTCACATCACGTGATCGCTCTGAGCGAATCAGTCTAGCGGCGGGGATGGAACATCACGTGATCGCTCTGAGCGAATCAGCGAGCTGCTCGCACTGGCTGACATTAGCGGGTACTTCGCTGAAATGCGCTGAGGTAAATATGAATAAAAAATATGGATCTCGTCAAATATTGTTTCGGCCATGTTCGTCCCAGGCTCAATGGCCATGTCTATGCCAAATATCAAGCACGTGAGCCTCTCCGTTTCGGAGTCTATCGGTAACATTACACACACGCACACACACACACACACACACGCACACACACACGCACACACACACACACACACACACACACACACACACACACACACACACACAAACTGTGTTTTATATATATAGATACACCCACACACCAGATTAGAAGTTGGTACTTCGCTTATTTTTCAAGATATTCCGCTCACAAGGTTCAGACATACATGGTGGCGGCCATCTTGGATTTTGACGTGGGTTGTACCCACACACCAAATTAAAATTCGGTCCTTCGCTTACGCACGTACGCACGTACGCACGCATGCCCGCACGCACGCACGGACACACGGACGGACGCACCGGACACACGGACGAACGCACGCACGGACGGAGGGGAAAACCATAGTCCCCCTTTCGCTCCGCGGTGCGACGGGGGACAACAAGAACGGCACTCAGTTGAGAGCATACCTCCTCGTGCCTGGCCGTATCACTCAATGGTGAAGAATCACTTTAAAAATTCCACTAACCGGATGCGGATATTCACCACAATTGAATCGATTCTTCCTTGTCACACACATAACCTGTTCACAAAGTTTCGTCCAAATCCGTCCATAACTTTTTGAGATATCCTGCTATGTATCGTTTTGGCCCTATCTCTCAATGGTGAAGAATCACTTAAAAATTTAAATAAATCCCATATCCGAATCCATATTCAGATCTTCACCAAAATAGAATCGGTTCTTCCTTGTCACACACACAACCTGTCCACAAAGTTTCGTCCAAATCCGTCCATAATTTTTTGAGATATCGTGCTATGTATAGTTTTTGGCCCAATCTCTCAATGGTGAAGAATCATCTAAAAATTTAATTAACTAACATATCCGAATCCTTATACAGATCTTCACCAAAATCTAATCATTTCGTCCTTGTCACATATGCTACATCTCTGCCAAATTTCGTCCGCATCCGTCCACAACGTTTTGAGATATTTGTTCACAAACGGACAGACAAACAGACAGACAGGGTTGAAAATATAACCTCCATTCACCTTTTGTGGCGGAGGTAAAAATAGAAAAATACACGTGATGTGCAACATGCACAGAGTAAAATCCTTGATACCGGGTACGCCACCTCATAATCTACTCATTGTTGATTTTTCACTTCCGAATGCCTTTGTTCACTTCCAGCAAGAGTTCTCGAGAAGATTGCAACAAGCCTTCCAGACTGATGATCGGAAGCGTCTCTTTCAACTACGAAAGGAACCCTTGTAAATGTATTGCAATGTATTGTAAATGTATTGCATTCTTATAATTGTAATTGTAATTGATTAATTTAATTGTAATTGTTAATTGTAATTGTAATTGTAATTGTAATTGTTATTGTAATTGTAATTATTGTAAATGTATTGTATTGTATAGCAATGCAATGTCCTTGCAATGGAGTTGGCGATGTCTTTCTTGAGACGTTCAAAAGGTTCAACAGCAGCTGAAGATAGTTGGAACCCTTAACACTGTAGATGGGATTAATATTTGGTCTGGATCCGGTTGTCAATTTCTGAGAAGCTTTTTGGATGAAATACCAATATTTGGGGAAACCCCCCTTTTTCTCCCCTTTAAATGTGCGAATCCAGAGGGGGGAGCACAACCCCAAGAGACCTTACTGTCCTGATGAATTGTACCAAATTTGGTCCTCATCGGTCTGGTAGTTTGTGAGGAGACGTTTTAGTCAAATGTTAATGGATTTACGGATGGATGGATACCTGCGCGCACTCTTTCAGGTAGTTATTTCGGTAACTAGTTTAACTAACTAGTTCGGCCACAATTATTGGCCGACTGGTCTCAAACTTGGAAGCATAATTTACAACGGGACAGTCTATAGATCTCTTGGAAGGTGCACAAAGTCAGGTGACCAAAATGGTCAACAGAGGTATGGTGTAATCCTGTCCATATAAAATGTCATTATAATTTGGTCCACTGCAGCATGAGACCATACCTGTGGTAATTCGGTCGGTTTCACTATTTTTGGTTCACGAGTTATCAAACAGAGTGACCACTATATTCGTCATGGGTGTGTGTCTGTCTGTCTGTCTGTCCGCAGCATAACTACCCGATGATATCATCCGATCTTGATGAAACTTGGGTGGGAGGTTGATATCATGATCTAGTTGTGTCCTGCCTAGAGTGGGCGTATTGCGCCCATTGTGGGCGGAGCCACGCCCGAAAAAGATGTCTTTTTCGGGGGTAATCGAGTTCAAGCTACATCTTCTCCGAGGAGGTTGGTGGAATCTGGCAGGGGTTTTGGTATTTAGTTAGGCCAATGTCATGTGTCCAGCCCCATTGAGCTCGATTTTTCATTTTCGCCCCAAGGTCAAGGTCACAAGGTCACGAAATTTAGAAAAGTCGATTTTTGATGGTTTTATTACATTGTTCGCTTTCTGATAGGGTGAAATGTCGTACATGATCTTATATTATCACATACATCATGAAATACAAGTTTTCCAACAAATTTCAGAATCATCGACCTTTGACCTTTGAAGGTCACAAAGGTTAAATTTTCAAATTTGTCGGAATCGAACCGAATTTTCGGTATTGTGTAGCTAACTAACCTCATAACTCGTTATACATTATTTTCTATCTCATTTCAAGGTCAGTAACCTTCGTTTTGACATTTCAAGGTCACAAAGGTCAAATTTTCAAAGTTGTTGGAATTGAACCGAATTTTCGGTATTGTGTAGCTAACTAGTCTCATGACAGATAATACATTCCTATTTATATATTTTCAATGTCGGTTTTGACCTTTGTCATTGAATACCGCTCGCTCGTGAACCATAGTCGTCTCCTGACTTGTCTTTTTTAATTTCTGAAAACCCCTGAGGGCTGAGCTTCGTTCACGCGTTCCTAAATTTGAACGGTGTATAGATTAAACCAATTGCAAGTGGTGTACGTCGATATATGGTATCATCGTCGAGGTATGGGATAGTAGGATACGTATATGTCGAGCATTTTTATCTTGTATATGTAAAACAAATGAAGAATATAACATACACGTTGAGAAAGAGAACAAAAATAAAATGAATATAGACTATTGGTGGTGTATTGACGCATATTTTTGCAATACAACTGGCGTCCCACTCCCATCTCATATTTTAATAATTTTTCCCTTTGCTGTTAAATATTTTTTTTCAGCTTATGTCGCCTTTTAATAATTTGTTTCCCTTTTATATTTTCAGATTATTTTCAGGTAAAATATTTTATTTTCTTTATTTTTATTTTTATTTTATTTTCAGTTATATTTCAGCATATAGTTACGGCCTCAACAACACTATTAACTTTCTCAATCTTCATTTTCTTTCTTCATTTTCTTTCTTCATTTTGGTTACTGAGGCGGTGTACAGTGTACACTGCGGCGGATCTATTGAGAAGTCGATTGGTTTGTGCGGAATGACGTCGAGGCGCGGCGTCTACTGTACACACAAGATTCGTGACCAGCTGACGGCACCAGGAAGTAAATGGAACCTGAAATCTTTATGACAATCTGGCTGATTTCACAGGTGAGTGTTAACCCTCTCAGCGCATCACACTTCGCCGACTCTGTAAGTGGAGTTTTTAACGTTTTAACGTACAACTTAAAATGGCAAATCGTTTTGTGAAGTTGCATTTAAAAATTAGCCGACAGAGAAAAAGTTTTTATTGATTCAAGAAGCGCGTGATGTCTGAGGAACAAAGTGTTTATTGAAAATATAACCAACCATTACTCATTTCGTTATTTCGGGTTGTTGAGCCTGAGGTTGTTGATGACATCACCAAGAAACATCTGCGAATGATGTTAAGTATGCACATGCACAAACCTCAAAACAAGAACCTCAAAGTCAAATCAGCATTATGCATGGGGAAGCGCTGAGGAATTGGAAACGAGGATTTGGAGGAACCGGTGAGGAATTGGAAACGAGGATTTGGGGGAAGCGCTGAGGAATTGGAAACGAGGATTTGGAGGAACCGGTGAGGAATTGGAAACGAGGATTTGGAGGAACCGGTGAGGAATTGGAAACGAGGATTTGGGGGAACTGGTGAGGAATTGGAAACGAGGATTTGGGGGAACTGGTGAGGAATTGGAAACGAGGATTTGGGGGAACTGGTGAGGAATTGGAAACGAGGATTTGGGGGAACTGGTGAGGAATTGGAAACGAGGATTTGGGGGAACTGGTGAGGAATTGGAAACGAGGATTTGGGGGAACTGGTGAGGAATTGGAAACGAGGATTTGGGGGAACCGCTGAGGAATTGGAAACGAGGATTTGGGGGAACTGGTGAGGAATTGGAAACGAGGATTTGGGGGAACTGGTGAGGAATTGGAAACGAGGATTTGGGGGAACCGCTGAGGAATTGGAAACGAGGATTTGGGGGAACCGCTGAGGAATTGGAAACGAGGATTTGGGGGAACTGGTGAGGAATTATTGGAAACGACGATTTGGGGGAACCGGTGAGGAATTGGAAACTAGAATTTGGGGGAACCGGTGAGGAATTAGAAACGAGGATTTGGAGGAACCGGTGAGGAATTCGAAACGAGGATTTGGGGGAACTGGTGAGGAATTGGAAACGAGGATTTGGGGGAACCGCTGAGGAATTGGAAACGAGGATTTGGGGGAACCGGTGAGGAATTGGAAACTAGAATTTGGGGGAACCGGTGAGGAATTGGAAACGAGGATTTGGGGGAACCGGTGAGGAATTGGAAACGAGGATTTGCGGGAACCGGTGAGGAATTGGAAACGAGGATTTGGGGGAACCGGTGAGGAATTGGAAACTAGAATTTGGGGGAACCGGTGAGGAATTGGAAACGAGGATTTGCGGGAACCGGTGAGGAATTGGAAACTAGAATTTGGGGGAACCGGTGAGGAATTGGAAACGACGATTTGGAGGAACCGGTGAGGAATTCGAAACGAGGATTTGGGGGAACTGGTGAGGAATTGAAAACGAGGATTTGGAGGAACTGGTGAGGAATTAGAAACGAGGATTTGGGAGAACCGCTGAGGAATTCAAAACGAGGATTTGGGGGAACCGCTGAGGAATTCGAAACGAGGATTTGGGGGAACCGCTGAGGAATTGGAAACGAGGATTTGGGGGAACCGCTGAGGAATTGGAAACGAGGATTTGGGGGAACCGCTGAGGAATTGGAAACGAGGATTTGGGGGAACCGCTGAGGAATTAGAAACGAGGATTTGGGGGAACCGGTGAGGAATTGGAAACGAGGATTTGGAGGAACTGGTGAGGAATTGGAAACGAGGATTTGGGGGAACCGGTGAGGAATTGGAAACGAGGATTTGGGGGAACCGGTGAGGAATTGGAAACGAGGATTTGGGGGAACCGATGAGGAATTGGAAACGAGGATTTGGAGGAACTGGTGAGGAATTGGAAACGAGGATTTGGAGGAACCGGTGAGGAATTCGAAACGAGGATTTGGGGGAACTGGTGAGGAATTGGAAACGAGGATTTGGAGGAACCGGTGAGGAATTAGAAACGAGGATTTGGGGGAACCGCTGAGGAATTCGAAACGAGGATTTGGGGGAACCGCTGAGGAATTGGAAACGAGGATTTGGGGGAACCGCTGAGGAATTGGAAACGAGGATTTGGGGGAACCGCTGAGGAATTGGAAACGAGGATTTGGGGGAACCGCTGAGGAATTAGAAACGAGGATTTGGGGGAACCGCTGAGGAATTGGAAACGAGGATTTGGGGGAACCGCTGAGGAATTGGAAACGAGGATTTGGGGGAACCGCTGAGGAATTGGAAACGAGGATTTGGGGGAACCGCTGAGGAATTAGAAACGAGGATTTGGGGGAACCGGTGAGGAATTGGAAACGAGGATTTGGAGGAACCGCTGAGGAATTCGAAACGAGGATTTGGAGGAACCGGTGAGGAATTCGAAACGAGGATTTGGGGGAACCGGTGAGGAATTCGAAACGAGTATTTGGGGGAACTGGTGAGGAATTGGAAACGAGGATTTGGGGGAACCGGTGAGGAATTGGAAACGAGGATTTAGGGGAACCGCTGAGGAATTATTGGAAACGAGGATTTGGGGGAACCGGTGAGGAATTCGAAACGAGGACTTGGGGGAACCGGTGAGGAATTCGAAACGAGGATTTGGGGGAACCGGTGAGGAATTCGAAACGAGGATTTGGGGGAACCGCTGAGGAATTCGAAACGAGGATTTGGGGAAACCGGTGAGGAATTGGAAACGAGGATTTGGGGGAACCGGTGAGGAATTAGAAACGAGGATTTGGAGGAACCGGTGAGGAATTCGAAACGAGGATTTTGGGTAACCGGTGAGAAATTTGAAACGAGGATTTGGGGGAACCGCTGAGGAATTGGAAACGAGGATTTAGGGGAACCTGTGAGGAATTATTGGAAACGACGATTTGGGGGAACCGGTGAGGAATTCGAAACGAGGATTTGGGGGAACCGGTGAGGAATTGGAAACGAGGATTTAGGGGAACCGGTGAGGAATTATTGGAAACGACGATTTGGGGGAACCGGTGAGGAATTGGAAACTAGAATTTGGGGGAACCGGTGAGGAATTGGAAACGAGGATTTGCGGGAACCCGTGAGGAATTGGAAACCAGGATTTGGGGGAACCGCTGAGGAATTGGAAACGAGGATTTGGGGGAACCGCTGAGGAATTAGAAACGAGGATTTGGGGGAACCGGTGAGGAATTGGAAACGAGGATTTGGAGGAACTGGTGAGGAATTGGAAACGAGGATTTGGGGGAACCGGTGAGGAATTGGGAACGAGGATTTGGGGGAACCGGTGAGGAATTGGAAATGAGGATTTGGGGGAACCGATGAGGAATTGGAAACGAGGATTTGGAGGAACTGGTGAGGAATTGGAAACGAGGATTTGGAGGGACCGGTGAGGAATTCGAAACGAGGATTTGGGGGAACTGGTGAGGAATTGGAAACGAGGATTTGGAGGAACCGGTGAGGAATTAGAAACGAGGATTTGGGGGAACCGCTGAGGAATTCGAAACGAGGATTTGGGGGAACCGCTGAGGAATTCGAAACGAGGATTTGGGGGAACTGGTGAGGAATTGGAAACGAGGATTTGGGGGAACTGCTGAGGAATTGGAAACGAGGATTTGGGGGAACCGCTGAGGAATTGGAAACGAGGATTTGGGGGAACCGCTGAGGAATTGGAAACGAGGATTTGGGGGAACCGCTGAGGAATTAGAAACGAGGATTTGGGGGAACCGGTGAGGAATTGGAAACGAGGATTTGGAGGAACCGCTGAGGAATTCGAAACGAGGATTTGGAGGAACCGGTGAGGAATTCGAAACGAGGATTTTGGGGAACCGGTGAGGAATTCGAAACGAGTATTTGGGGGAACTGGTGAGGAATTGGAAACGAGGATTTGGGGGAACCGGTGAGGAATTGGAAACGAGGATTTAGGGGAACCGCTGAGGAATTATTGGAAACGAGGATTTGGGGGAACCGGTGAGGAATTCGAAACGAGGACTTGGGGGAACCGGTGAGGAATTCAAAACGAGGATTTGGGGGAACCGGTGAGGAATTCGAAACGAGGATTTGGGGGAACCGCTGAGGAATTCGAAACGAGGATTTGGGGAAACCGGTGAGGAATTGGAAACGAGGATTTGGGGGAACCGGTGAGGAATTAGAAACGAGGATTTGGAGGAACCGGTGAGGAATTCGAAACGAGGATTTTGGGTAACCGGTGAGAAATTTGAAACGAGGATTTGGGGGAACCGCTGAGGAATTGGAAACGAGGATTTAGGGGAACCTGTGAGGAATTATTGGAAACGACGATTTGGGGGAACCGGTGAGGAATTCGAAACGAGGATTTGGGGGAACCGGTGAGGAATTGGAAACGAGGATTTAGGGGAACCGGTGAGGAATTATTGGAAAGGACGATTTGGGGGAACCGGTGAGGAATTGGAAACTAGAATTTGGGGGAACCGGTGAGGAATTGGAAACGAGGATTTGCGGGAACCCGTGAGGAATTGGAAACCAGGATTTGGGGGAACCGGTGAGGAATTTGAAACGACGATTTGGGGTAACCGGTGAGGAATTGGAAACGACGATTTGGGGGATCTGGTGAGGAATTGGAAACGAGGATTTGGGGGAACCGTTGAGGATTTCTAAACGAGGATTTAGGGGAACCAGTGAGCAATTGGAAACGAGGATTTAGGGGAACCGGTGAGGCATTGGAAACGAGGATTTAAGGGAACCAGTGAGCAATTGGAAACGAGGATTTAGGGGAACCGGTGAGGCATTGGAAACGAGGATTTGGGGGAACTGGTGAGGAATTGGAAACGAGGATTTGGGGGAACCGGTGAGGAATTGGAAAACGAGGATTTGGAGGAACCAGTGAGTAATTGGAAACGAGGATTTGGGGGAACCGGTGAGGAATTGGAAACGAGGATTTGGGGGAACCGGTGAGGAATTCGAAACGAGGATTTGGGGGAACCGGTGAGGAATTGGACACGAGGATTTGGGGGAACCGGTGAGGAATTGGAAACGAGGATTTCGGGGAACCGGTGAGGAATTGGAAACGAGGATTTGGGGGAACCGGTGAGGAATTGGAAATGAGGATTTGGAAGAACCAGTGAGGAATTGGAAACGAGGATTTGGGGGAACCGGTGAGGAATTGGAAACGAGGATTTGGGGGAACCGGTGAGGAATTTGAAACTAGGATTTGGGGGAACTGGTGAGGAATTGGAAACGAGGATTTGGGGGAACCGGTGAGGAATTCGAAACGAGGATTTGGGGGAACCGGTGAGGAATTGGAAACGAGGATTTGGAGAAACCGGTGAGGAATTGGAAACGAGGATTTGGGGGAACCGGTGAGGAATTCGAAACGAGGATTTGGGGGAACTGGTGAGGAATTGGAAACGAGGATTTGGGGGAACCGGTGAGGAATTCGAAACGAGGATTTGGGGGGAACTGGTGAGGAATTGGAAACGAGGATTTGGGGGAACCGGTGAGGAATTCGAAACGAGGATTTGGGGGGAATTGGTGAGGAATTGGAAACGAGGATTTGGGGGAACCGGTGAGGAATTCGAAACGAGGATTTGGGGGAACCGCTGAGGAATTCGAAACGAGTATTTGGGGGAACCGGTGAGGAATTCGAAACGAGGATTTGGGGGAACCGGTGAGGAATTCGAAACGAGGATTTGGGGGAACCGCTGAGGAGTTTGAAACGAGGATTTGGGGGAACCGGTGAGGAATTGGAAACGAGGATTTGGAGGAACCGGTGAGGAATTCGAAACGAGGATTTGGGGGAACTGGTGAGGAATTGGAAACGAGGATTTGGGGGAACCGGTGAGGAATTCGAAACGAGGATTTGGGGGAACCGCTGAGGAATTCGAAACGAGTATTTGGGGGAACCGGTGAGGAATTCGAAATGAGGATTTGGGGGAACCGGTGAGGAATTCGAAACGAGGATTTGGGGGAACCGCTGAGGAGTTTGAAACGAGGATTTGGGGGAACCGGTGAGGAATTGGAAACGAGGATTTGGAGGAACCGGTGAGGAATTCGAAACGAGGATTTGGGGGAACTGGTGAGGAATTGGAAACGAGGATTTGGGGGAACCGGTGAGTAATTCAAAATGAGGATTTGGGGGAACTGGTGAGGAATTGGAAACAAGGATTTGGGGGAACCGGTGAGGAATTCGAAACAAGGATTTGGGGGAACCGCTGAGGAATTCGAAACGAGTATTTGGGGGAACCGGTGAGGAATTCGAAACGAGTATTTGGGGGCACCGGTGAGGCATTCAAAACGAGGATTTGGGGGAACCGTTGAGGAATTCGAAACGAGTATTTGGGGGAACCGGTGAGGAATTCGAAACGAGGATTTGGGGGAACCGGTGAGGAATTGGAAACGAGGATTTAGTGGAACCGGTGAGGAATTATTGGAAACGACGATTTGGGGGAACCGGTGAAGAATTCGAAACGAGGATTTGGGGGAACCGGTGAGGAATTGGAAACCAGGATTTCGGGGAACCGGTGAGGAATTCGAAACGAGGATTTGGGGGAACCGCTGATGAATTATTGGAAACGAGGATTTGGGGGAACCCGTGAGGAATTCGAAACGAGGATTTGGGGGAACCTGTGAGCAATTCGAAACGAGGATTTGGGGGAACCGCTGAGGATTTCGAAACGAGTATTTGGGGGAACCGGTGAGGAATTCGAAACGAGGATTTGGGTGAACCGGTGAGGAATTGGAAACGAGGATTTAGGGGAACCGGTGAGGAATTATTGGAAACGACGATTTGGGGGAACCGGTGAGGAATTGGAAACGAGAATTTGGGGGAACCGGTGAGGAATTCAAAACAAGGATTTGGGGGAACTGGTGAGGAATTGGAAACGAGGATTTGGGGGAACCGATGAGGAATTGGAAACGAGGATTTGGGGGAACCGGTGAGGAATTGGAAACAAGGATTTGGGGGAACCGGTGAGGAATTGGAAACGAGGATTTGGGGGAACCGGTGAGGCATTGGAAACGAGGATTTGGAGGAACCGGTGAGGAATTCGAAACGACGATTTGGGGGAACCAGTGAGGAATTCGAAACGAGGATTTGGAGGAACCAGTGAGGAATTAGAAACGAAAATTTGGGGGAATCTGTGAGGAATTGGAAACGAGGATTTGGAGGAACCGGTGAGGAATTCGAAAGGAGGATTTGAGGGAACTGGTGAGGAATTGGAAACGAGGATTTGGGGGAACTGGTGAGGAATTGGAAACGACGATTTGGGGGAACTGGTGAGGAATTGGAAACGAGGATTTGGGGGAACTGGTGAGGAATTGGAAACGAGGATTTGGGGAACCGGTGAGGAATTGGAAACGAGGATTTGGGGGAACCAGAGAGGAATTACAAACGAAAATTTGGGGGAATCAGTGAGGAATTGGAAACGAGGATTTGGGGGAACCGGTGAGGAATTGGAAACAAGGATTTGGGGGAACCGGAGAGGAATTTGAAACGAGGATTTGGGGGAACCGGTGAGGAATTGGAAACGAGGTTTTGGGGGAACCGGTGAGGAATTCGAAACGAAGATTTGGAGGAACCGGTGAGGAATTCGAAACGAGGATTTGGGGGAACCGGTGAGGAATTCAAAACGAAGATTTGGAGGAACCGGTGTGGAATTCGAAACGAGGATTTGGGGGAACCGGTGAGGAATTGGAAACGAGGATTTGGGGGAACCGGTGAGGAATTGGAAACGAGGATTTGGAGGATCCTGTGAGGAATTGGAAACGAGGATTTGGGGGAATCGGTGAGGAATCGGAAACCAGGATTTGGAGGAACCGGTGAGGAATTTGAAACTAGGATTTGGGGGAACTGGTGAGGAATTGGAAACAAGGATTTGGGGGAACCGGTGAGGAATTCAAAACGAGGATTTGGGGGAACCGGTGAGGAATTCAAAACGAGGATTTGGGGGAACCGGTGAGGAATTGGAAACGAGGATTTGGGGGAATCGGTGAGGAATCGGAAAGCAGGATTTGGAGGAACCGGTGAGGAATTCGAAACTAGGATTTGGGGGAACTGGCGAGGAATTGGAAACGAGGATTTGGGGTAACCGGTGAGGAATTGGAAACGAGGATTTGGGGGAACCGGTGAGGAATTGGAAATGAGGATTTGGGGGAACCGGTGAGGTATTGGAAACGAGGATTTGGGGGAACCGGTGAGGAATTCGAAACGAGGATTTGGGGGAACCGGTGAGGAATTGGAAACGAGGATTTGGGGGAACCGGTGAGGAATTCGAAACGAGGATTTGGGGAGACCGCTGAGGAATTCGAAACGAGTATTTGGGGGAACCGGTGAGGAATTCGAAACGAGGATTTGGGGGAACCGGTGAGGAATTCGAAACGAAGATTTGGGGGAACCGGTGAGGTATTGGAAACGAGGATTTGGAGGAACCGGTGAGGAATTGGAAACGAGGATTTGGGGAAACTGGTGAGGAATTGGAAACGAGGATTTGGGGGAACCGGTGAGGAATTCGAAATGAGGATTTGGGGGAACTGGTGAGGAATTGGAAACGAGGATTTGGGGGAACCGGTGAGTAATTCGAAACGAGGATTTGGGGGAACCGCTGAGGAATTCGAAACGAGGATTTGGGGGAACCGGTGAGGAATTGGAAACGAGGATTTAGGGGAACCGGTGAGGAATTATTGGAAACGACAATTTGGGGGAACCGGTGAGGAATTCGAAATGAGGATTTGGGGGAACCGGTGAGGAATTGGAAACCAGGATTTGGGGGAACCGGTGAGGAATTCGAAACGAGGATTTGGGGGAACCGCTGATGAATTATTGGAAAGGAGGTTTGGGGGGAACCGGTGAGGAATTCGAAACGAGGATTTGGGGGAACCGGTGAGCAATTCGAAACGAGGATTTGGGGGAACCGCTGAGGAATTTGAAACGAGTATTTGGGGGAACCGGTGAGGAATTCGAAACGAGGATTTGGGGGAACCGGTGAGGAATTGGAAACGAGGATTTAGGGGAACCGGTGAGGAATTATTGGAAACGACGATTTGGGGGAACCGGTGAGGAATTGGAAACGAGAATTTGGGGGAACCGGTGAGAATTCGAAACGAGGATTTGGGGGAACCGGTGAGGAATTCAAAACGAGGATTTGTGGGAACCCGTGAGGAATTGGAAACGAGGATTTAGGGGAACCGGTGAGGCATTGGAAACGAGGATTTGGGGGAACTGGTGAGGAATTGGAAACGAGTATTTGGGGGAACCGGTGAGGAATTGTAAACGAGGATTTGGAGGAACCAGTGAGTAATTGGAAAGGAGGATTTGGGGGAACCGGTGAGGAATTGGAAACGAGTGTTTGGGGGAACCGGTGAGGAATTGTAAACGAGGATTTGGGGGAACCGGTGAGGAATTTGAAACGAGGATTTGGGGGATCCGGTGAGGAATTGGAAACGAGGATTTGGGGGAACCGGTGAGGAATTGGAAACAAGGATTTGGGGGAACCGGTGAGGAATTCGAAATGAGGATTTGGAGGAACCGGTGAGGAATTCGAAACGAGGATTTGGGGGAACCGGTGAGGAATTGGAAACGATGATTTGGGGGAACCGGTGAGGAATTGCAAACGATGATTTGGGGGAACCGGTGAGGAATTGGAAACGAGGATTTAGGGGAACCGGTGAGGCATTGGAAATGAGGATTTGGAGAAACTGGTGAGGAATTTGAAATGACGATTTGGAGGAACCGGTGAGTAATTGTAAACGACAATTTGGGGGAACCGGTGAGGAATTGGAAACGAGGATTTGGAGGAACCAGTGAGGAATTAGAAACGAAAATTTGGGGGAATCGGTGAGGAATTGGAAACGAGGATTTGGAGGAACCGGTGAGGAATTCGAAACGCGGATTTGGGGGAACTGGTGAGGAATTGGAAACGAGGATTTGGGGGAACTGGTGAGGAATTGGAAACGAGGATTTGGGGAACTGGTGAGGAATTGGAAACGAGGATTTGGGGGAACCATAGAGGAATTACAAACGAAAATTTGGGGGAATCGGTGAGGAATTGGAAACGAGGATTTGGGGGAACCGGTGAGGAATTAGAAATGAGAATTTGGGGGAATCGGTGAGGAATTGGAAACGAGAATTTGGGGGAACCGGTGAGGAATTCAAAACGAGGATTTGGGGGAACCGGTGAGGAATTGGAAATGAGGATTTGGGGGAACCGGTGAGGAATTGGAAACGAGGATTTGGGGGAACCGGTGAGGAATTGGAAACGAGGATTTGGGGGAACCAGTGAGAAATTGGAAACGAGGATTTGGGGGAACCGGAGAGGAATTAGAAACGAGGATTTGGGGGAACCGCTGAGGAATTGGAAACGAGGATTTGGGGGAACCGCTGAGGAATTGGAAACGAGGATTTGGGGGAACCGCTGAGGAATTGGAAACGAGGATTTGGGGGAACTGGTGAGGAATTGGAAACGAGTATTTGGGGGAACCGGTGAGGAATTGTAAACGAGGATTTGGAGGAACCAGTGAGTAATTGGAAAGGAGGATTTGGGGGAATCGGTGAGGAATTGGAAACGAGTGTTTGGGGGAACCGGTGAGGAATTGTAAACGAGGATTTGGGGGAACCGGTGAGGAATTTGAAACGAGGATTTGGGGGATCCGGTGAGGAATTCGAAACGAGGATTTGGGGGAACCGGTGAGGAATTGGAAACGAGGATTTAGGGGAACCGGTGAGGAATTATTGGAAACGACAATTTGGGGGAACCGGTGAGGAATTCGAAATGAGGATTTGGGGGAACCGGTGAGGAATTGGAAACCAGGATTTGGGGGAACCGGTGAGGAATTCGAAACGAGGATTTGGGGGAACCGCTGATGAATTATTGGAAAGGAGGTTTGGGGGGAACCGGTGAGGAATTCGAAACGAGGATTTGGGGGAACCGGTGAGCAATTCGAAACGAGGATTTGGGGGAACCGCTGAGGAATTCGAAACGAGTATTTGGGGGAACCGGTGAGGAATTCGAAACGAGGATTTGGGGGAACCGGTGAGGAATTGGAAACGAGGATTTAGGGGAACCGGTGAGGAATTATTGGAAGCGACGATTTGGGGGAACCGGTGAGGAATTGGAAACGAGAATTTGGGGGAACCGGTGAGAATTCGAAACGAGGATTTGGGGGAACCGGTGAGGAATTCAAAACGAGGATTTGTGGGAACCCGTGAGGAATTGGAAACGAGGATTTAGGGGAACCGGTGAGGCATTGGAAACGAGGATTTGGGGGAACTGGTGAGGAATTGGAAACGAGTATTTGGGGGAACCGGTGAGGAATTGTAAACGAGGATTTGGAGGAACCAGTGAGTAATTGGAAAGGAGGATTTGGGGGAATCGGTGAGGAATTGGAAACGAGTGTTTGGGGGAACCGGTGAGGAATTGTAAACGAGGATTTGGGGGAACCGGTGAGGAATTTGAAACGAGGATTTGGGGGATCCGGTGAGGAATTGGAAACAAGGATTTGGGGGAACCGGTGAGGAATTGGAAACAAGGATTTGGGGGAACCGGTGAGGAATTCGAAATGAGGATTTGGAGGAACCGGTGAGGAATTCGAAACGAGGATTTGGGGGAACCGGTGAGGAATTGGAAACGATGATTTGGGGGAACCGGTGGGGAATTGCAAATGATGATTTGGGGGAACCGGTGAGGAATTGGAAACGAGGATTTAGGGGAACCGGTGAGGCATTGGAAATGAGGATTTGGAGAAACTGGTGAGGAATTTGAAATGACGATTTGGAGGAACCGGTGAGTAATTGTAAACGACGATTTGGGGGAACCGGTGAGGAATTGGAAACGAGGATTTGGAGGAACCAGTGAGGAATTAGAAACGAAAATTTGGGGGAATCGGTGAGGAATTGGAAACGAGGATTTGGAGGAACCGGTGAGGAATTCGAAACGAGGATTTGGGGGAACTGGTGAGGAATTGGAAACGAGGATTTGGGGGAACTGGTGAGGAATTGGAAACGAGGATTTGGGGAACTGGTGAGGAATTGGAAACGAGGATTTGGGGGAACCATAGAGGAATTACAAACGAAAATTTGGGGGAATCGGTGAGGAATTGGAAACGAGGATTTGGGGGTACCGGTGAGGAATTAGAAATGAGAATTTGGGGGAATCGGTGAGGAATTGGAAACGAGAATTTGGGGGAACCGGTGAGGAATTCAAAACGAGGATTTGGGGGAACCGGTGAGGAATTGGAAATGAGGATTTGGGGGAACCGGTGAGGAATTGGAAACGAGGATTTGGGGGAACCGGTGAGGAATTGGAAACGAGGATTTGGGGGAACCAGTGAGAAATTGGAAACGAGGATTTGGGGGAACCGGAGAGGAATTTGAAACGAGGATTTGGGGGAACCGGTGAGAAATTGGAAACGAGGATTTGGGGGAACCGGTGAGGAATTCGAAACGAAGATTTGGAGGAACCGGTGAGGAATTCGAAACGAGGATTTGGGGGAACCGGTGAGGAATTGGAAACGAGGATTTGGGGGAACCGGTGAGGAATTGGAAACGAGGATTTGGAGGATCCGGTGAGGAATTGGAAACGAGGATTTGGGGGAATCGGTGAGGAATCGGAAACCAGGATTTGGAGGAACCGGTGAGGAATTTGAATCTAGGATTGGGGGGAACTGGTGAGGAATAGGAAACAAGGATTTGGGGGAACCGGTGAGGAATTCAAAACAAGGATTTGGGGGAATTGGTGAGGAATTGGAAACGAGGATTTGGGGGAACCGGTGAGGAATTGGAAACGAGAATTGGGGGGAACCGACGAAATTGGAAACGAGGATTTGGGGGAACCGGTGAGGAATTGGAAACGAGGATTTGGGGGAACCAGTGAGGAATTGGAAACGAGGATTTGGGGGAACTGGTGAGGAATTGGAAACGAGGATTTGGGGGAACCGGTGAGGAATTCGAAAGGAGGATTTGGGGGAACTGGTGAGGAATTGGAAACGAGGATTTGGGGGAACTGGTGAGGAATTGGAAACGACAATTTGGGGGAACTGGTGAGGAATTGGAAACGAGGATTTGGGGGAACTGGTGAGGAATTGGAAACGAGGATTTGGGGAACCGGTGAGGAATTGGAAACGAGGATTTGGGGGAACCAGAGAGGAATTACAAACGAAAATTTGGGGGAATCAGTGAGGAATTGGAAACGAGGATTTGGGGGAACCGGTGAGGAATTGGAAACAAGGATTTGGGGGAACCGGAGAGGAATTTGAAACGAGGATTTGGGGGAACCGGTGAGGAATTGGAAACGAGGTTTTGGGGGAACCGGTGAGGAATTCGAAACGAAGATTTGGAGGAACCGGTGAGGAATTCGAAACGAGGATTTGGGGGAACCGGTGAGGAATTCAAAACGAAGATTTGGAGGAACCGGTGAGGAATTCGAAACGAGGATTTGGGGGAACCGGTGAGGAATTGGAAACGAGGATTTGGGGGAACCGGTGAGGAATTGGAAACGAGGATTTGGAGGATCCTGTGATGAATTGGAAACGAGGATTTGGGGGAATCGGTGAGGAATCGGAAACCAGGATTTGGAGGAACCGGTGAGGAATTTGAAACTAGGATTTGGGGGAACTGGTGAGGAATTGGAAACAAGGATTTGGGGGAACCGGTGAGGAATTCAAAACGAGGATTTGGGGGAACCGGTGAGGAATTCAAAACGAGGATTTGGGGGAACCGGTGAGGAATTGGAAACGAGGATTTGGGGGAACCGGTGAGGAATTGGAAAGGAGGATTTGGGGGAACCGATGAGGAATTGGAAACGAGGATTTGGGGGAACCGGTGAGGAATTGGAAACGAGGATTTGGGGGAACCGGTGAGGAATTGGAAACGAGGATGTGGGGGAACCGGTGAGGAATTGGAAATGAGTATTTGGGGGAACCAGTGAGGAATTCGAAATGAAGATTTGGAGGAACCGGTGAGGAATTCGAAACGAGGATTTGGGGGAACTGGTGAGGAATTGGAAACTAGCATTTGGAGGATCCGGTGAGGAATTGGAAACGAGGATTTGGGGGAATCGGTGAGGAATCGGAAAGCAGGATTTGGAGGAACCGGTGAGGAATTCGAAACTAGGATTTGGGGGAACTGGCGAGGAATTGGAAACGAGGATTTGGGGTAACCGGTGAGGAATTGGAAACGAGGATTTGGGGGAACCGGTGAGGAATTGGAAATGAGGATTTGGGGGAACCGGTGAGGTATTGGAAACGAGGATTTGGGGGAACCGGTGAGGAATTCGAAACGAGGATTTGGGGGAACCGGTGAGGAATTCGAAACGAGGATTTGGGGGAACCGGTGAGGAATTCGAAACAAGGATTTGGGGAGACCGCTGAGGAATTCGAAACGAGTATTTGGGGGAACCGGTGAGGAATTCGAAACGAGGATTTGGGGGAACCGGTGAGGAATTCGAAACGAAAATTTGGGGGAACCGGTGAGGTATTGGAAACGAGGATTTGGAGGAACCGGTGAGGAATTGGAAACGAGGATTTGGGGGAACTGGTGAGGAATTGGAAATGAGGATTTGGGGGAACCGGTGAGGAATTCGAAACGAGGATTTGGGGGAACTGGTGAGGAATTGGAGGAACCGGTGAGTAATTCGAAATGAGGATTTGGGGGAACCGCTGAGGAATTCGAAACGAGGATTTGGGGGAACCGGTGAGGAATTGGAAACGAGGATTTAGGGGAACCGGTGAGGAATTATTGGAAACGACAATTTGGGGGAACCGGTGAGGAATTCGAAACGAGGATTTGGGGGAACCGGTGAGGAATTGGAAACCAGGATTTGGGGGAACCGGTGAGGAATTCGAAACGAGGATTTGGGGGAACCGCTGATGAATTATTGGAAAGGAGGTTTGGGGGAACCGGTGAGGAATTCGAAACGAGGATTTGGGGGAACCGGTGAGCAATTCGAAACGAGGATTTGGGGGAACCGCTGAGGAATTCGAAACGAGTATTTGGGGGAACCGGTGAGGAATTCGAAACGAGGATTTGGGGGAACCAGTGAGGAATTGGAAACGAGGATTTAGGGGAACCGGTGAGGAATTATTGGAAACGACGATTTGGGGGAACCGGTGAGGAATTGGAAACGAGAATTTGGGGGAACCGGTGAGAATTCGAAACGAGGATTTGGGGGAACCGGTGAGGAATTCAAAACGAGGATTTGTGGGAACCCGTGAGGAATTGGAAACGAGGATTTAGGGGAACCGGTGAGGCATTGGAAACGAGGATTTGGGGGAACTGGTGAGGAATTGGAAACGATTATTTGGGGGAACCGGTGAGGAATTGTAAACGAGGATTTGGAGGAACCAGTGAGTAATTGGAAAGGAGGATTTGGGGGAATCGGTGAGGAATTGGAAACGAGTGTTTGGGGGAACCGGTGAGGAATTGTAAACGAGGATTTGGGGGAACCGGTGAGGAATTTGAAACGAGGATTTGGGGGATCCGGTGAGGAATTGGAAACGAGGATTTGGGGGAACCGGTGAGGAATTGGAAACAAGGATTTGGGGGAACCGGTGAGGAATTCGAAATGAGGATTTGGAGGAACCGGTGAGGAATTCGAAACGAGGATTTGGGGGAACCGGTGAGGAATTGGAAACGATGATTTGGGGGAACCGGTGAGGAATTGCAAACGATGATTTGGGGGAACCGGTGAGGAATTGGAAACGAGGATTTAGGGGAACCGGTGAGGCATTGGAAATGAGGATCTGGAGAAACTGGTGAGGAATGTGAAATGACGATTTGGAGGAACCGGTGAGGAATTGTAAACGACGATTTGGGGGAACCGGTGAGGAATTGGAAACGAGGATTTGGAGGAACCAGTGAGGAATTAGAAACGAAAATTTGGGGGAATCGGTGAGGAATTGGAAACGAGGATTTGGAGGAACCGGTGAGGAATTCGAAACGAGGATTTGGGGGAACTGGTGAGGAATTGGAAACGAGGATTTGGGGGAACTGGTGAGGAATTGGAAACGAGGATTTGGGGAACTGGTGAGGAATTGGAAACGAGGATTTGGGGGAACCAGTGAGAAATTGGAAACGAGGATTTGGGGGAACCGGAGAGGAATTTGAAAGGAGGATTTGGGGGAACCGGTGAGAAATTGGAAACGAGGATTTGGGGGAACCGGTGAGGAATTCGAAACGAAGATTTGGAGGAACCGGTGAGGAATTCGAAACGAGGATTTGGGGGAACCGGTGAGGAATTGGAAACGAGGATTTGGGGGAACCGGTGAGGAATTGGAAACGAGGATTTGGAGGATCCGGTGAGGAATTGGAAACGAGGATTTGGGGGAATCGGTGAGGAATCGGAAACCAGGATTTGGAGGAACCGGTGAGGAATTTGAATCTAGGATTGGGGGGAACTGGTGAGGAATAGGAAACAAGGATTTGGGGGAACCGGTGAGGAATTCAAAACAAGGATTTGGGGGAATTGGTGAGGAATTGGAAACGAGGATTTGGGGGAACCGGTGAGGAATTGGAAACGAGAATTGGGGGGAACCGACGAAATTGGAAACGAGGATTTGGGGGAACTGGTGAGGAATTGGAAACGAGGATTTGGGGGAACTGGTGAGGAATTGGAAACGAGGATTTGGGGGAACTGGTGAGGAATTGGAAACGAGGATTTGGGGGAACCGGTGAGGAATTTGAAACTAGGATTTGGGGGAACTGGTGAGGAATTGGAAACGAGGATTTGGGGGAACCGGTGAGGAATTCGAAACGAGGATTTGGGGGAACCGGTGAGGAATTGGAAACGAGGATTTGGAGAAACCGGTGAGGAATTGGAAATGAGGATTTGGGGGAACCGGTGAGGAATTCGAAACGAGGATTTGGGGGAACTTGTGAGGAATTGGAAACGAGGATTTGGGGGAAACGGTGAGGAATTGGAAACGAGGATTTTGGGGAACCGGTGAGTAATTCAAAACGAGGATTTGAGGGAACTGGTGAGGAATTGGAAACAACGATTTGGGGGAACCGGTGAGGAATTCGAAACGAGGATTTGGGGGAACCGCTGAGGAATTCGAAACTAGTATTTGGGGGAACCGGTGAGGAATTCGAAACGAGGATTTGGGGGAACCGGTGAGGAATTCGAAACGAGGATTTGGGGGAACCGCTGAGGAATTCGAAACGAGTATTTGGGGGAACCGGTGAGGAATTCGAAACGAGGATTTGGGGGAACCGGTGAGGAATTGGAAACGAGGATTTAGGGGAACCGGTGAGGAATTATTGGAAACGACGATTTGGGGGAACCGGTGAAGAATTCGAAACGAGGATTCGGGGGAACCGGTGAGGAATTGGAAATGAGGATTTGGGGGAACCGGTGAGGAATTGGAAACGAGGATTTGGGGGAACCGGTGAGGAATTCGAAACGAAGATTTGGGGGAACCGGTGAGGTATTGGAAACGAGGATTTGGAGGAACCGGTGAGGAATTGGAAACGAGGATTTGGGGGAACTGGTGAGGAATTGGAAACGAGGATTTGGGGGAACCGGTGAGGAATTCGAAACGAGGATTTGGGGGAACTGGTGAGGAATTGGAAACGAGGATTTGGGGGAACCGGTGAGGAATTGGAAACGAGGATTTGGAGGAACCAGTGAGGAATTAGAAACGAAAATTTGGGGGAATCGGTGAGGAATTGGAAACGAGGATTTGGAGGAACCGGTGAGGAATTCGAAACGTGGATTTGGGGGAACTGGTGAGGAATTGGAAACGAGAATTTGGGGGAACTGGTGAGGAATTGGAAACGAGGATTTGGGGGAACTGGTGAGGAATTGGAAATGAGGATTTGGGGAACTGGTGAGGAATTGGAAACGAGGATTTGGGGGAACCATAGAGGAATTACAAACGAAAATTTGGGGGAATCGGTGAGGAATTGGAAACGAGGATTTGGGGGAACCGGTGAGGAATTAGAAATGAGAATTTGGGGGAATCGGTGAGGAATTGGAAACGAGAATTTGGGGGAACCGGTGAGGAATTCAAAACGAGGATTTGGGGGAACCGGTGAGGAATTGGAAATGAGGATTTGGGGGAACCGGTGAGGAATTGGAAACGAGGATTTGGGGGAACCGGTGAGGAATTGGAAACGAGGATTTGGGGGAACCAGTGAGAAATTGGAAACGAGGATTTGGGGGAACCGGAGAGGAATTTGAAACGAGGATTTGGGGGAACCGGTGAGAAATTGGAAACGAGGATTTGGGGGAACCGGTGAGGAATTCGAAACGAAGATTTGGAGGAACCGGTGAGGAATTCGAAACGAGGATTTGGGGGAACCGGTGAGGAATTGGAAACGAGGATTTGGGAGAACCGGTGAGGAATTGGAAACGAGGATTTGGGGGAACCGGTGAGGAATTGGAAACGAGGATTTGGAGGATCCGGTGAGGAATTGGAAACGAGGATTTGGGGGAATCGGTGAGGAATCGGAAACCAGGATTTGGAGGAACCGGTGAGGAATTTGAATCTAGGATTGGGGGGAACTGGTGAGGAATAGGAAACAAGGATTTGGGGGAACCGGTGAGGAATTCAAAACAAGGATTTGGGGGAATTGGTGAGGAATTGGAAACGAGGATTTGAGGGAACCGGTGAGGAATTGGAAACGAGAATTGGGGGGAACCGACGAAATTGGAAACGAGGATTTGGGGGAACTGTTGAGGAATTGGAAACGAGGATTTGGGGGAACTGGTGAGGAATTGGAAACGAGGATTTGGGGGAACTGGTGAGGAATTGGAAACGAGGATTTGGGGGAACCGGTGAGGAATTTGAAACTAGGATTTGGGGGAACTGGTGAGGAATTGGAAACGAGGATTTGGGGGAACCGGTGAGGAATTCGAAACGAGGATTTGGGGGAACCGGTGAGGAATTGGAAACGAGGATTTGGAGAAACCGGTGAGGAATTGGAAACGAGGATTTGGGGGAACCGGTGAGGAATTCGAAACGAGGATTTGGGGGAACCGTTGAGGAATTCGAAGTGAGGATTTGGGGGGAACTGGTGAGGAATTGGAAACGAGGATTTGGGGGAGCCGGTGAGGAATTGGAAACGAGGATTTGGAGGAACCGGTGAGGAATTCGAAACGAGGATTTGGGGGAACTGGTGAGGAATTGGAAACGAGGATTTGGGGGAAACGGTGAGGAATTCGAAATGAGGATTTGGGGGAACTGGTGAGGAATTGGAAACGAGGATTTTGGGGAACCGGTGAGTAATTCAAAACGAGGATTTGGGGGAACTGGTGAGGAATTGGAAACAACGATTTGGGGGAACCGGTGAGGAATTCGAATCGAGGATTTGGGGGAACCGCTGAGGAATTCGAAACTAGTATTTGGGGGAACCGGTGAGGAATTCGAAACGAGGATTTGGGGGAACCGCTGAGGAATTCGAAACGAGTATTTGGGGGAACCGGTGAGGAATTCGGAACGAGGATTTGGGGGAACCGGTGAGGAATTGGAAACGAGGATTTAGGGGAACCGGTGAGGAATTATTGGAAACGACGATTTGGGGGAACCGGTGAAGAATTCGAAACGAGGATTTGGGGGAACCGGTGAGGAATTGGAAACCAGGATTTGGGGGAACCGGTGAGGAATTCGAAATGAGGATTTGGGGGAACCGCTGATGAATTATTGGAAACGAGGATTTGGGGGAACCGGTGAGGAATTCGAAACGAGGATTTGGGGGAACCGATGAGCAATTCGAAACGAGGATTTGGGGGAACCGCTCAGGATTTCGAAACGAGTATTTGGGGGAACCGGTGAGGAATTCGAAACGAGGATTTGGGGGAACCGGTGAGGAATTGGAAACGAGGATTTAGGGGAACCGGTGAGGAATTCGAAATGAGGATTTGGGGGGAACTGGTGAGGAATTGGAAACGAGGATTTGGGGGAGCCGGTGAGGAATTGGAAACGAGGATTTGGAGGAACCGGTGAGGAATTCGAAACGAGGATTTGGGGGAACTGGTGAGGAATTGGAAACGAGGATTTGGGGGAAACGGTGAGGAATTCGAAATGAGGATTTGGGGGAACTGGTGAGGAATTGGAAACGAGGATTTTGGGGAACCGGTGAGTAATTCAAAACGAGGATTTGGGGGAACTGGTGAGGAATTGGAAACGAGGATTTGGGGGAACCGGTGAGGAATTCGAAACGAGGATTTGGGGGAACCACTGAGGAATTCGAAACGAGTATTTGGGGGAACCGGTGAGGAATTCGAAACGAGGATTTGGGGGAACCGGCGAGGAATTGGAAACGAGGATTTAGGGGAACCGGTGAGGAATTATTGGAAACGACGATTTGGGGGAACCGGTGAAGAATTCGAAACGAGGATTTGGGGGAACCGGTGAGGAATTGGAAACCAGGATTTGGGGGAACCGCTGAGGATTTCGAAACGAGTATTTGGGGGAACTGGTGAGGAATTCGAAACGAGGATTTGGGGGAACCGGTGAGGAATTGGAAACGAGGATTTAGGGGAACCGGTGAGAAATTATTGGAAACGACGATTTGGGGGAACCGGTGAGGAATTGGAAACGAGAATTTGGGGGAACCGGTGAGAATTCGAAACGAGGATTTGGGGGAACCGGTGAGGAATTCGAAACGAGGATTTGCGGGAACCCGTGAGGAATTGGAAACGAGTGTTTGTGGGGAACCGGTGAGGAATTCGAAACCAGGATTTGGAGGAACTGGTGAGGAATTCAAAATGACAATTTGGGGGAACCGGTGAGGAATTGGAAACGAGGATTTGGGGGAACTGGTGAGGAATTGGAAACGAGGATTTGGGGGGACCGGTGAGGAATTAGAAATGAGAATTTGGGGGAATCGGTGAGGAATTGGAAACGAGAATTTGGGGGAACCGGTGAGGAATTCAAAACGAGGATTTGGGGGAACCGGTGAGGAATTGGAAATGAGGATTTGGGGGAACCGGTGAGGAATTGGAAACGAGGATTTGGGGGAACCGGTGAGGAATTGGAAACGAGGATTTGGGGGAACCAGTGAGGAATTGGAAACGAGGATTTGGGGGAACCGGAGAGGAATTTGAAACGAGGATTTGGGGGAACCGGTGAGAAATTGGAAACGAGGATTTGGGGGAACCGGTGAGGAATTCGAAACGAAGATTTGGAGGAACCGGTGAGGAATTCGAAACGAGGATTTGGGGGAACCGGTGAGGAATTGGAAATGAGGATTTGGGGGAACCGGTGAGGAATTGGAAACGAGGATATGGAGGATCCGGTGAGGAATTGGAAACGAGGATTTGGGGGAATCGGTGAGGAATCGGAAACCAGGATTTGGAGGAACCGGTGAGGAATTTGAATCTAGGATTGGGGGGAACTGGTGAGGAATAGGAAACAAGGATTTGGGGGAACCCGTGAGGAATTCAAAACGAGGATTTGGGGGAACTGGTGAGGAATTGGAAACGAGGATTTGGGGGAACCGGTGAGGAATTGGAAACGAGAATTGGGGGGAACCGACGAAATTGGAAGCGAGGATTTGGGGGAACTGGTGAGGAATTGGAAACGAGGATTTGGGGGAACTGGTGAGGAATTGGAAACGAGGATTTGGGGGAACCGGTGAGGAATTTGAAACTAGGATTTGGGGGAACTGGTGAGCAATTGGAAACGAGGATTTGGGGGAACCGGTGAGGAATTTGAATCTAGGATTGGGGGGAACTGGTGAGGAATAGGAAACAAGGATTTGGGGGAACCGGTGAGGAATTCAAAACAAGGATTTGGGGGAACTGGTGAGGAATTGGAAACGAGGATTTGGGGGAACCGGTGAGGAATTGGAAACGAGGATTTGGGGGAACCGATGAAATTGGAAATGAGGATTTGGGGGAACCGGTGAGGAATTGGAAACGAGGATTTGGGGGAACCGGTGAGGAATTGGAAACGAGGATTTGGGGGAACCGGAGAGGAATTTGAAACGAGGATTTGGGGGAACGGGTGAGGAATTGGAAACGAGGATTTGGTGGAACCGGTGAGGAATTCGAAACGAAGATTTGGAGGAACCGGTGAGGAATTCGAAACGACGATTTGGGGGAACCGGTGAGGAATTGGAAACGAGGATTTGGGGGAACCGGTGAGGAATTGGAAACGAGGATTTGGAGGATCCGGTGAGGAATTGGAAACGAGGATTTGGGGGAATCGGTGAGGAATCGGAAACCAGGATTTGGAGGAACCGGTGAGGAATTTGAAACTAGGATTTGGGGGAACTGGTGAGGAATTGGAAACAAGGATTTGGGGGAACCAGTGAGGAATTCAAAACGAGGATTTCGGGGAACTGGTGAGGAATTGGAAACGAGGATTTGGGGGAACCGGTGAGGAATTGGAAACGAGGATTTGGGGGAACCGATGAGGAATTGGAAACGAGGATTTGGGGGAACCGGTGAGGAATTGGAAACGAGGATTTGGGGGAACCGGTGAGGAAATGGAAACGAGGATTTGGGGGAACCGGTGAGGAATTGGAAACGAGTATTTGGGGGAACCGGTGAGGAATTCGAAACGAATATTTGGAGGAACCGGTGAGGAATTCGAAACGAGGATTTGGGGGAACTGGTGAGGAATTGGAAACTAGCATTTGGAGGATCCGGTGAGGAATTGGAAACGAGGATTTGGGGGAATCGGTGAGGAATCGGAAAGCAGGATTTGGAGGAACCGGTGAGGAATTGGAAACGAGGATTTGGGGGAACCAGTGAGGAATTGGAAACGAGGATTTGGGGGAACCGGTGAGGAATTGTAAACGAGGATTTGGGGGAACCGGTGAGGAATTCGAAATGAAGATTTGGAGGAACCAGTGAGGAATTCGAAACGAGGATTTGGGGGAACTGGTGAGGAATTGGAAACGAGGATTTGGAGGATCCGTTGATGAATTGGAAACGAGGATTTGGGGGAATCGGTGAGGAATCGGAAACCAGGATTTGGAAGAACCGGTGAGGAATTCGAAACTAGGATTTGGGGGAACCGGTGAGGAATTGGAAACGAATATTTGGGGGAACCGGTGAGGAATTGGAAACGAGGATTTGGGGGAACCTGTGAGGAATTGGAAACGAGGATTTGGGGGAACCGGTGAGGAATTGTAAACATGGGTTTGGGGGAACCGGTGAGGAATTGGAAACGAGGATTTGGGGGAACCGGTGAGGAATTCGAAACAAAGATTTGGAGGAACCGGTGAGGAATTCAAAACGAGGATTTGGGGGAACCGGTGAGGAATTGGAAACGAGGATTTTGGAGGATCCGGTGAGGAATTGGAAACGAGGATTTGGGGGAATCGGTGAGGAATCGGAAACCAGGATTTGGAGGAACCGGTGAGGAATTAGAAACGAGGATTTGGGGGAACTGGCGAGGAATTGGAAACGAGGATTTGGGGGAACCGGTGAGGAATTGGAAACGAGGATTTGGGGGAACCGGTGAGGAATTGAAAATGAGGATTTCGGGGAACCGGTGAGGCATTGGAAACGAGGATTTGGGGGAACTAGTGAGGAATTGGAAACGAGGATTTGGGGGAACCAGTGAGGAATTGGAAACGAGGATTTGGGGGAACCAGTGAGGAATTGGAAACGAGGATTTGGGGGAACCGGTGAGGAATTGGAAACGAGGATTTGGGGGAACCGGTGAGGAATTCGAAATGAAGATTTGGAGGAACCATTGAGGAATTCGAAACGAGGATTTGGGGGAACTGGTGAGGAATTGGAAATGAGGATTTGGAGGATCCGTTGATGAATTGGAAACGAGGATTTGGGGGAATCGGTGAGGAATCGGAAACCAGGATTTGGAAGAACCGGTGAGGAATTCGAAACTAGGATTTGGGGGAACCGGTGAGGAATTGGAAACGAATATTTGGGGGAACCGGTGAGGAATTGGAAACGAGGATTTGGGGGAACCAGTGAGGAATTGGAAACGAGGATTTGGGGGAACCGGTGAGGAATTGGAAACGTGGGTTTGGGGGAACCGGTGAGGAATTGGAAACGAGGATTTGGGGGAACCGGTGAGGAATTCGAAACAAAGATTTGGAGGAACCGGTGAGGAATTCAAAACGAGGATTTGGGGGAACCGGTGAGGAATTGGAAACGAGGATTTTGGAGGATCCGGTGAGGAATTGGAAACGAGGATTTGGGGGAATCGGTGAGGAATCGGAAACCAGGATTTGGAGGAACCGGTGAGGAATTCGAAACGAGGATTTGGGGGAACTGGCGAGGAATTGGAAACGAGGATTTGGGGGAACCGGTGAGGAATTGGAAACGAGGATTTGGGGGAACCGGTGAGGAATTGAAAATGAGGATTTCGGGGAACCGGTGAGGCATTGGAAACGAGGATTTGGGGGAACTGGTGAGGAATTGGAAACGAGGATTTTGGGGAACCAGTGAGGAATTGGAAACGAGGATTTGGGGGAACCAGTGAGGAATTGGAAACGAGGATTTTGGGGGAACCGGTGAGGAATTGGAAACGAAGATTTGGGGGAACTGGTGAGGAATTGGAAACGAGGATTTGGGGGAACCGGTGAGGAATTAGAAACGAGGATTTTGGGGAACCGGTGAGGCATTGGAAACGAGAATTCGGACGGGAGTGGAGGACAAATTCGGACGGGAGTGGAGGACAAATTCGGACGGGAGTGGAGGACAAATTCGGACGGGAGTGGAGGACAAATTCGGACGGGAGTGGAGGACAAATTCGGACGGGAGTGGAGGACAAATTCGGACGGGAGTGGAGGACAAATTCGGACGGGAGTGGAGGACAAATTCGGACGGGAGTGGAGGACAAATTCGGACGGGAGTGGAGGACAAATTCGGACGGGAGTGGAGGACAAATTCGGACGGGAGTGGAGGACATATTCGGACGGGAGTGGAGGACAAATTCGGACGGGAGTGGAGGACAAATTCGGACGGGAGTGGAGGACAAATTCGGACGGGAGTGGAGGACAAATTCGGACGGGAGTGGAGGACAAATTCGGACGGGAGTGGAGGACAAATTCGGACGGGAGTGGAGGACAAATTCGGACGGGAGTGGAGGACAAATTCGGACGGGAGTGGAGGACAAATTCGGACGGGAGTGGAGGACAAATTCGGACGGGAGTGGAGGACAAATTCGGACGGGAGTGGAGGACAAATTCGGACGGGAGTGGAGGACAAATTCGGACGGGAGTGGAGGACAAATTCGGACGGGAGTGGAGGACAAATTCGGACGGGAGTGGAGGACAAATTCGGACGGGAGTGGAGGACAAATTCGGACGGGAGTGGAGGACAAATTCGGACGGGAGTGGAGGACAAATTCGGACGGGAGTGGGGGACAAATTCGGACGGGAGTGGGGGACAAATTCGGACGGGAGTGGGGGACAAATTCGGACGGGAGTGGGGGACAAATTCGGACGGGAGTGGGGGACAAATTCGGACGGGAGTGGGGGACAAATTCGGACGGGAGTGGGGGACAAATTCGGACGGGAGTGGGGGACAAATTCGGACGGGAGTGGGGGACAAATTCGGACGGGAGTGGGGGACAAATTCGGACGGGAGTGGGGGACAAATTCGGACGGGAGTGGGGGACAAATTCGGACGGGAGTGGGGGACAAATTCGGACGGGAGTGGGGGACAAATTCGGACGGGAGTGGGGGACAAATTCGGACGGGAGTGGGGGACAAATTCGGACGGGAGTGGGGGACAAATTCGGACGGGAGTGGGGGACAAATTCGGACGGGAGTGGGGGACAAATTCGGACGGGAGTGGGGGACAAATTCGGACGGGAGTGGGGGACAAATTCGGACGGGAGTGGGGGACAAATTCGGACGGGAGTGGGGGACAAATTCGGACGGGAGTGGGGGACAAATTCGGACGGGAGTGGGGGACAAATTCGGACGGGAGTGGGGGACAAATTCGGACGGGAGTGGGGGACAAATTCGGACGGGAGTGGGGGACAAATTCGGACGGGAGTGGGGGACAAATTCGGACGGGAGTGGGGGACAAATTCGGACGGGAGTGGGGGACAAATTCGGACGGGAGTGGGGGACAAATTCGGACGGGAGTGGGGGACAAATTCGGACGGGAGTGGGGGACAAATTCGGACGGGAGTGGGGGACAAATTCGGACGGGAGTGGGGGACAAATTCGGACGGGAGTGGGGGACAAATTCGGACGGGAGTGGGGGACAAATTCGGACGGGAGTGGGGGACAAATTCGGACGGGAGTGGGGGACAAATTCGGACGGGAGTGGGGGACAAATTCGGACGGGAGTGGGGGACAAATTCGGACGGGAGTGGGGGACAAATTCGGACGGGAGTGGGGGACAAATTCGGACGGGAGTGGGGGACAAATTCGGACGGGAGTGGGGGACAAATTCGGACGGGAGTGGGGGACAAATTCGGACGGGAGTGTGGGGCAATGCGGACGGGAGTGTGGGGGGGAAATGCGGACGGGAGTGTGGGGGAGGGGAATGCGGACGGGAGTGTGGGGACCAATGCGGACGGGAGTGTGGCGGGGCAATGCGGACGGGAGTGTGGGGGGGAATGCGGACGGGAGTGTGAGGGGGCAATGCGGACGGGAGTGTGGGGGGCCAGTGCGGCGGGAGTGTGGGGGGCCAGTGCGGACGGGAGTGTGGGGGGCCAGTGCGGGCGGGAGTGTGGGGGGCCAGTGCGGACGGGAGTGCGGGGGTCAGTGCGGGGGGGCAATGCGGGCGGGAGTGCGGGGGGTGCAATGCGGGCGGGAGTGCGGGGGGTGCAATGCGGGCGGGAGTGCGGGGGGTGCAATGCGGGCGGGAGTGCGGGGGGTGCAATGCGGGCGGGAGTGCGGGGGGGCCAATGCGGGCGGGAGTGCGGGGGGGCCAATGCGGGCGGGAGTGCGGGGGGGCCAATGCGGGCGGGAGTGCGGGGGGGCCAATGCGGGCGGGAGTGCGGGGGGGCCAATGCGGGCGGGAGTGCGGGGGGGCCAATGCGGGCGGGAGTGCGGGGGGGCCAATGCGGGCGGGAGTGCGGGGGGGCCAATGCGGACGGGAGTGCGGGGGGGCCAATGCGGACGGGAGTGCGGGTGGGCCAATGCGGACGGGAGTGCGGGGGGGGCAATGCGGACGGGAGTGCGGGGGGGGGCATTGCGGACGGGAGTGCGGGGGGGGCAATGCGGACGGGAGTGCGGGGGGGGGGGAATGCGGACGGGAGTGCGGGGGGGGCAATGCGGATCGGGGTGTGGGGGGCAATGCGGACGGGGGTGTGGGGGGCCAATGCGGACGGGGGTGTGGGGGGCAATGCGGACGGGAGTGTGGGGGGGCAATGCGGACCGGAGTGTGGGGCAATGCGGACCGGAGTGGGGGGCAATGCGGACCGGAGTGGGGGGCAATGCGGACCGGAGTGGGGGGCAATGCGGAACGGAGTGGGGGGCAAATGCGGACCGGAGTGGGGGGCAAATGCGGACCGGAGTGGGGGGCAATGCAGACGGGAGTGGGGGGGCTTTCTTGATTAATTTTCATGCCAGTCCAACGTCCTCACCAACATTTATCACTGCAGCCAAGCACTGATCCCAATTCATGCCTTCTTCACAAATGAAAATTATCTCGCATTGCAAAACTGTCTCCCCCAGGAGTACGAGATGGAAGGGTCAACAAAAGACACTTTGCCAGAAAAGGCTCTTCGTGCACAAATCTGCCAAAAGAGCAGTCGTGTAGCTCCAGCGATATTGTTGTCTTCTTTAGTTGACTGTTGAAGAACTGGCTCATCTTTTTGTAGTTTAACAAACAATTCTTCACATGATCAATGAGTTCTGAAATGAAGCAACCCACTGTGTGTCATATACCATTTTAATTTCACCTACTTGGATTACGGAGCTTTCCCCACACGTAATAGAAAACAAACGTTCTAGTCTAGTAGGAAGACTAGGTCCCCCTGCACCCCCCGGTGATATACTTCTAATCAGTGTTTCTAGATTGGAAAAAATGTGTAGAAAATGACTAGCTATGGCCCCAAGCTGAAAAAATGTCCCACATACCATTTTTATGCAAATTACTGCTGCCATTATCAAAAAAACGATTTTTGACATATCTCAGCCAATATTGCAGATAATTGAAAAATGAAGGTGTCTAGACCCATGTTTTGAAGGGCATAGATCATGATAGAACTATTCATAACATGATTACATGTGTCTATGGTATACTAGTATGCTAATTAGTGCTTTATTTACAAAATAATCACAGTTTTACGAAATAATAGACTCATATTAAGGTCCGTCTACACAGACGTTAACACAAAGTTTTATTTTTCTAAATATTACAACTGTCAAAATAGTCCTAGCACTCAATGTGACCACTCTTCTCTTGCTTGTTTTAGATAAACATCATTAGCATTAGTGATTCTACACTGAGTCAGTCATCATCATTTTCATCGAAATCGTCAGAGTCAAACTCTTCTTCTCCTTCCTCTTCCTCCTCCTCTTCGTGCTCTCCTGTGTTCAGAAGATCCACCAGTGAGGTTGGTAGGATGGGACCACTGGACCACATTGGTTTCAACAGTCCTTCATCAGTCCTTATCCATCCTTGCTCCTCATAAGGTTTTGGCTTTTCGATGATAGGTTGATCGGCTCTTTTGTACAATGCTACGCGGTGGTTCACACGCTGGATGTGCGGCTTCAGGGCAGACTGGCATGGAGGAAGGCGAGCCAGATCAACCTTGGACTTGGATGTGAGGGTCTTGTCCTCTCCCACCATTTTTCGTAGCAGCTTGGCACGGACAATGTCCACTGATGACTCGCGACTCTGGCCGTACATCACACAGGTGAATTTTTCTAACTGCCTCTCCACCTCAGGGTTGGCATCCCAGTTGTCACCCAGTTCACCGAATGCCCTGTGAAACCTGGGATTCTTCTCCAGCTTTTTCAAGGGCCCGACTTTTCCCTTCCCTTTGAAGGCACTGGTGCAGTCTTCTCCGCTGAACACATAGTACCCCAGGAGAGTGGCACAGTAGTCCTCTCCCAGGGATTCTGCCAGCTCAGAGACGTTGACAAGTTGGCGATGCTTCCCTGACCCTGTATCCAGGTACACCGTCAGCTTGATGTTGTGGGCATGGTGGAGCAGGATCAGGAGGATGTCTGTGTCCGGTGTTCTGACTACAGCGTTCTTGTATCCGATGGTAGCAGCATGATGGAGGTACAGAACCACCCTGGTATCAGTCTCTTCCTGGTTGCTGTAGATCGTGGGGAGTTCACGTACCTCGACCTGAAACACAAAAAGGCACCGCATTTCAATCACCAGTCACTGCCAGTTTCAGATCTAGACAAACATCACAGGTAATCACCTTTTTTTCAGGAAAAATTACAAATTGAATCGCCATTCACGAAGGGCTTTCAATTTTACCTTGCCATTCGTTGAGGCAAGTTGGTGGGCCTTCCCCTCCACGATCAGCACAGCCATCTCTGTTCTCTCCAGCCTGGTAGCTGCCTCTTGTCCACTCCACACTTTCAGAAGAAGCTGGCACATCTGCTTTTTGTTGTCGTCATTTGCAAGGAACATTTTGAAGTCATATGGCTTCCTGGTTGCTGGTCCAGCCAGAATGATCTTCTCTGAGCTGCCCCGCCTCAGCCTTTCCTGCGCTTTGATTGACTCAGGATGGTAACTGTCAGTGGAGAACAGAAAGTGCTGCTTGGCCACCATCTGATCAAGCACCTGCAAGCATATCTCACCACATGTTGGGGGAAGGTTGGCAAGGGTATGCAGCAGCGCCATTCCATCCTGGATGAACAGGGCATCCTTGGGGTATTGCAGATCTTGTGGTGTGGTGTCCTCTAAAAGGTAGTGCAGAATGGAGGCTTTGTTGGTTTTGCAGAAGAACCCATCTGGTGTCCCATCTGGTGTTCCAGTACTGAGTTGAATGCCTTTTCATGGGCGGCTGACATGCAAGCCTGCTCCTTTGGTGCTTCGGCTCTGTGAATCGCACGCTCATAGTTGTAGAATGCTGTGCGGAAAGCTTTAAAACATGACGGATGGTGTTTGGCCTCACATGCAAAGAGGTCTTTGTTTTTCACCTTTCGATGGAGTCGATAGAGACCCATTTTCTCAGCCCGTGTTTCGATTTGCTCCCATGCATTTTCTTTGTTTTTAAAGGATGGGAAGGTTGTAGGCCTCTCAGTATTGCGATGAGCATCTTTGGTCTCAACTTTCTCACAAAATATACACTCTGGCGGGAAGATGGGTTCAGCAGAACCTCCTGGTTTACGAGGAGAGTGATGCCATGATGAGGTTGATGGCCCTGGTTCTGTATCATCTCCCAGACGATGAAAGTGGCGGACAAAGTGCTTATAACACTTGCTGTGATATCCTACTCTTTCTAGGTCATCAGGAAGAGTTGCCGGGATCTGATCACATACTGATTGCATACGACATGGGGAGTCATGCGGTTGGTTGAGACGTCTATCCCGGATCTTTTGAAGCAGTTGCAGTTTTTCTGAAGCAGATCCTTTAATTTTACGGAGGGGCGTGAAATCCCCATGATCAGACATGGATGGTACATGAAGGATGCATGTAGGAGGAGAGCTTTTAGTCTAGTAGGAAGACTAGGTCCCCCTGCACCCCCCGGAGATATACTTCTAATCAGTGTTTCTAGATTGGAAACAATGTGTAGAAAATGACTAGCTATGGCCCCAAGCTGAAAAAATGTCCCACATACCATTTTTATGCAAATTACTGCTGCCATTATCAAAAAAAGACTAGGTCCCCCTGCACTCCCCCGGAGATATACTTCTAATCAGTGTTTCTAGATTGGAAAAAATGTGTAGAAAATGACTAGCTATGGCCCCAAGCTGAAACAATGTCCCACATACCATTTTTATGCAAATTACTGCTGCCATTATCAAAAAAACGATTTTTGACATATCTCAGCCAATATTGCAGATAATTGAAAAATGAAGGTGTCTAGACCCATGTTTTGAAGGGCATAGATCATGATAGAACTATTCATAACATGATTACATGTGTCTATGGTATACTAGTATGCTAATTAGTGCTTTATTTACAAAATAATCACAGTTTTACGAAATAATAGACTCATATTAAGGTCCGTCTACACAGACGTTAACACAAAGTTTTATTTTTCTAAATACCCTGTGAAATTCACCGAATGCCCTGTGAAACCTGGGATTCTTCTCCAGCTTTTTCAAGGGCCCGACTTTTCCCTTCCCTTTGAAGGCACTGGTGCAGTCTTCTCCGCTGAACACATAGTACCCCAGGAGAGTGGCACAGTAGTCCTCTCCCAGGGATTCTGCCAGCTCAGAGACGTTGACAAGTTGGCGATGCTTCCCTGACCCTGTATCCAGGTACACCGTCAGCTTGATGTTGTGGGCATGGTGGAGCAGGATCAGGAGGATGTCTGTGTCCGGTGTTCTGACTACAGCGTTCTTGTATCCGATGGTAGCAGCATGATGGAGGTACAGAACCACCCTGGTATCAGTCTCTTCCTGGTTGCTGTAGATCGTGGGGAGTTCACGTACCTCGACCTGAAACACAAAAAGGCACCGCATTTCAATCACCAGTCACTGCCAGTTTCAGTATATCTCCGGGGGGTGCAGGGGGACCTAGTCTTTTTTTGATAATGGCAGCAGTAATTTGCATAAAAATGGTATGTGGGACATTTTTTCAGCTTGGGGCCATAGCTAGTCATTTTCTACACATTTTTTCCAATCTAGAAACACTGATTAGAAGTATATCTCCGGGGGGTGCAGGGGGACCTAGTCTTTTTTTGATAATGGCAGCAGTAATTTGCATAAAAATGGTATGTGGGACATTTTGTCAGCTTGGGGCCATAGCTAGTCATTTTCTACACATTTTTTCCAATCTAGAAACACTGATTAGAAGTATATCTCCGGGGGGTGCAGGGGGACCTAGTCTTTTTTTGATAATGGCAGCAGTAATTTGCATAAAAATGGTATGTGGGACATTATTTCAGCTTGGGGCCATAGCTAGTCATTTTCTACACATTTTTTCCAATCTAGAAACACTGATTAGAAGTATATCTCCGGGGGGTGCAGGGGGACCTAGTCTTCCTACTAGACTATTTGGGCTGCAGGTTCTACACTCCGTTTTCTTTTGGGCATGCTTGCTGTCGATGTCTACCATCACTGTTAAATGACAAATAAGAAATCACGAATGATGTTAAAAGTGCCTGTGAAAGGAGGCTCTGAGTTTTCAGTGAGGTAACAGAGGTTCTGAGTCATGTTCTACACTAGGGTACTTTTTAGCTGACTAAACCATGTTTAGTGGCATCAAAAGTGCTAATAGCTAAAACATCTAAATTCTTCCACACTAACGTTAGCTATCTAGGCCAATGAAACATTGTGCTAAGTTACTGTAGCTAGCTCAGCTGTCGTGCCTCTTTCTGGTTCAATTCATATACAGAAGTCAACAGATATGTCTCATGTTTGGCATTAACAAAAGTTTAAGTTACACCGACATTAGGAACATACTGTACATAGATGAGGCTAGCTTTAACGTTAGCTAACATGGTGCTAGCTGGCTCAGCTGTTATTCTGCCTGTTTATGATTTCATGCAGAAACTGAAGTCAAGAGTGTGAGTAACATTATAGTTAGCATCTTACCTGGCTAGATTGGAGGATGAATACCAAGAACAACACACAGATGGAATGGAAGACTGAACTTTCAACTGAGGTATTCAATAACATCAACGTTACCAATTGATACGAGCGCGCGACATTACCAATTGATACGAGCGCGCGAGCGCGCATGTTACATGGATGGAAATGTAAAATGGCAGCTATAGCAGCACTAATTTGGATCTCTAGTCTGTCATTTCTGCACTGTGATTGGATAACATAAAAAAATATGTTTGGGAGTTAACAGCAGGAGTTGGTAGATTTTACGTGGGCTGGGTGAGAAACCTTTAAATAAGCAAGTGAAAATCTCTCGCAATACAAAGTCAATGGTGGGAAGAAAAGTTGAGTGGTACCAATGTTACTGCCAATGTCCCGCCCCTATGCAAGACTCAGGAGCATCTTGTTGACATTTAACCTTGAAAATACCTGGGTTTAGACCCCTTATGTACCATGTTAAGTTATCTGCAGTATTAACGTATCCTTATCATTTGTAAAACTGATTATTTTGTAATTACAGCATTAATATGCATACTAGTATACCATAGACACATGTAATCATGTTATGAATAGTTCTATCATGATCTATGCCCTTCAAAACATGGGTCTAGACACCTTCATTTTTCAATTATCTGCAATATTGGCTGAGATATGTCAAAAATCGTTTTTTTGATAATGGCAGCAGTAATTTGCATAAAAATGGTATGTGGGACATTTTTTCAGCTTGGGGCCATAGCTAGTCATTTTCTACACATTTTTTCCAATCTAGAAACACTGATTAGAAGTATATCTCCGGGGGGTGCAGAGGGACCTAGTCTTCCTACTAGACTATTATTTGCAGTTTAAAATTCATTCCTTGGCTTTGTCGTGACACTCCAAGTATGAAGCAATGCTTTGTGATATTTGTCAAACCCCTGAAGACAGTTGTCGCACCCTATGAAATGCTTATTTACAGGATTTGCTTTGTTGCTTATCGTTTTGACATCTTTGTTAAATGACGTCTAAGGTTGTAAGGATTCAAACGATCGTTAGCCAGTACCTCACCACAGACAACACACTGGTAATGAGATGCATTTGTAATACCAGCGAATCCAAATGATCTTCATACTTCCTACCTTTAAAGAAAAGTTTTCTTTTTTTTAGGAAGAGGATGCTTCCTCACTGGTAATTCACTTTCTCTTTACCACAAACTGATGCATGTCATATGTTGTACAATGATACAGTGCAGTCGGAACAGAACTGTCACTTGTTGTTAGACATCAAGTTATATGTAAAAAAAATTTTCATTTTTTGAGCACAATCCCGGTTCTGTAACAGTATGTTGTATGTATGTGTGTTGTATGTTTCATCTACTCCTCCAAGACAATTTGACCAGGGAAGCTGAAACTTTCAGGGAGTAATGAGGGTACTGTGAAGTTGTGCCTGTGTAAGTTTCGTTTGATTCGATCAAGTTTTGAAAAAAAAAAATTATATATATATATATTCGCCCATCTTGGCATTGCCTTCCTTTGGGTGGTGGGGAGGGAGGTGCAATTGGAATTATTGGAGCTACAGTCGTGACCAAAAATATTGGCACCCTTGCACTTTTTTCAAATAACTCACAATTTTCTCAAAAAATAAGTTGAAATTGACAAAAGTATTTGGTCGCCACAATTCTTTATTTCACTGAATATTACAGAACCTTTGTTTTTGATCCAGAACTTAATATATCCTTTTAAATCAGAAAATAAAAAGAAATGGCATTAATAAAATTATTGACACCCTCGACTTAAAATTTGGTAGCACAGCCTTTGGACAAAATAACTGCAGTCAAGTGCTTTCTATAGCCATGAATGAGCTTCCTGCACCTCTCTACTGGCAGTTTGGCCCACTCTTCTTGTGCAAACTGCTCCAGTTCTCCCAGATTTGAAGGATGCCTTCTCCAAACTGCTGTTTTCAGATCTCCCCACAGGTGTTCAATGGGATTTAGATATGAACTCTGCTGGCCACTTCAGAACAGCCCAGTGTTTTGGTTTGAACCATTCCTGGGTGATTTTTGAAGTGTGTTTGGGGTCATTGTCCTGCTGCGAGACCCAGATTTCTGACACTGGGTTGAACATTGCACTCCAAAATGCCTTGGTAATCTCCTGATTTCATGATGCTCTGCACACATTCAGGGCACCCAGTGCCAGAGGCAGCACAGCAACCCCAAAACATCACTGAACCTCCTCCATGTTCGATGGTAGGGAAGGTGTCCTTTTCTTTGAAGGCTTCATTTTGTTTTCTGTAAACATAGAAGTGATGTGCTTTACCATAAACTCTAATTTGGTCGCATCTGTCCACAGGACATTCTTCCAGAAGGATTTTGGCTTGTTCAGGTGTGTTTTGGAAAACTCCGGTTGGGCTTTCTTATGTCTCTCTCAGCAGTGGGGTCCTCCTGGGGCTCCTACCAGAGGAACCCCCTTTCATTGAGTTGGTGACGGATGGTGCGAGTTGAAACTGTCGTACCTTGTGTTTGAAGGTCAGCTGTTTGGCAGTTGATTGAACAATTTCTCCACCATTCGAACAATCCTTTGCTGCAATTTTCGATCAAGTTTTCTCTTGCTGCCACGTCCAGGGAGGTTGGCTACAGTGCCATGGGCCTAAAACTTCCAGATAACATTACGTACAGTGGATGCAGGGACATCAATGTCTCTGGAGATGGACTTGTAGCCTTGCGATTGTCTACAATCTTCTGTCTGACCTCCTCAGACAATTCTCTTGTTTTCTTTCTTTTCTCCATGCTCATTGCAGTGCACACAGTGACACAAAACAGCAGAATGACTCCATTTCTCCATTCAAACTGGTTGAATGAGTGATTTTTATATTGCAGGCACCTGCAACTCACCACATGTGTGTTCATTTCCAAAGTAAAGGAGAATCACCTGCTTGAAATCTAATTATTTCTAACAACTTCTAAAAGGTGCCAATAATATTGTCCGGGCCATTTTAGGATTTCTGTGTGGAATAAGCTAAGATTTAGTAATTTTATTTCAGCTTTTTTTGTTTTGTTCCACTGCAAACCAAAGAAATACATTTGTGGATACCAAAATCTTTTTTAATTTCAACAATTTTCAGGAAGAAGTTTTGCATTATTTGAAAAAAGTGCAAGGGTGCCAATATTTTTGGCCACGACTGTATATAACCTAAATATATATATATATGCACATAAGCAGTTCGCATGTTTTGCTTCATAAATGTAGCCAGGTTAATTTTATTTTCGGGAGCCAACAAGGCAGCAGTTTGTTGTCTATGCACCGCCTAAAAAAGGGATGTGTCATAAGAATGTGTTGCACGCTTGGAACAAGAATTGGGTGGATGCTCTGGTATTAATAATCATAAAGATAACAGCATGACCCCCTGGCCACTCTCTGAGGGAACGGGTGCTTCTCGTACCACCAACGCATGTTACCTCTTCGTTTTAAAGCAATATCCTCATCTTCGTTTTAAAGCAATATCCTCATCTTTGTTTTCTTGGTGGCACCAAGTTAAATGCTACACCATTATAAAATTGTTTCTGACATGACAGAAAATAAATGAAGAATTTGTGTTCCGTCACAGGTTTGTTAATGTGTCAACTTGTATGGCATGGAGGAGTATGAACTTCAGGCAGCGGATGGGCTGGATCTGTTTGGCTTCATACCTGCTGGCCAGCTTGGCCCTTGCTCACTACATCTTTGATGTGAGCGTTGCCTACAGCTCACTAACTCTAGCGCACGGTTCCTTTACCACCCCAGCTCTTTCCAGTTTGCCTCGGCGTCTACTGTCCTGGACGTTGGCGCTTCCACTTGGTTTATGGATTTTTGTAGTTATCACAGTATATCTCCAGGTATTCTGTTTTCTGGTGTCATGTACTCGAACAAATCCCAAAACGATGGGTTACTTCTTCTTGCCCCTGTGCCTGATCATGATGTGTCGGTCACGACATCCTGCTATCAAGGAATATCGCCCAGGCATCGGTATGAGCTTGTAAATTTGGAATGGTGAGGCACCTGTTCAAAGTCCAGCGGTAACTCAAAGGGCATTGTCTCAATTTCCTTGCGTTGCCCTCTCCCAACACCGCCCCCCTTTCCACCTCAAAAGGTGTTCACACTTGAAGCAAAGAAGACTTGGACTCTAAATCCCAGAATTATTGATCATATAAACACTTGTGTGCTGCACAGTCATATCAATTATTGACACTTCATTTAATGTTTGATGCCTCAACTGCAACATACCTGCATTAGTTACGGAGTTGTGTGATTCATTTTGGAGCTTTTTTTTTTTTTTAAGGTACTGCTGACACACGAGGCTTCCTGATTAATCAACTCGCCGGGATTTGAAATGTCAGCACTAAACCGTGAACAAGAGTATCACATTGAATAACATTGGTATTACTACCATGGACGTTTACAACTGCTTTGATTATGCCAAGGTGCAGGTTTGGATTTTATAACTTTTAACCAAATTTATATTCGACTTTTCTCAGGGGTTTGTTGCATAGGATCGTATTTTGATGAGTAAAGATTGTGTTGTTGCACATAAAAGAATATGGAGGCCATATACATATTACATGTAGAAAATGGCAGGATTCATCTTTTTTTTTGTATACAAAGTCGAGCCTCGTGGAAGAGGTAGACTGCCCTCCTTGCTCGTCTCATGCCAAACTCGATCCCTCCCTCACCTTCCTCTCTCTTCTATCTTCTTTCCTCATTTCATCTCCAGCACTCCGTATGTATGATATATATATATATATATAGGTGCTCACTTATGACACCCAAATCCACTCCACAAATGATCTGTTTTGTCAACTTTTGCAAGTAAAGTGTATAGGTCCAAGCGTTTCAAGTTTTATAATGACAGAATATCATCCTTCCAAATTACACTTGTGTCTGCTGCTCTGAAGCATGGAGATGTTTATTTAGAATTTTTCGACACCGAATGGCTTTTTGCTTCCAGTACGTTTTTTGTTGAATGGAGTTTACCGGATATCCATGATGTCGATTGTGTAATGGTGAATTTAAGACCCATCAATGCATTTTTGTTTTGATGCGGCGCTTGATCTGCGTTTACCATGCAAATTGAAATAAATTGTTTTTTTTATTTATTGACTGATCTTATGGTGTGCGTTACAGTAAACCATTACACTTCCATGGCACCATTTACATGGCACCATTTACATTTGGCTTCTTTGTTCAAATTGTTCAATTTTCGAGAATTTGTTTAGCCTGTAAAGCAGAATATCCATCTTCTATCTATCTTTTCTATATAATATACAGTCATGGCCAAAAATATTGCCACCCTTGCACGTTTTTCAAATAACTCACAATTTTCTCTAAAAATAAGTTTAAATTGACAAAAGTATTTCGTCTCCACAATTCTTTATTTCACTGGTGATATTAAAGAATTTTTGTTTTTGATTCGAAACTTAATATATTCTTTAAATCAGAAAATAAAAAGAAATGGCATTGACAAAATTATTGACACCCTAGACTTAATATTTGGTAGCACAGACTTTGGACAAAATAACTGCAGTTAAGCGCTTCCTATAACCATGAATGAGCTTCCTGCACCTCTCTACTAGTAGTTTAGCCCACTCTCCTTGTGCAAACTGCTCCAGTTCTCCCAGTTTTGAAGATTGCCTTCTCCCAACTGCTTTTTCAGATCTCCCCACAGGTGTTCAATGGGATTTAGATCTGGACTCATTGCTGGCCACTTCAGAACAGTCCAGTGATTTTTCCATTCCCGGATGCTTTTTGAAGTGTCTTTGGGGTCATTGTCCTGCTGCAAGACCCATGACCTTCGACAGAGACCCAGATTTCTGGCACTGGGTTGAACATTGTGCTCCAAAATGCCTTGGTAATCTCCTGATTTCATGATGCCATGCACACATTCAAGGCACCCAGTGCCAGAGGCAGTACAGCAACCCCAAAACACTGAACCTTCTCCATGTTTGACTGTAGGGAAGGTGTTCTCTTCTTTGAAGGCTTCATTTTGTTTTTCGTAAACAGAGAGATGATGTGCTTTACCAAAAACTCTAATTTGGTCATCTGTTCACGGGACATTCTCCCAGAAGGATTTTGGTTTGTTCAGGTGTGTTTTGGAAAACTCCAGTGGGGCTTTCTTACGTCTCTCTCTCTCTCAGCAGTGGAGTCCTCCTGCGTCTCCTACCATAGAACCCCATTTCCTTTCATTAAGTTGGCAACGGATGGTGTGAGTTGAAACTGTCATACCTTGTGTCAGAAGGTCAGCTTGAATCTGGCAGTTGATGGATGTGCTTCCTCCTCCATTCGAACAATCGTTCACTGCAATCTTTGATCAAGCATGTGCTCTCTTGCGGCCACGTCCAGGGAGGTTGGCTACAGTGCCATGGGCCTTAAACTTCCTGATAACATTGCGTATGGTGGATACAGGAACATCAAGGTCTCTGGAGATGGACTTGTAGCCTTGAGATTGTCCATGCTTTGCTACAATCTTGTGTCTGACCTCCTCAGACAATTCTCTGGTTTTCTTTATTTTCTCCATGTTCATTGTGGTACACACAGTGACACAAAACAGCAGAATGACTCCTTTTCTCTATTCAAACTGATTGAATGAGTGACTTTTATATTGCAGGCACCTGCGACTCACCGTAGGTGAGTTCATTTCCAAAGTAAAGGAGAATCGCCTGTTTGAAATCTAATTAATTTGAAATCTTTCAATCCTGACAAATCTCACACTCTTACGATGTCTCTCCGAAAAGACTGACTGGACAACCCTCCCATCTACTTTCTGAACAATCCTCTCCAAGAAGTTCTGTCACTCAAGCTTTTGGGTCTCACTATGTGCCATGATCTTTCCTGGGAAAACCACATTTCCAAGCTGGCCTCCAAAGCCAGTCGCCGACTGGGCAGTGGGCATCCTCCGTCGTGCGAAGTCCTTCCTTGGCACACCTGAGCTCCTCACCACATGCAAGGCTTTCATCCGCAGCTCAATGGAATACTGTTCTCCCCTCTGGGCTGGTGCTCCTGCTTCACACCTAGCTCGTATTCACGCGGCTGAAACCAAAGCTTTCAGAATCATTGGAATCTCCCGCAATGAAGCTAACTCTGAGGGCCTTTCACTCACTCACCGCAGGCAGGTGGGTGGTCTTTGTCTTCTACCGACTCCTATCCGGCCTTGCTACCCCAGCTCTTTCTGTGCTCTGTCCCCCAAATATTCCTACGGGTCGCACAAGATCTGCCTGCAACCCTCTTATGGTAAAATTGCCAAAATGAAGCCTCTCTGCTCACCTTCACTCCTTTATTCCTCTTTTCTCTTGCCTCTGGAACAAACTCCCTCACTTTTCAATCCCACTCCTCCCTCCAGGTATTTAAAACAGCTGTTCACCACCATCTCTTATCTCCCCCCATCCAGAACCTTGATCTCTTATACCCCCGTTAATTGACCCCAAATCCACTTTTTTTTTTTGAAATAGCGACTTTTTTCTTTCCTGGAAGTTCCAGCAGTATCCATATGTTTTATACCTCTACCCCCTGCCTTCCCATGCCTTTTCCCCCCTAGCCCTCTCTCTCCTACAGATCTTCCTTGTCCCTGCTCTCAAATGTTGTGTTTGTGTCCTTCCCTCTCTCTCCCCATCTTGTCTCCCACTCCCTTTTTTGTGTTTTATGTGTCGGTTCGACTTTTTGTGTGATTAATGTTAGCTCTTTCACGAGCCTCGATCTTGTATACAAAAATAAATAAATAAATAAACAAGAAAACGTCATGCGGAGCACGATACTCGCAAAATCCGTCCGTCCCCCCCTGCCCCCCCCCCCCAAGTTTTCCATTGATACAGCAAATTGTCCATTTCATGAAGATTAAAATTTACGATCTTGATCAAAGCTCGGGTCAATAGAAAGAAAAGTGACGATTTTTCAGATGGAAAATGATGATTTTGGAAGGTTGACCTTGAGTTGACCTTTGATCTTTTGACCTCTAAATAGTTAGTTTCCCTATTTAGTGATTCAATGTGCAAATGCTGTTCAATTTTCAAGTCAATTGGATGAAAATTGAAGATTTTAGAAACTTGGCCCATGTTGACCTCAAAAATAGTTGGTGGTTGAATTCAGTGACCATATGTGTAAATCCTCTTAGAATTTCAAGTCAATGAAATGAAAATTTGTGATTTTAGACATTCGGCATATGTTGACCTTTTGGCCTATGTTGACCTAAAATATAATTTGTGGTTGAATTCAGTGACCAGATATGCAATTCCTCTTCAAATTTCAAGTCAATCGGATGAAAATTGAGGATTTTAGAAATTTGGCCTATGTTGACCTTTTGGCCGATGTTGACCTCAAAAATACTTGGTGGTTGAATTCAGTGACCAGATATGCAAGTCCTCTTCAAATTTCAAGTCAATCGGATGAAAATTGAGGATTTTAGAAATTTGGCCTATTTTGACCTTTTGGCCGATGTTGACCTCAAATATACTTGGTGGTTGAATTCAGCGACCAGATATGCAAGTCCTCTTCAAATTTCAAGTCAATCGGGTGAAAATTGAGGATTTTAGAAATTTGGCAAAGTTGGTAACCTTTGGCCTATGTTGACCTATTGACCCCAAAAACAATAGGCTTCTTACTTATGACCAACTACCATTTGGTAAAGTTTGGTGACGATCGGTTTAGAATTGTGACCTGTAGGCCGGTGACAAACAAACAAACAAACAGACAGACAGAACCACAAACGCAACCGACCAATATACTTGAAAAATCTTCGATTTTGCAAGTAATAAATAAACATGGTGGATCGGTTACGTGTGTGACGAGGACTAATCGATTTGGTTTTGGTGAAGATCTGAATGTGGATTCGGATATGACAATTATTTAATTTTTTAAGTGATTCTTCACCATTGAGCGATTGGGCGAAAAGTTATGGACGAGTTATGACTAAACTTGGTGGATGAGTTGGTTAGGTGAGAAGAACCTGATTCGATTTTGGTTCAGATTCGAATCCAGATCCGGGATGCAAAACAAACTGTTCAGCCTGGCGGAGTTGTGTGCTCCACCGAGTGCCATTGTCGTTCGATTTGATATAATGGGTTGTTATCCCCCAACCTCCAAGTGGAGTTAGCCCCCAACCTCCAAGTGGAGTTAGCCCCCAACCTCCAAGTGGAGTTAGCCCCCAACCTCCAAGTGGAGTTAGCCCCCAACCTCCAAGTGGAGTTAGCCCCCAACCTCCAAGTGTAGCCCCCAACCTCCAAGTGGAGTTAGCCCCCAACCTCCAAGTGGAGTTAGCCCCCAACCTCCAAGTGGAGTTAGCCCCCAACCTCCAAGTGGAGTTAGCCCCCAACCTCCAAGTGGAGTTAACCCCCAACCTCCAAGTGGAGTTAGCCCCCAACCTCCAAGTGGAGTTAGCCCCCAACCTCCAAGTGGAGTTAGCCCCCAACCTCCAAGTGGAGTTAGCCCCCAACCTCCAAGTGGAGTTAGCCCCCAACCTCCAAGTGGAGTTAGCCCCCAACCTCCAAGTGGAGTTAGCCCCCAACCTCCAAGTGGAGTTAGCCCCCAACCTCCAAGTGGAGTTAGCCCCCAACCTCCAAGTGGAGTTAGCCCCCAACCTCCAAGTGGAGTTAGCCCCCAACCTCCAAGTGGAGTTAGCCCCCAACCTCCAAGTGGAGTTAGCCCCCAACCTCCAAGTAGAGTTAGCCCCCAACCTCCAAGTGGAGTTAGCCCCCAACCTCCAAGTGGAGTTAGCCCCCAACCTCCAAGTGGAGTTAACCCCCAACCTCCAAGTGGAGTTAGCCCCCAACCTCCAAGTGGAGTTAGCCCCCAACCTCCAAGTGGAGTTAGCCCCCAACCTCCAAGTGGAGTTAGCCCCCAACCTCCAAGTGGAGTTAGCCCCCAACCTCCAAGTGGAGTTAACCCCCAAACTTCGGTTCCCTACCTCGGACTAGAATATACGACCCATCATTTCCTTGACGGAAATAGCAATGTTTGCTGCGATGGCTAATCTATGGGGCAAGAACAAAAAAGGATTCTTGGGAGATGCTGCCCTCTGTGCGGGGATAACCAGCGTCACAAGTTGGTGCTTGCAGTTTCGGCACGTGTGCTCAAGTACCCATACACACAAACCGACTTTTTCCCTTTTTTGCATCACAAGCCTTCCCGGGAGTTCCCTCAATCCACTGAATCAACCGTCGTTGGATTTATTAAAATCTGTTAATCCGTGCTCAGACACGACAAATACAGACAGACAGGCGGACACGGCTTGATTATAATATCGATTTTGACGATCAGAGGATTCTTGATCAGAAAAATCTTCGTCAAATTCACTTTCTGATGAGTGAAGCGAGTTGTGCGGACATTTAATCCCTTATGTGCTCAGACAACGACACAACGTTGCCTTCGATTACGTCACGTAGTGACGTCATGACCATCGCTATATATTTAGGAGCGGTACCCGACGTCCTTGCTTTTTTCACTGTAACACCTCAAAAAATATTAGAATAAAAAAACACGTTCAGTTCTTTCTTTATTGCTTTAAAATCAATATAATCACATTAAATAAAAATAATAATTCCTGTGTTTGTGGACCTTTAATATACCCGACATCAGGGATGAGACGCTCCCGGAAATATGTAGGACAAACACCACACATATCTGGAGAAATCCATTGTTGTGAAAGCCCGAGGAAACATATAACGATCTTTATATCAATAATCCACCGCCATTTACATAACGCCTTACGGAGCTGCATATCGTTTATTTTATTCCAGTTTCATTTTCACCAATATTTAAATAGCGCTTACATTTTCCATAAGAATGGTGCATCATTCCAGATATATAGATATGGGAATGGTCGTGATGGGAAGGTCTTGCAATACGGTAAAAAAAAAAAAAACATTTGGTTGTTGTTGTTTTAATGGGTTCTGTCCTTGTTGACGGAGATCCACAACGGCAGGTGTTGAAGGAAGTCAATATATGAAAATCGGAGAAGTCTTTCAAAGTCAATGATTTATTTTAATTCTGGACGTTTTAATACGAATGATGAAGGAAGTATCGCGATAATATGTCTTCTCTTGGAAAAAAAAAGTCAATCGCTGAGGAAAGCCAGGAACTTGTGAACAACGCTCGCGCAATTCATAAACCGCTTAATTAGACTGTGGCATATTCTAACATATGTTCGAACTTCTCTCCAATTTATACACACATCCTAACAGAACACAGGTATAAAGGCGGGAATTTGTTATTATTTTTTTTGGAGATTTGCAGCCAGAACAAAGACGCGTATCAAAACACCTCCGTCCCGGAACCGGAATTAATATTATTTTTTTTGCTTTGCGAATACAACCGAAGGATTACGAGTTTAGCCGAATCACCCCGGTTTGGGCCGAGGCGAGCCGAGGAAAACCGAAAGTCTCCGATTGAAGCCGAATCGTGCCGAGTCGATCCGGCGTTGAACATCGGAAGGATGGCGGAGATGATGAAGCGACTTGGCCTGCTTGGCTAATCATTTGGAGGGAGGAGAAGATCACGGTTTGGAGCGGAGTCGTGGGGGGAAAGATCCGAACCCTGCGTTTGGAGTTCAGGGAGACTCGCTGCAACAGGCAGTTGTGTAGTCGGTACATTGACCCGGTGTTGCCAAGATGTGCGAACCGTGCGGCGAATTGTTGGACGTGCTTCAAACGAGTGAGTGCGATCATTGTCTTCTGAACTCGCACCACTCTTGCAGTCTTTCTTTCTGTCACGCTCTTTCGCTTTTGTTCTTGCTTTTTGTAACCTTTCACGTCGCTGTTCATTTGACGTCGAACACGACATCCTCCGCGAGGTCATGCATTTCATGACATGATATTGAAGGAGATCGACAATCTCCCGGGAAAAATGGCAAATCGCAGAACGGTCTCTTCCCTCTTTCGTAGATGTGAAGCGATGGGCTGGGCGGCTGCGCACCCTAACCCTCCTATGTCCACACCCCTCCCCTCCCCCTCCCCCTCCCCCTCTCCCCTCCCCCTCCCCCTCTCCCCTCCCCCTCCCCCTCTCCCCTCCCCCTCCCCTCCCCCTCCCCCTCTCCCCTCCCCCTCCCCCTCTCCCCTCCCCCCCCCTCTCCCCTCCCTCTCCCCCTCCTCCTCTCCCCTCCCCCTCCTCCTCTCCCCTCCCCTCCCCCTCCCCCTCCTCCTCTCCCCTCCCCTCCCCCTCCCCCTCCTCCTCTCCCCTCCCCCTCCCCCTCCTCCTCTCCCCTCCCCCTCCCCCTCCTCCTCTCCCCTCCCCCTCCCCCTCCTCCTATCCCCTCCCCCTCCTCCTCTCCCCTCCCCCTCCCCCTCCTCCTCTCCCCTCCCCTCCCCCTCCCCCTCTCCCACTCCCCCTCCTCCTCTCCCACTCCGCCATCTGAAAGATGGATGGCTGCCCACACCCACCCCCACTATGTAGAGACTGGTAGCTTCCCATCTCCTCCAACCTATCTGGAGGTACGGGCACAATTGCCCACCCACTATATATCCTCTGGAGGGATGGGCACAATTGCCCACCCACTATATATCCTCTGGAGGGATGGGCACAATTGCCCACCCACTATCCTCTCTCTGGAGGTACGGGCACAATTGCCCACCCACTATATATCCTCTGGAGGGATGGGCACAATTGCCCACCCACTATCCTCTATCTGGAGGTACGGGCACAATTGCCCACCCACTATCTATCCTCTGGAGGGATGGGCACAATTGCCCACCCACTATCCTCTCTCTGGAGGTACGGGCACAATTGCCCACCCATTATCCTCCCTCTGGAGGGATGGGCACAATTGCCCACCCACTATCCTCTCTCTGGAGGTACGGGCACAATTGCCCACCCACTATCCTCTCTCTGGAGGGATGGGCACAATTGCCCACCCACTATCCTCCCTCTGGAGGTACTGGCACAATTGCCCACCCATTATCCTCCCTCTGGAGGGATGGGCACAATTGCCCACCCACTATCCTCTCTCTGGAGGTATGGGCACAATTGCCCACCCACTATATATCCTCTGGAGGGATGGGCACAATTGCCCACCCACTATCCTCTATCTGGAGGTACGGGCACAATTGCCCACCCACTATCCTCCCTCTGGAGGTACGGGCACAATTGCCCACCCACTATCCTCCCTCTGGAGGTACGGGCACAATTTCCCACCCAGTATCCTCCCTCTGGAGGTACGGGCACAATTGCCCACCCACTATCCCTCCCTCTGGAGGTACGGGCACAATTGCCCACCCACTATACTCCATCTGGAGGTACGGGCACAATTGCCCACCCAGTATCCTCCCTCTGGAGGTATGGGCACAATTGCCCACCCATTATCCTCCCTCTGGAGGTGTGGGCACAATTTCCCACCCACTATCCTCTCTCTGGAGGTATGGGCACAATTGCCCACCCACTATCCTCTCTCTGGAGGTACGGGCACAATTTCCCACCCACTATCCTCTCTCTGGAGGTACGGGCACAATTTCCCACCCACTATCCTCCCTCTGGAGGGATGGCACAGTTGCCCACTCTCATCCCTTTGCATGGCTCAACATTAACATTCTTCCAGCCTGGCCATGGGGCAGGTAGGTTTCATATTCTTACCTATCCCATCAACCTCTGCACCTGTCCAACTATTGATACTAAGAACATGTGGGGCGATACCTTTGTGTTTTTTTGAACTCTCATCAGCTCTGGGGGTGGTCGCCTCTCAAAATATCCTATTAATCACTGCTAATCGCTGTGGTGCTGCATGAAAGAACTATGTTCGAGTTTAAGGTACCTTGTTTATTCAACTTCCGCGTGGTACAATTGACTCACCTATCAGACAGGCTTATTGAACGTTCCAATTTAGTGACAGATAAAATTGCCCATCGCCAACAGCCAGACGAGCGTTAATGTCGAGTCCGGATCGAAAGAGGTGGGCAGCTGCCCAGATCTCCCCCTCCTCGGTCATCTCAGTTTTGAGGAATGCAATTGCCCACCCCACCCCACCTCCCTCCCCCCTCCCCCCACCCCCACCCCCGCCTCCACCTGGGCAGGTGGGCAGTTGCCCACTCTGTTTTCCAGAGGATGTGTCACTGTCCAATACCCCCCCATCCCAAATTGGCAGGGAATGGCAGCTGCCAAATTCCCCCCCCCCCCTCCCCAATAATCCAGACGAATTGTTGGACGCCCAATCCCCCCACCCCCTATCCAGATGGATTGGTTGCTGCTTGATCCCCCCCCCCCCTATCCAGATGGATTGGTTGCTGCTTGATTCCCCCCCCCCACCCCCCCCACCTATCCAGATGGATTGGTTGCTGCTTGATTTCCCCCCCACCTATCCAGATGGATTGGTTGCTGCCTGATTTCCAACACTTCCCCCCCCCCCCCCCTCCCACACCATCCAGAGGCATTGGCGGTTGTCCAATATCCAATATGCCCCCCCCCCCCCAGTGACTGCGCAATCCCTCCCCTATCCAGAGAGATGGGTAGCTAAGCACCCCCAGAGTTGAAATTGTTAACCCCCCCCCCCTCCGCCCCCTTTCGTCCCACGTATTTACAGAGATGGGTCACTGCCCAATTTTCTCCCTCATCTATCTCTCGAGGTGGGAAATTGCCCACTCTCCCCCACCCTTCCTTCCATTGAGAGAAACTGGTATCTGGCCACTTCTCATCCCTCCCCTTGTGATCCCTCCCTCCCCCTCCTTTCTAACAGTAGAAGTGGCTTGTTACCCAGTTAGCAACTTGCATATTATCGGGAGAAATGGGCAGCCACCCTTTTTCCTCTCACCCACTTTCAATGAGAGAAATGTTTAGCTGTCGACTCGTGCCGCCCCCTCCCTCTTTTGGTTACGCATCATGTGGGTCGAAGGTTATTAATTTAATCGCGTAAAAAAAAAAAAATTCATTCTTCACAGCTAGCATTAAGTAATTATCTGCTTATCGTTGCTGTGGTGCGTCTTTTTGTTTTTATTTTACACTTTGGTCAAGGCTGAGGAAAGAGCAAGATGGTGGAGGATCGAAGGTCAATGCATCCACATTTGGCTCGAGTGGAAGATGTGGACAAGGGATCCAAATTGTACTTGCCCCATATTTTTAAATTTAATATATAAGTGTATACAAACCCTGGTGTTGGGCTAGTGGCTAGGGTGCCGGCTTAGGATCCAAGGATCCTGGGTTCGAATCCCGGTCGATTGCTGAATTGACGCCAGGGGGGTTGACTCAGCCTGTCATCCTTCCGAGGTCGGCTAATTGAGTACCAGTTCACTGGTAATTCCCTGTTTGTCGTTAAAGGCGGCAAAAAGGGTTGGCGGCAGGAAGGGCATCCGGCCGTAAACACATTGCTTCAAGAAGGGGACTGAAAAAAACAACAACAACCACGGTTCCCGAAAAAGGCCAACCCCCGCGGGGAAAAATGGCCTCTAAAGGTGGTTATATAAGTGTATACAAAGTGTTTGTCTTTTTATGTCTAAAGCATGTGCATCTTGTAAGGTTCTCAGCCAAAGGAGCAATTTTATTGCCAGCTTAGCGGTATTCCTTTTCAGCACAAATTATCTTGGAATGCTTGTAGGAAATACTTGCATTTCCAACCTTGACCCTCTTCTGTTAAAATCATGGGGGCTTGTCGTTTTTACCCTGATGACACCCCCTCAAGTAAAACGTCTGGCATTATTTATTTTCATGCTTGAGTTTGAACATGTGCTCATATTCTTGTGAAAAACCGTTCCCGTTACAGTGAAGGCACTCTGCGTTCGCCAAGGTAGCCTTGCTCCGACTCCTTTTGCACTCATCACTGTGATTCGGTTTCGCAGGTGCAAGTTTGAGGAAACTGTGGCTGAGGTTTTAAAAAAAATTCAACATCTAACTCCACGGCAACTTCTCACTCAGCACTTTATGGAGTTTGCTTCACTTTGGCTGATTGCTGTGATCCTTTTGTGATACAAATTGGGTTCTGGAAGAATAGATACCTGAATGGTGACAGTAATGCGGCACTAGTTTGTGGTCGGGATGGAGAAGGCACCACCAAGGATCTTTTCTTTTTTTCCTCATCTGGCCCAGACATCCCCCACGGAGTGGAGAAATCCCCAGCACCACAAGTGAATGCATCTCTGTCCTTCTCTGAGCGATAGGTTAACCGACCCTTACTCAAGGAGTGACTCATCCTACAAATATCCCCTTTATGTTACTACAAGTATATTTTGTTTCCATCCTTATGCCCAATTGGCTCTACCATTTCGTAACGAGCACCCACTAAAGAAGGGAATCATGTAAAGTAGGAGTTGCTGATCATCACAAGAATCTTCAGGAAGTGACATTTTATTATACCGCACACGCGAAGTGAATAGCGTGGTTTCATTAATCTGTTCACTCTGTCTCTGTCTGCCTGTCTGTCTGGCAGTAAAACAAAATTGAAAATCATTCCAAGCAGGAAACTTGCTGTTTTTAAGGACGTCATAAAGGACACAACCAACAGGCACAAATAACTAATGGAACATGGTAAATAAGGCGGTGTAAGATACGCTGCATAAATAGTGGTAAACTTCTGAAAATAATTAATACAAACCTTTAAAATTTTCATTTTATTTCAATTGTTTCTTTCTTCATTGTTTCTTCATTGTTTCTCATAACTGCGCGGGGTGACTGCAATGTGGCGCTGTAACGCCGGGTGTAGTCGAGAGTTGTAGTAATCGGGTAGACCAGATAGGACGGTAAAGTGTTTCATGAACTCTCTTATTTATTTATTAATTTGAAAGTTTCACCAATTGCATATTTCCCACACGCATTGGATACATTTCACGAACTTTAAGTGGTAAATCTGCTTGGATTATTTGGTAAATGACACACATACAGGCATATAATTTATTTATTTGTAGTAATCCGATTTGTTCCGATTTAAGATTTTCTTCCTCCTACCCAACAATCTGTGTTTCGATATAATGTGCAACTCAGGAATGCTCAACATCTTGACCTACCTCAAAGATACAAGAATTAAACAATACCTTTTTTTGATTGAAATGCTTAATTCTGTTATCTAGATGCACAACATCAATTACATGCATAATATGTTTGTTGATCTTCCTAAGTTTTCTGCTATTTTAGGTTATTTTGTTGGTAGAATTTTTTTTTTTGGGACCGCAAGGCTAACCCCCGCTCTTGCAGGGAAAATGGCCTTAAAATGCCTGTTGTTGTTGTTGTTTGATTATGTATATTTGTTCATTCCTTTTTGATTTTATTTTTGATATTTTGGTGTGTGTGTGTGTGTGTGTGTGTGTGTGTGTGTGTGTGTGTGTGTGTGTGTGTGTGTGTGTGTGTGTGTGTGTGTGTGTGTGTGTGTGTGTGTGTGTGTGTGTGTGTGTGTGTGTGTGTGTGTGTGTGTGTGTGTGTGTGTGTGTGTGTGTGTGTGTGTGTGTCCGCAGCATAACTACCTGAGGATATCATCCGATCTTGATGAAACTTTGTTGGGAGGTTGATATCACGATGTAGTTGTGTCCTGCTTAGAGTGGGCGCGTTGCGCCCATTGTGGGCGAAGCCACGCCCGAAAAAGATGTCTTTTTAGGGGGTAATCGAGTTCAAGCTACATCTTCTCCGAGGGGGTTGGTGGAATCTGGCAGGGGTTTCGATATTTGGTTCGGCCAATGTCGTGTGTCTAGCCCCATGGAGCTCGATTTTGAATTTTGTTTTCTTCATTTTTTCATTTTTTATTTATTTATTTATTTATTATTTTTCATTTCATTTTTCACTGAATTTTCGGTATTGTGTAGCTAGCTAACCTCATAACTGATTGTACATTATTTTCTATCTCATTTCAAGGTCAGTAACCTTCGTTTTGACATTTCCTGGCCTGTCCGGGCCTGTTTCGGTTGTAGTCCGTCCTTTGTCATTGAATACCACTCGCTCGTGAACCATCGTCGTCTCCTGACTTGTATTTATTAAATTTATTAATGTAATTTTATATGATTATTATTATTTTTATATACATTTGTAAGTTTTATGAAATACTTTTATTATTGTAAACTTGACAAATTTCAGTCTTCGAACTGCCTTGTCCAGTGTTTAATTATTTCAATAAACCGAAATGAGAAATGAGATAATTAGAGGTTAGTTAGCGTTGTTTCAGCTCTGACAAATGCGGACTCTGGTGCTTTTTGATTCCCTGTCTTGTACAGAAAGATTAACAATAGTACCCGAGTTTGCATGTTTACTCGCTTTCCTTAGAGCCTGGTGTTGGCTTAGCGGCCAGGGTGCCAGCTTAGGATCCTAGGATCCTGGGTTCGAATCCCGGTCGATCGCTGAATTAACGCCAGGGGGGTTGACTCAGCCTGTCATCCTTCCGAGGTCGGCAAATTGAGTACCAGTTCACTGGTAATGCCCTGTGTGTCGTAAAAGGCGACAAACAGGGTTGGCGGCAGGAAGGGCATCCGGCCGTAAAACATTGCTTCAAAAAGGGGACCAACAAAAACAACAACCACGGTGCCCGAAAAAGGCCAACCCCCGCTTTGCGGGGAAAAATGGCCTCTAAAGGTGGTTTTTTAAACTCGCTTTCCTTAAAAAAAAAAAAAAAAACACCTTTAGAGGCCATTTTTTCCCCGCAAGCGGGGGTTGGCCTTTTTTCGGGGATCGTGGTTGTTGTTGTTTTTCGGTCCCCTTTTTGAAGCAATGTTTTACGGCCGGATGCCCTTCCTGACGCCAACCCTTTTTGCCGCCTTTAATGACAAACAGGGAATTACCAGTGAACTGGTACTCAAAACTCAAAATTACCAGCTTTCCTTAGAGCTGTCGTAATTGCTTTGATGGTTTATGCCAACTTCTATTCATGATGTATTTTGGATCTGTTGGTATAAATCAAAATTGTATACACATGAAGGCCGGTTGGTTTCAGAAGTAGTTCATTGATCTGACATGCACTGAAACCGCCGGTCGAATAAGCATGCAAGGCCGTGCACCTGCATCAATAAAAACAGATGCCACATTTTTCTGACGAGTAGAAGAGTTTTCGATAACCTTGACATGCGAGCTGCTACCCAAGTCATGAAATTCTTGAAAGACAAAATTTGACAATATAATTTGTTTATCTGATAGCCAGTCCAAGAGGGGACCTTGGATACCATTAGTTTACAGTTTGGGAACAGAGCAGAGTGCCAGACTCTCGAATGCATGAGAGATACCCAGTAAGCTGGTCATGACCTCATTTGAGATTGAAGGCATCCTTCCAGTGCTGATAAAGAAGTAGCATCTCCAAGATGAAAAAAACCAGGGGAGAAGCCATCCTGATGATTTAAAACAAGGTTTCACATGAGATGACTATAGGTTTGCTTATTTATACAAACTTATTTTCTTGCTGTTGATTGATCTGTAGTGGAGAGGGTCAGTTTTGTTATCCTCTTTTTCTTTCTTTTTAAAAAAAAATATACGGAGTCGAGGCTCGTGGAGGAGCTAGAACATATAATATATCAGGACATAACAGAACAAAAGGGACAGCGGAAAGAGTGAGGGAAATGCACCAACAGAATCTTGGTGAAATGAGGGATGAAGGGTAAAAGGGAGTATGCATGGGGTGGATAATATTGATATATAATTAATTCAGTCAGGTCTGTCTTTTGCGACTGCCACTGGTAGCATGTAGACTTGTGGAGTGCTTGGGATATTGTTGTCACATGCACACAGTGACGAGTCTTTGCCATAAAGGCCTGTAGCTCTTTCAAAGTTGCCGTTGGCCTCTCTGATGAGTCTCCTCCCTGCTTGGTCAGTCATCCAGTTTGGAGGGATGGCCCTGATCTAGCCAGGGTCTTGGTTGTACCATACACCTTCCACTTCTGAATGATTGTCTTGGCTTTGCTCCAAGGGATATTCAAGGCCTTTGAAATATTTTATACCCATCCCTTGATTTGTGCCTTTCCACAACTTTATCCCGGAAGTCTTTTGAAAGCTCCTTGGTGCTCAGTGTTGAGTCTTTGCTGTGAAATGCACTACCCAGCAGAGGAAACTTACAGGAACAGCTGATTTTATTCTGGAATAATCAGAATCACTACAATATAACACAGGTGGAGGCCAATTAACTTGGTGTGTGATTTTGAAGGTGATTGGTTACACCTGAGCTCATTTACAATTGTTATTTTAAGGGGGGTGGATACTTATCCAACCAAGACATTCTAGTTTTGTGTTTTTGTTAGTTTTCTAAAATTTGTAGAATTTGATTTTTACTTGGAAGTTGTGGGTGACAATGTGTAAATAAAGGTGAAAAAGTCTCATTTAATGCATTTTAATTCCAGGCTATAAAGAGGCAACAGAAGGTGAAAATTTTGAGAAGGTGTAGATTTTCTATATACACCCTGTAACCTCTGTCCACCTATGGTGGCGGGGAGGTAATTATCCAAACTATATAACCACGATGTATTACACAAGCACAAAAGCAGAACGCATGTTGTTGTTTCATATACAAAACCCGGGTTATTTTTATTTTCAGAAGCGATCGAAGCATCGGTATGTTACCTCTATACCTACTAAATTAAGGGATGTGTCAGAAGAACGTGTTGCACACTTGGAACAAATCGGCTGTAGGCCGGGTACTTTGATACTTGTACTAATAGACGTGGTGTCGTCTCGGTGTCCCTGAAGCCAACCACCTATACACCTTGCAAGAGGACATGATCTGTGAAAGAGTAGGAAAGTTGGATTTGAAGGTGACTATGATCAAGTATAGCAGGGAGTTTGAGCAATTCTAATTAGAGAAATGTTGGTTGAGTTTAAATAAATTTGTTCTGGCTGAAGTGTCAAGTACATTTTGCTGCAACACAATAAGCAGTGGTTATAGGACTAACATGAATGCTGTTAGAATGGTCACAGTTGTAGTGGTCACAGATGAGAGAGCTGAGATGCGGGAATTGTAAGGAATCGAAGTTGGCTGAGAATGTGTCGTACACAGAGTCATCACAGTTTGGTCGGCAATTGACTGTACACCAGAAACTGGATGCTGCTGTGGTGAGGAACATGGATTTGAAAATACTCCATCTGGGGATAGAGGGGAGTAGCGGGTAGTGGTGTTGGGGAAGGAAGTGCTATTCTGAAGGACTACAACACAACTACCAACATAAGCATTGCTTCTGTCAGGAATCCCAGCCAGGGAGACCAGCGAATCCAGCATATCCTGTGAGAGTGGATGGAAGGGACAGGACGGTCAAATCAGAGGAAGAACACAATTTATTTACACGATTATGTACAATGATAATGATGAAGGAAAGGGTGACACAGAGCAGAAGCTTAACCAGTTTAACTAATCCCCAGACACAGGCCCAATCACTCACACGGGGAAATGGAAGAAGAACAGGTTCACGCGTGAAACGCGCCTTGCTGCCGGTCGCTCGCGGACAGCTCGCTCATGGTGTAGCCCTCTGGCGGTCACGGCACGTATGTAGGAGAAATGCAGGCAGGAGGAGATCGCGCGTCTGTGGCCCGGCACGGGTCATCCTCTCGAGCGCGCGATTAATACAGTGGCAGAGCGCAGGGTACAGGGCACGGGGCAAGTTCATGTACAACGAGGCTATTACAACAGTCAATTCAAGCACTTCGACTTGTTCAGGGCTGGGCGACTTTCACTCCTCGTCTCTTGTTCTTGATCTCACCCGTTCTGCCACCCGCGAACTCTCACAGCTCTCTCCTCTCGTGCGTTCTCGTGCGTTCTGACTCACGCGCGTTCTGCTGCTGTTCTGCTTAAATGGGCTCGGGGCAGGACCTTCTATGGCACCTCCCCGATCTTACCCGAATGTTCCAAGCCCCGCCTCTTGCCGCAGTGGTAAGCCACTCCCCTCGAGCCCTGATTGGCGGCTCGTTGCTTACCGGCCACTCCCCCTGCAGCTCGTCCCTTCGGCCTTGCCAGACTTGTTGAAGGCCTACCACGTGGCATTTCCAGCCCAAACCAAAAGCACCTAAGCTCACTGGCCTACTCAACGCAAAACTAAACACAGTAAAGGACTACGCTTACATTTACTAAGAAATAACTGAACTAAGCGAGGCTACATGTTGTGGTGCAACTAACTAAGAGGGGGAATTAACCTTTATTCCAAAACCGCAACACTACACCCCTCTCTCGTCAGACTCACCCAGAGTCGAAACCACCAATGGAACGACCAGTAGAGCCGGACATGCAAAATTAACCTTACTTTTAAATGTGACACATAGGTGTGGTTCCCCCTCCCATTTACTCTGACCCGTGTGTGCGACAGTTTTAACACTAAATATGTCTCTCCTATTGCGTTGAGCAGCTACCTAACAGTTTCATGGCCACAACTACCCGAGTATTTCCGGAATTTTCAAACTAAACACATAGCCGGTGGGCAGCATTCTTATATTTACAAGCACGTATATTTACAATTCTATGACCCAGGACCTGTTCTTTTTGGAAGAGAAGATTGGGAGGGGAGAGAAAAGCACAGCAAAAACACACTCATAAATGTGACACTTGCTGCTTGCTTCTTGCATCTTGCTTCTTCCGTGTGCGTCTATCGAACCGGCTGGCCCCCTGACCGGCATACAGGCCATTTGAAGCATCGGGGCCAACTACACTTACAGAACTTCGCGTCCCTAGCACATCAATAATAAAATGCACAAAAATGCTTTTATTTGGCCAGCAGGGCCGTTCTCACGTGGTGGCATCTCACGTTCTCCGGCGTGGCATCAGCGCCACTCAAACAAGTGGTCCAAAGTGTAAGATGATTTTGCAGCAAAATGCTGCACAGCAGCGGTGCAAGGCCACAAGGCTTGTGGGTCCATAAGTGTGACAAGGGTGCAGCAAAGGGTTTGGCAGCAAAGTGCTGCACAGGTCGGCTGCACAGGTGCAACAAAGTTGCAGCAAAATGATATGACAGCAAGGTGCTGCACAGTTCGGCTGCACAGGTGGACAATGACATGGCAGCAAGGTGCAGAAGGGATGCTGCACAGGTCGATGGTGCTGCACAGTTCGGCCTCCAAAATGGTCCTGGGGCGGGGGGAGAGACGAGGCACAACAAGCAAGCGGAAAGCACACAGTGGCACATAGAAAACAAGGTGGTGCGGCGCGAGGGACGCGGAAGAGCGAGCAGAGCAGGCTCGTCCCTAGCCGTCCGTACCCCCACCGTTGGCTACACTGCCCTAGCCCCCCTTGTATTTACAATCCGTCTCTACGTCTTGTCTCCCATATCCCCCTCTATATCCAAATTCGTCTCCCAATCCCTCCCAAGAAGGAAGGGATGGAACAAAAGCAATGTCTCATTACGTCGTGATGCGTCTCACTACTCAAACAGCCCACAGAGCCTCGGTGTGGAGCTCGTCCTCCTTGGTGATTGGCTGTGGATGGTGCGAAGGGATTTCTCTTCCGAACTACTCTAATAACATTTACACTCTTTAAACTACACGGGGTCGTACCCTGCCAATCGGCCTCTTTAAACTATGTGGTTCCAAGAACCCGAATTCCCATTGCCCACACTGTGGTGTTCTCTGAATATATATATATATTTTTTTGTATACAGAATCGATTTATCACAAAAAAAAAATCACAAAAATATATCACATATCTATAATCAAAAATATATCAAATATTGCTTGCAAATATTGCAAAAATATATCAAATATATCAAATAATCATAAATATATCAAAAATATATCACATATATCACTATCACAAAAAAACAAAATATATAAAAAGAGGGAGCGGTAGACAAGATGGGGAGAGAAGGGGAAGCACACAAACGCAACATTTGAGAGCAGGGACATCGGGAGATGTGTGGGAGGGAGAGGGCTTGGGGGGAGGAGGCGTGGGAAGGGGGAGGAGGGTGGGAGAAGTATAAAACACTAGGACACCAAGGACTTCCAGGAAAGAAGTTGATATTTCAAAAAAGTGGATTTGGGTCTCACTTGTGATTGTGGGTCTCACTCCCACAAATTTACACTCGTGCGCTCGCACAATTTCGGGGCTGGGTCGTGTGGCCCTACCAGCAGGTCTACCTACCTGCGCACCTCCGCCACTGAAGCCGCCACCCGAGCTTACCTGCTCCTCGCGACTACCTAACTGGGGAAGGCCCTCCCTGGCTCTTACCCCCTCTGTGCCCACTTTGGCATCAGGCAACCTGGGGTCCTCGGGCCCCTCTCACTCACTAACAACTACCCTAACTGGGGAAGGCCCTTCCTGGCGCTTACCCCCTGATGCCCACCTTGGCATTGGGCAACCCGGGTCCTTCCCTTGGATCCTCGGGCCCCACTCACAAACTTCACTAACCGGCTCCCAGAGCCTACCTGCGGCCTCACCTGGCCGACAAACTACCCGTGGCAGAGTGCCCCAATAACCTTACGCACCAATTAAGCCACACGCCCAGCCATGTCACTGACTCATGCACCCTCCAAAGCGCTACTTTTCCACGACCCGCACCACAGGTGTCAATATCCATACGATTTACCTATGCCCTCTACCTGGCTTTACACTACCCCCTGGCGTTTGTGAATGGGTTCCACCTCCCCCCCATTCACTCCTTCACACCATGCATTCCACACCTTTTATTCCACACCAAGCATTCTCACACCAACTACTTCCACACCATTTTTATTCTCGCACACCATTTATCTCGCACACCTTTTGTGCTCACACACCCCAAACACAATTCCACTTTTTCTCACCCACACAATTCCGTTTATTCTCAAACACACAGCATCATCTATCTATCTAACTACTTCCCCTACAACTCTTGCTTCCCCGTCGTCCCTTTACACTATGCACTCCCTGTTCTTCATCAACCATCTAAGCTACCTACGTCCCCTCTATAGGTCAGGTGTCACAACTTAAATCTTGTTCCTACTGTCTTCTAGATCCCTAACAAGTATCCTAGCCCTCCCTCGGCTAGCTTCGGTGCCCCATGGGGGCAACCATTGCTGGCACCCCCATGTGCCTGTCACTGCCATCCCCCTAAACTAATGCTCATGGGCCCCGTTGTGTGAGGAATGGTGGCACTACCATTCCCCCATGTGGGGGACACTACTCTTCACAGTCCGCTACACTCTGAGCCCCCATCTCTGGAGGTACATTGTCACGGCTCGACCTCGAAGGGCCGAGCGATCCATTCGAGTGGTTGGTCGCCTCTATGTGGTGTCCATCCGGCATTTTTGATCCAAGGGGGCAGGTATGGATGGGCCGAGGTGCAGGGCTCCATCCCTGCGCGGGGCCTCGCGGTCCCACGCACGGTGACCCAGCCGGCCACGGTCGGAACACCGCACCCGATAGGGTGCGCGGCTCCGAAAACTCCTACCTCCCCTTGAACCTCGCCGATCGCCTTTGCCGCCACGGCACGGCACCAACCATGCAGTGTGGGGTCCGGCACGAATCGTGCACGCCGGTCCTTGTGAGACCGACGCGGCACCGATCCCCGCCGGTCCCTGCAGCACACCACTCACCGGGGGCTCGCGTCTGCCACCCGTCCTGCTAGGCACTACCCCCCCGGTCGGTGTCGATGCTTGAGCTGCGTCCTCACCACTCGCGACCCACTCTGCACTCGCACACCCAAGCGCCCCCGCGCCTTCCACACACTCCGTTACACACTCGTTCCGCACACAGTCCGGTGTGCATTCCCTCTCGTACTATGTACCCGTACCTGCACACCTAGGCACACTCACGCCTTTCACACACTTCAGTACACACTTTTCTTCTACGCACTCGGCCCTCACACACTTTTTCCACACCCCCAGGTTCGCACTCTCCCGTTACACACTCCATAACACACTATTTTCCTGCACACTCCAGCACACACTTTTCTGTTACACACTCCGTAACACACTCGGGTGTGCACTCCTGCGCACACTCTAACACTTTTCCTGCACACTCCGGCGCACACTTTTCTCTTACAAACTCGGGTACGGACTCCCTCTCACACTCAGTACCAGTCGCCCTCGTACACCGCACAATGGGCCTTTCGTAAATCGTACCAGTCGCCTCGTACACTGCACAATGGGCCCATCGCGAACGCCCGGGTCTCGCCTTTCTCCCAAGCGCGCCAAAAACCCGTTCGCGCCAAACACATTCACGCCATTATTTCTCACGTCGGGGTCCTCCTTCCCCGGCTTCTTCACCAGCACCTGTAAACTTTTATTGGGGTCAGCAAGCACGGCATCACGGTGTAAATACGAACTTTGTACGCATTCCATTTTTCTCCCGCGATTTGCTCCCTGATTCTACCGTCTCTTCGGCCCCAATTGTTTCTTTTTCCTCGACGATCGCCGGCGCCCATAAAATGTCTTTTTCCAACTCAGCCTTCGCCGGCGCCCCCGAAATTATATTTTCCAATTTGACGATCGTCGGCTCCTCTACACCCCGCATCGCGACCCCCATAGCCCCGGTCAACTTGGCTGTCCTTTGCTCAAGCTCGCTCTCCATGCGTTCCTCGTATCGCTTCACCTCGTCGCGTGCCACTGCGAACTTCTCGCTCAACATGCGCCCTGCCTCTTCCATGTCCCTTCTGTATTCCTCCCTCATCTTTTCCATGTCACACCTCCATTTTTCTCTTCTTGACTCTTCTGTCTTTTTTTTCATTTCCCGGGTGGATTTGTCCCCCAATTCTTTCATTTGGCCACCCATTGTGCTTTCCAACCCTTCCATGTTACACCTTGATTCGATTAGTTCGGTGTCCATTTTTCCACTCATCTTTTCCCTTTCACACCTCCTTTCTCTCATTTCCCTTATTTCGTTTTCCAACCCTTCCTTCATTTCTTTCGTTTGTGCTAAGATTTGTGTCATGAGTAACTGCGTGTTGGAACTCACTTGCACAACGGGTTTGGCCTCCGCCACCGCCACGTGCGAGGCGCCGCCATTTTCTTTACCTACTGCCACACCCTTTTCAGCTTCCACTACCAACTGTCCCTGCCGGTTCTGGGTCATCAGTTTCTCTTCTTTTATTATTCCCACCGGCATTTGACCGCCTTGGCCAGCCATGGTACGAATTTAATTTTGGTTTTTAAACTCAATTTTGTCCACTCTTAATTTCGAGCACATGAAGCGCACTCTAAGTCCAATTATCTCACACTCCCAAACACCAATTTGCTGTGGCCAATTTGTACAAAAAAAAATTTCAGGGTTCAAATCCCACTCCTGACTACCAAATTGCTGCGGATCTCCCGAAGCCCATTCCCGTTACAAAGGGGGGATTAAACCCCTTTTTTCCCCCTGGGTTTTCGGGTCCGCGAGGCCGAATCGCCACTTCCGGGCAAACGTGAAAAAGGGTATCGAGACATTCGCACATCTATCTATAATTCCAGTAATCTCTGTGTGTATGTTTGTATGTTTGTATGTTTGTATGTACTAGGGCATTGCCCGTACTATATCTATATCTAAAATTATATCCCCCCCCTCTATTTACATGAAATGGTTTGGTCCAAAGCGAACGGCTTGCGAGTACGGTGACAATCCCCCCCCCTCTATTTACATGCAATGGTTTGGTCCAAAGCGAACGGCTTCCGGAGTTTGGTAAAGAAATCGCCATCGCGTGCACAAACGCGCAGGAAAGCGAATGAATCGCAAATTCGGTTTTATTAGTTTTAAAACATAGTTTAACGCCAACATAGTTTGCAAACGTGAAATAAATGAATACGCTCTCAAATGTGCCATCCGAGGCAGAGTGTGTCCTCCACGTTCGGCACACGCGATCGTTCGCTGCTCTCTGATTGGTTGAATCGTTTTTTGGACATAGCTCGGTAAGTAATTGTCCGATTAATATGAAACCTTGAAAAGGCACATCCTCGGGTCCCCAGCAATATACCTGGCAAGTTAAAAGTATATCGGACCCGTGGTTGTCGAGAAACAGCGGTCACAGACAAACAAACGTACAGACGTACAGACGTACAGAGATTACTGGAATTATAGATAGATGTATGTATGTATGTTTGTCTGTGACCGCTGTTTCTCGACAACTACCGGTCCGATATACTTTAAACTTGCCAGGTATATTGCTGGGGACCCGAGGATGTGCCTTTTCAAGGTTTCATATTAATCGGAGAAGTAGTTACCGAGCTATGTCCAAAAAACGATTCAACCAATCAGAGAGCAGCGAGCTATCACGTGTGCCGAACGTGGCGAACAGACTCTGCCTCGGACGGCACATTTGAGAGCGTATTCATTTATTTCACGTTGGAAAACTATGTTGCCGTTAAACTATGTTTTAAAACTAATTAAAACTAATTTGCGATTCATCGTAACTGCGATTTGCGACCTTCCGGACAGTGAAGACTTCACTTCCGGCAGCCAATCACAGAACGCTTTGTTGCGTAGGCGTGGCCGATGTGAGAGCGAGCCGAGCCGAGCGCGTGCGCCATTACGGTTCGTAATTCGATTTCTTCCGGAGAAAATAATAATTTCTCGATTTCTTATGCGCATTATTTCTCCCAATTCAGTCAGAGCGAAGGGCGGAAGCGAAGAGCGTTGTTTTTTTTGTTTACGGGCGTACGGGCGTACGGGCGGGGTAGAGCGTACGGGTAGCGTTTTTTTTTTTTTTTGGCAAGGAACGGGCACCCACGTACGGGCATGCCCTAGTACCTTTAACCCACGCTGCCACGAAAGCGGGGATCGAGCCTCGCACAAGCCACGCTTAATCGAGTACGCCCGAGCGGTATGCGTATCACGTGACTCGTGCTGTTACTTTTATTGGAACCCGATTCGAGCAGTTTTATTCGTATCATGCGAAGCCAATGGATGGAAGGGCAGGACGGTCAAATCAGAGGAAGAGCACAATTTATTTACACTATTATGTACAATGATAATGATGAAAGAAAGGGGGACACAGAGCAAAAGCTTAACCAGTTTAACTTATTCCCCAGACACGGGCCCAATCACTCACACGGGGAAATGGAAGAAGAGCAGGTTCGCGCGCCAAACGCGCCTTGCTGGCGGTCGCTCCCGGACAGCTCGCTCGTGGTGTAGCCCTCTGGCGGTCACGGCACGTATGTAGGAGAAATGCAGGCAGGAGGAGATCGCGCATCTGTGGCCCGGCACGGGTCGTCCTCTCGAGCGCACGATTAATACAGCGGCAGAGCGCAGGGTACAGGGCACGGGACAAGTTCGTGTACAACGAGGCTATTACAACAGTCAATTCAAGCACTTCGACTTGTACAGGGCTGGGTGACTTTCACTCCTCGTCTCTCGTTCTTGCCGCCCACGAACTCTCACAGCTCTCTCCTCTCATGCGTTCCTCGTGCGTTCTCGTGCGTTCTGACTCACGCGCGTTCTGCTGCTGTTCTGCTTAAATGGGCTCGGGGCAGGACCTTATATGGCATCTCCCCGATCTTACCCGAATGTTCTAAGCCCCGCCTCTTGCCGCAGTGGTAAGCCACTCCCCTCGAGTCCTGATTGGTGGCTCGTTGCTTACCGGCCACTCCCCCTGCAGCCCCTCCCTTCGGCCTTGCCAGACTTGTTGAAGGCCTACCACGTGGCATTTCCAGCCCAAACCAAAAGCACCTAAACTCACTGGCCTACTAAACGCAAAACTAAACGCAGGAAAGAACTACGCTTACATTTACTAAGAAATAACTGAACTAAGTGAGGCTACATGTTGTGGTGCAACTAACTAAGAGGGGGAATTAACCTTTATTCCAAAACCGCAACAATATATATATAAATGGTTGATGGTGCATAGCTTGGTGAAGGTGTGATGAGCTGAGGGGTGTGGTGGTGGCAGGATGGGTAGGTACGGAGATGTGGGCGAGGGTTGCGGTAATCGTTTGGACAAGAGATGAGTAGAGATGGGAGCAGGCCAGACGTTGTTGAGAGGGAAGGGTTGTCCAGTGCGTATTTACTACAATCGACTTACTTTCTACTGAGTTATCCTGTTCCTGTCCCCATTTTAATCTCTTGATCTGGATAACCCAGGTTTAAATCTCATACACCATATGTGTTTGCCCATTGTCTACTAATTTCCTTGTCATTCATGTAAAAAGTACACTGATGGTTCCTAACATCTGCCCTGCATTGTGATATATACAAGCCCCTCTGTGAACCTTGGATTACCGAATACAGAAAAGGTAATTTGTCATTGCTGGTATTGGCAATGCACACATCACGGATGGAGTGAAGGGCCGAGTTAATGAATACTTGTAGGAATGCTACACTGTAATTTTCTGATTGATTGTTTTGAATGGGTTTATTTATATACTGCCGAGAAAGGGAGAAGGGAAATGGGAGCGAGCATGGTGGGAGAATATGGAATGGGAGAGAAGTGGATGAAGCTAAGGTTTTGTCATTGTTATCGGGTGCTGTTATGTAGGGCCACAGCACAACCACGGGCCACGCAAAGATGTCAGGGAATGAATGAATGAAGGTTATAAAAAAGCAACCTTAAAATGTTTTGCTTATTTTGCTAAATAATTGGAGTTGGACAGAAAATGAAGAATGGGAGAGGGCGATGTGGAGAGCGAAGGTGTACGAAGTGGAAGACAATCATTTACAGGAATGAGGAGGTGGGCTTTGGAGGAAGGCAGTCATGGGCTCAGCAGATAGGAATAAGTTGAGTGCAACGAGATAAGTCATTTAAATAAACAAGGAGCTGATGCTCTAGGTTGCACGCCTTTGGGTGGTATGAGGAATAGATCTGTAATATGAAAGCTAAATCTTTGACGGTTTTTGAAATATCGCGCACACAAGCCAAGTTACCGAGACGGTTGCCATGGCAACATAATTCAGCCAATCAGAGCAGTGATATAATCAGGTTGAGCTAATTTCATGAGGAATAGAAAGCTGCAATATGAAAGCTAAATGTTCAACGGTTTTTGGAATATTGCGCACACAAATGTACATGGACATATGATAGGTCGGTCGGACGGATCTCATTTTAAAGTTCCCCGTCTCCAACCTTTTTGGAGGGCCGGGGGGGGGGGGGGGGGGATAAAAATATTATTATTGAGTGGAATAAGGTAAGGTATTGGAGGGTGGGAGGTTGGTAGGCAAATATGAAGAAGACTTTGTACAGCAAATGTACAAGGATGTATGGGATTTACATGTACAGTAAATGAGCATTAGGTGAAGGGCCACACAATGGACAGCAACTGGTCCTCCAGGTTAGCGGTTGGGCATGGGGTGAACTACCCCACCCCGTAAAAACACCATTTGCTTTCAAGTACAGTGGTGCGCCAGCTGTCAGTTTAGAAGCGACAACGCTGTGTGTCGCCCGCTAATGGAGAACAGACAACATGGCAAGCACTCCGTGGATGTCGCGTCACTTTATCTCCCAGTTTCACATGTTTCGCTGTGATGAAGTGTACATAAGTATGTCCTTAAGTGTACTTACTTACCTATGTCTGATATGTACTTGAGTGAAGATTAAGTTAAGTGAGGGTAACCAAAAAAATTTCCCTGGCGGCAATGCATCACCCCATTATAACACTATGTATATGGGAAGATCGTATCTGAATAACGTTGTTTCGTGTAATGTCATAGTTTTTCAGATCGCATGCACGACGTAAATCGGAGATTTTGCTGTATGGATTTCTGTGGAATGGCCACCCTGACAGCCTTCGCTTGCTTGTGTGCATTCCTGTTGGCAAAGATAAAATATTTATACGAGTTTCTGTTGTATGCCATTTGTATCCTGTACATTTGGTGAAGGGTTAGGAGAACTTGAATGTCATTATTGCATTTCGACTCATTTGTTTTGCAGAAATTGTGAAATGATTGTGACAATTGGTTGGCATTGTCTATTTGGAATATATCTTCCAGCCTTTCTCACAAGAAAGACTTATTTTGGCTGTACTTGACCTTTGATGAGAGTTGGCAGGATGGCCGAGATGTCTGCTCACTGGCCTCTGACCTGTCCAACCTGAGTTAAAATTCTGACTCTGCTTTAAATTGTCATCATGGTGTTTTGTAGGCTGGGTGATTCATCAATATGTGTGTCATCTGTTGGATGGAGGTTAAAATGACTTTCCATCAGCTGGCTTTCGTTTGTGGATGTTAAATATCCCACGGTGTTAAAAATCCCAAGGTGGAGGTGGTTGGAGGGGGGAGAGAGTTGGCTGAGGACAGAGGGGAGTGGAGGAGTATCATAGACAGGGCAGTGCAGGAAGCTTTGTGCCAGTGGACCTCACCCCTTGTAAAGGGAGGAGGAGGAGGAGGAGGAGGAGGAGGTGGAGGTGTACTTCATGAAGAGTAGGCGTGTTATCGCTGGCACCCTGAACAAATTACAAATTCCTGCCCTAACCGACAGAGGCATTGCCTAACCTACACACAATTTCAATGAACTTTTTATCACCTCTAACCCTAACACTTTGGCCCTGCAAAATGAACACTATATTGGGTTTGAAAAACGAGCTGAGTCCGATTTATTTACATTCAGAGTTCGAGGCCAGGTCCTGAAGAGTCGAGTGTGAGTTTGAGTCACCCAAAAAGTGTGCACGAGTCCAGACTTAAATGGACTAAGGTCAGGGGAATTAACTGGAGGATGCAATTAACGAACCGCATAAAGAGTGCATTTGGTGATAGTCTTCAGCAGCTGGCAATAGATGTGGTGAAGCATTTTCATTGTGTAACTCGCGGGGGATAACGTCTTCGGCAGCTGGTAGATACGGTGGAGCGTCTTGATAGCGCGAATGGTGGGACATGCCGCACAGCTTGGTTTATAGTGCAAATGGTGTTACAGGCTGCCAAGCTCGCTTATAGCATGGCTAAATAAATTTTATGTGCCCGCAAAAAACCGTGAAAACACGAAGCACAGTATTGCGAATATAGAAGCAGGTCATGTCCGCGGCTCGTGGAAGGTATGTTTTTTTTGCGTATGTCCAGCTGCTTTGGTGGATATTATGTTTTATAACTGTGCTATGCTTGCGGCTCGTGGAAGACATGTTTTTTGCACCCACAAAAACCGCGAATACACAAAGCACAGGGCCACAAATGTGGAAGCAGGTTGCATTTTATCAACCGCGAATACATGAGGTCCGCGAATGATGGGACCGTGAATGTCGAGGTCCGACAATATATCTTTTGGTTAACAACTTCCAGATATCTAAAACTAAGAAGGAGCTTAGCCCATCACATTTGCTCTTCTATCTTACAAAATTGAAGTTCATTGAAGAGGGTAAAAAGGCGCCATAGTGATAGTGGGCCAGTGTGGCCGGCTGCAGCTGGATACAAAAGCAAGGGACTGATCTACAGGTAAAAGAAGAGTGAGGGAGACAAGGGGAGGAAACGCAGTAACAAAACCCAGTGGTTTAATGGTTCGAGTGTCCGCTCTGAGTCTGGGAGGCCAGTAGTTTGATACAGACCCTGGCGGAGCCTTTAATAAGACTTTAAAATGGCACGTGCTTCTTCCTTGCTTGATGCTCAACATAATAGAATAGAACATGAACAAACCTTGTGGGTTGGCATCCCATAGGGAGGAGGGAATTTACCCTTTATAAATTTTCCCCACTGAGTGCAGAGAGAAAGGCGACATCATAAAGATGGCTTCACCTGTACCAAGTGTGCCTCAGGAAGTTGCTTTGCTTCCCTCAAGCTCAGTGGCTGTGTTTGGCTGAATTCAGTTGTCAGGTGTTGTCTCATGTACATGTCTGCATGTGTGCTTCATCTGTGTTGCGGCTCCTCCATGACTGAGTCTTCGAGTTTGAAATTTGAGTTTGAGTTTGAAATTGAAAAGAGTTTATAATCTCTCATTGCAGCATAAATTAGAATGTAATTTTGCATTCTAAATGATGTACACTTTGAGCTACATCGATTTTCCTTCGCTTATGTTTGTTCTGTTTCAGGGGAAGTGGAGAATGAGGTCACATCTTCATTGAGTAAAGAGGAAGTTATGAAGCTGTTTAACTACATCAACATGTGGACTCAGAGGTAGTTTTGCTGTTGTCTTTCTGTTACGGCTTTTGTTGCATTTTGTGAGGTATGCTTCATAATGGTTGTTTCGTGTAATGTAATGAAAGTAGGCCACCGAGCGAGAAATGACAGTTCATTGCCGACGGATCCTGGCCGAGTCATTCTCAGATCTCCCCTCACATTCCTCTTCTTTAGGGTCAAGGTTCTTATTGCATGGATGATCATCAATACCTTTTTCCTTCCAAAACCTTTGATGTGATAAGAATGGCAAAAAAATATTTTCATGCAAAAGTGTAATTGACCCTCTTTTTGAACCCTTGAAAGGGTCATTCTTGAATTATAATGCCAGACGATTTCATTTATTGAGTTCAACTGAAGCACGATAGTAGTCGACTTTAAATCCTTTATAATTTGCATAATGTTACTGATGTGTTTTGAAGTAGGTTGTGGGGAGTTTAGTAAAATATGCTTATGTGGTGTCATGGAAAAGTCATGGAAAGTCATGGAATTTCAGATATCCAAAAGGGTACAAACCCTGTGAGTTGCATTTTTTAAATTTTCTGACTATATTGGTATTATAGGACTGATTAATCAGACATATACATGGAAGTGCAATTGAAAGTGATTTGGTGGGGAGAGGAGTTTGGGGGAGTTGGTTGTCCCACACCCCCTTAACAGCAGGAATGTGACACTCAAGAAATGGGGTTTCTTCACGACTCTACTGACACTTATAGATAGCGATCAACAAACCTTTTGTTAGGCAATAGAGTAAGTGAAATTAAGCTGTCTCTCTAGTAGAGCAAGCCAAAAATTTTGAGGTCCAAGTTCCAGTAAGGTCATGTTTCCTGACATACGTTTTGAGATAACTTGGCGCTCAGTAATTGTTGAGACTTCTGGTTTGCTTCATGACATTCTACTTGACCAGCATTATTTTTAAAATCGGTGGTTGGTCGATCACTTCCACTCAGCCATTTTCTCAAATTGGTTAAGGTCAAGAATTGGGACCTCAAGGTCGAATTTCTAAATTTGTCAATCTTCGTCCGATTGACTTGTAATTTGAACAGGGCTTGCACATTGAGTCACTGATTCGTGTCACCAAAATCAGAACAATCAATTTTGCTGTTTTGACATGTCAATGGTTTCCATGACAACAATTTGACCCCATTACAATCAAATGGGGCTTTTGTGATTTTATTATTGCAATATCTCAAACTTCTGAACATATGAAATTTAAACGTACACAGCTTATTTGTACATATGCATAGTATGTGTGTATTGAGTCAAAGGTCAATTCAATCCGAAATGTGTAAAACACCTGTTAGGCTGCATTTAGAAAATGTATCAACCAAATTTGGTATGTATAACAATCAATCATGTAAAATGCTTGTTTGGTTTCGAAATTGCTGTTTCCATGGCAACTTTTTTGTTTGGATTTCGCAAGTATTGTGCTATACACAACATCTGTATTTGTATATTATTTGTTTTTTTAATTAAATTTATTTATTTGACTTTATTTATTTATTTCCATTATAACAGGCAGTGCCTTTGCTGCTTCAAGGAGTATAAGACGCTTGAGGGTTTTAGCCAGCTGGTGATGGAGCTTATCCGCCTTGCTGTGAGCCTGGTTCAGTACCTTCGTGATGCCTTGGTTCCTGCTGGTGACGAATGTGGACAAGCGGACCAGCCCAGCGTGCTTGAGGTATATTACATGGGGCGTTGAAAAGGTTGTATGGATGAGATACTCATGAGTATTCTAAGACAGGACAATGGTTTTTATTTTTTAAATACACAAGTATGCAGTGTGTAAAAGTTTGGGTTATTTTCGCTTTTGTAGTGATTTTCCCCATTTGAAAATTTGTTGGAAGTTAGAAGTGTGCAATATTGGTAGATAATTCAAATTGCTGTGATACGTAATTTAATAACACAGTTTAATATATAAAAAATAATAATTGGTTTACTTCAAAAAGATTTTCGCAGCCATAGGCTGAATCACAGTCAATTTACAAATGTTGCGAGAATAAAAACAAAAAATCAAAATGCCTCAAACATAAAATACAGAATAAACAGGATAAAATTGATGTCAAACAAAGTTTTAAAAAAAATCACAGATATCTCGCAAACCACAATAGAAGTCAAAGTCGTGTTGAACACGAGAACGCCACTCAGTAGAGTGCATACCTCCACCAGGCTGAACAGTTTATGTTTTGTATCCCACTGATAGGCCAGATCTGGATTCGAACCTGAACCAAAATCTAATCGGCTTGTTCTTGTCACCTAACCAACTCGTCCACCAAGTTTAGTCGTAACTCGTCTACAACTTTTTTTAAATATCATGTTGTTTATCGCTTTTCGCCCGATCTCTCAATGGTGAAGATTTTTTTTTTTTTTTTAAAGTAAATAATTCTCGTATCCGAATCCATATTCAGATCTTCGCCAAAATCGATTCGTTCTTGTCACACACCACCAAGTTTCGTCCAAATTTCGTCTCCACCAAGTTTCGTCCAAATCCGCCCACAATTTTTTGATATCCTGCTATGTATCGTTTTTGGCCCCATCTCCCAATGGTGAAGAATCACTTAAAAATTCTAGTAACCGGATCCAAATCCGGATCTTCACCAAAATCTAATCATTTCGTCCTTGTGACATACATATCTGTGCCAAATTTCGTCTGAATCCGTCCACAACTTTTTGAGATATTGTGTTCACAAACAAACAAACAAACAAACAAACAGACAATTAAACAGATGTGTGAAAACATAACCTCCATCCACGTGGGTGGCGGAGGTAACGAGGATCCCATCCAATTCCTATTCAAAATGGAGGTTATAGTAGTTAACATGTCAGAGTTCTTTAAGTTATTGTTCCTAAGTGGGGGAGCCAATCTCTGTGTATGTTTGATTTTAAGAGGACATTGCCAAAATTGAGGGAGAGTGGTTCCAGCCGCTCAGAATGAACAGGAATATTTAGTACCTGACAAATGTCGAAAATAAGGTTTGGTTCCACAAAAGTCACTAAAGAGAATTATACGAAACGTTTTCCGTTGCAATTTCTCCAAACATTTAAGTATGTATAAAGTTACCTTTACCTTTCGGTATGTATAAAATAAATTTGAAAATTGAAAAAGTTTTTTTTTTTTTTTTCTATCCATATGCATATTATCATGTGCTAGTAATATCCACTTACCAGTTACCACAAAGAAAATATGCAGGAAACAGTTTTTGATTTTTGTACACCAAATAATAATAAATACTTAAAATTATCAACAACAGTTACATTAATTTGAATTACAAGAAACCACATTGACAATAAAAGTTGCAAATTAGTGAAAATGTGAAAAAAGGTCTATGAGTGGGTTCATAATTATGCCAAGGATGATAATCATAAGTCCAAGGATGATGATAATTTTCCAACAAGATAATGATCCAAAACACACTTCCAATTTAGTAAAACGATAAAAGTTGCAAATTAGTGAAAATGTGAAAAAAGGTCTATGAGTGGGTTCATAATTATGCCAAGGATGATAATCATAAGTCCAAGGATGATGATAATTTTCCAACAAGATAATGATCCAAAACACACTTCCAATTTAGTAAAACGATATTTGAAGAACAAGGTTACAAGATTGTGTGCTCCAAGTGTTAGAATGCCCACCCCAAAGTCCGGACATGAGTCCCATCGAGGCCGTATGGGATTACGTGGGAATAGAGAAGAACAAGAGGAACCCAACTTTATGGATTTGTGGAATGTACTATAGGATATTTTGGCACAATATTCCTGTAAGAGTGCTTCAGTCGTATACAGGGAGCATGGGTAAAAGAGTGATGGCAATCATGTAGGCAAAGGGCGGACACACAAAGTATTGACTGATACTCTAAAATGACGCTTCTTGTTATTACCCCGTACACGCGAAGTGAAAACGGGGTTAATCAACTGGTTAATGTCTGTCCGTCTTATCGGTTTATGATCGGCAGTTTATGATCAAGGAACAACTTTTTTAAATCAAATGTATTTTGAACACAAATCGGAACATGAATATAAAAACAAGTCTTTAGTTTTATCAGTACTTTGTCTCTGAATTTGTCCCAATCACACATGTGCAGAGAGCAGAGAGATAACTTTTTACTCTGTCTGCCTGCCTGTCAGTCAAACAGGATTGGAAATCATTCCAAACAGGAAAGGTACTGTTTTTAAGGATGTCATAGTGGACACGTACAACAGGCACGAATAACGAATGTAATGTGTCAGATAGTGTTGTGTAATAGACACTGGAGAAAATGGTGTTAGAACTCGAATTTTTTATGCCTCAGCTGACTAAGTCCCTCGAGGTGTTATGTTTTCGGGTTGTCCGTCCGGTTGTCTGTGCGTCTGTCCGTGATAGGTTTTTGTTACCGTGATAACTTATGAACCAGTTTGGTTTCCGGTTTCCGGTTCCTCGGGCGAGTGAAGCGTACTTCGAGCTCTCCACGGCATCGAAGTTTAAGTGTTTTCCCATTCTTGTCTTTGTCAAATTTCCACTGGTTATTTTGCTGTGTACGTGTTATTGTGTGTTTCTGGTTGGTATTGGTTTGTAATTCGTACAAACTTGTGTGTAGTTAATCGTTTTCTGAGTCGTACCTCGTGCGTGGCCTGGTAACTTGGGGCTTCCCTCCCCCCATCGGTGTTTTGTCGGTTTGGGTTATTTCCTTCGCTGTATTGCTTGTTTCCTTTTATTTTATTTTCTCCCCCTCACCTCACCTCCCTAGACAAAGAATTCTATATCGATTCTTTCTCTCCTCCCGGACACATGCTAGTTCGCTCTCCTCCTCGTCTCGGCTTGTGCCCCGCCCCCTGTATCTCGTTTCTCTTCCGCCTCTGCTCCTTCCTTCTCAAATCCACGTTCTCGCTTGGAGACTTTTCCCAGATTGTTTTTCATGGTTTTCATGGTTCTGTTTGGATATTGTTGGAATATGTTTAAACCGCAGCCATGATGCTGACGCCGCCCCCCCCCCTCCCCCATAATTTCCATGTTTTAAACGTTTCCCAGTGTGTACCCTGGTCAGAATAGGTACACCGTATCCCTGCGTGTCGTAAGAGATGACTAAGAGGGTTGGCGTCAGGAAGGGCATCCGGCCATAAAAAAAAACATTGCCTCAAAAAGAGAACCATGACAATTACAACTACATATTGGCAGGGTGCAGCCCGAAGTGGAGATCGGTTTCTGAGGTTTGGGACATGGAATGTAGGGACAATGACAGGGAGATCAGGAGAAGTGGTGGAAGTATTGGTCAGAAGAAGAGTGGACATATGTTGTGTGCAAGAGACGAGATGGAAGGGAAGTGGTGTGAGAATGGTGAAGGGTAGGCAGGGACAGAAATACAAGTTTGTGTGGCAAGGGTGCCCGGAGGGTGTGAATGGTGTTGGTGTCCTGTTTTCTGAGGAGTTTGTAGACAGTGTGGTGAGTGTGACTAGAGTGAGTGATAGGTTGATGATGGTGAAATGATGATTGGAAAGCTCTTGGTGAACGTCATCTCGGGATATGCTCCGCAGGTTGGTCGAAGTGATGAAGAGAAGGACAAATTCTGGTGTGCGATAGAGAAGCTGATGGAAAACGTGAAAGATGAGGAAGTTGTTGTGGTGGGAGGAGACCTGAATGGACATGTGGGAAGGAGTATGGATGGTTTTGAGGGAGTTCATGGGGGTTATGGATATGGTGTGAGAAATGGAGAAGGTGAAAGGATTTTGGAGTTTGCTGATGGAGCTGATTTGTTGATTTGTAATACTCAGTTCCAGAAAGAGGATAATAAGCTTGTTACATACACGTCAGGTGGGTCGACGACAACCGTTGACTACCTGATGGTGCGTAGGCGAGATATGGGGCACCTCCGGGACACAAAGGTGATCCCGGGGGAGGAGGCTGTTTCACAGCACCACTTGGTTGTCTGCGACATAAGGGTGAAAGGTGCGAGGAGAGCTCGGCGGGTGAAGTACCAACCAAGAATGAAGGTGTGGAGGTTGAAAGAGGTGACAGTAAGGGAGGCATTAAAAGAGAGGCTGAGTAGGGTCGAGGATGATGTGGTTGAGCTTGAAAGTGGTTGGATGTCAATGAAAGCTAGTCTGTTGGGAGCCGTTGGTGAGGTATGTGGATGGACAAAAGGACCACTGAGGCACTCGGAAACATGGTGGTGGGATGATGAAGTTGGAAAGAGGATTGACGAGAAGAGGAAGAAGTTCAAGGAGTGGCAGAAGGCGAAGGGTACGGGAGCAGAAACAGCAGAGCATGAAAGTTATAAGGCAGCCAGGAAGGCTGCAAAGAAAGAGGTAGCAAAGGCACAGGAGGCATGTAGGAAAATGTTCGGAGAACGCTTGGATTCGGAAGAGGGTCAGAAACCAGTATTCAGGATTGCAAAGCACATAGCGAAAGAGAGGTGTGATGTGATGGGGGTGAGTTGCTTGAAGGATGAAGTGGGACAAATCATTGTCGACCCAGATGGAATTAAAGGAAGATGGGAAAGATATATGGAAATGCTGTTGAATACAGAGAATGAATGGGATGGCAACATCGAGAGTAACCCAGTTTTAGGACCGGCAGAGAAGATAACTGAGAAGGAAGTTGAGGAAGCGATAAAAGCAATGAAGAGTGGAAAAGCGGGAGGGCCGACGGGAGTTGTGGGAGATATGTTGAAGGCAGCAGGAAGTTGGGGTGTGAAGAGAATGACAGAGATCTGTAATCTGGTGGTGAAAGAAGGCCGCATTCCAGTGGATTGGGAACTGAGTACCCTCGTCCCTCTATACAAGGGGAAAGGTGACCCTCTGGAGTGTGGCTCGTACCGAGCGATAAAGTTATTGGAGCATGGAATGAAGGTATTGGAAAGGGTGTTGGAGAGGAGGATAAGGAAGAAAGTGAAGATCGACGAAATGCAGTTTGGATTTATGCCAGGAAGAGGAATGACAGATGCGCTTTTCATTGTGAGGCAGTTGTAGGAGAAGTGCATGGAGAAGAGGAAGAAGTTGTTTTTTGGGTTTGTTGATCTGGAGAAAGCATTCGATGGGGTTCCACGGAAAGTATTGACATGGGCATTGAGGAAGTTAGGAGTGGAGGAATGGTTGATCAGAGTAGTGATGGCAATGTACAAAAGAGTGCGCACAGCTGTAAGGACGAAGGACGGGAACAGTGGTGAGTTTGAGGTGAAGGTGGGAGTGCATCAGGGGTCGGTACTAAGTCCACTACTATTTGTAGCTGTGATGGAGGTGCTGGCTCAGAACGTAAAGGAGGGTTTACCGTGGGAGTTGTTGTATGCAGACGATCTGGTGTTGATTGCGGGAAGTATGGATGGACTGAAGGAAAAGATGAACAAGTGGAAGGAATGTATGGAGACAAAAGGTCTGAAGGTGAATATCGGAAAGACGAAGGTGATGGCAAGTGGTAAAGCATGTGGTGAGGTGGAAAGTACTCGGAAGTAGCCGTGTTCTGTGTGCAGGAAGGGTGTCGGAGTGAACTCCATTCAATGTACAATGTGCGCTGAGTGGGTTCATCAAAAATGTCGTGGTCTGAGAGGGTCATTTACCAGTGTGGCAGCTACATTCAAATGTAAGGTGTGCACAGAGGGAGCTGCAGATGGAGGAAATGTTGAGTTGGATCTTGGAGATGGCATGAAGCTGGAAGGTGTGAAAACATTTTGCTACCTCGGAGACATGCTGAATGGAGAAGGTGGATCAGACTCAGCAACGGTTGCTCGAGTGAGATGTGCATGGAAGAAGTTTCGGGAACTGACTGGCGTGCTGATGAGGAGGAGAGTGTCGCTGAAGCTGAAGGGAAAGGTGTATGCTGCATGTGTGAGAAGTGTTATGATTTATGGGAGCGAGACATGGGTAATGAACGTAGAGCAGCAAAGAAGGCTGTAAAGGGTGGAAATGCGATGGTTCGATGGATGTGCGGAGTATCGTTGAGAGAGAGGAAGACAAATGATGAATTGCGAAAGATGATGGGAATATTGCCTGTGATTGATGCTGTGAAGAGGAACAGGCTGAGATGGTTTGGTCATGTGTTGAGTAAGGATGAAAGTGACTGGTTGAGAAGAGTGATGGAAATTGATGTAGAAGGAAGTAGAGGACGGGGAAGACCGAGAAAGACTTGGCTAAAGATGATGGAAGAAGAAATGCGGGCAAGGGGGTTAACAAGGAGAGATGCAGAAAATAGGGCAAAATGGAGAAGATTGTCATGGGGACCGCAAGGCTAACCCCCGCTCTATCAGGGAAAATGGCCTTAAAATGCATGTTGTTGTTGTTGTTGTTGATAACTTATGAACCAGTGATGGGATTCTGGCCAAATTTGGTACAGGTATGTATTATGATCCAAAGATGAACAGATTTTATTTTGGGGTCAAGAGGTCAAAGGTGAAGGGTTAGTTTCTGTAATAGGTTTTTGTTACTGTGATAACTTAATAAAGGCTGAAGGGAAAGAAGTCAAACTTGGTATAAGTATGTATAATGATGAAAAGATAAATGGATTACATTATGGAGTCAAGAGGTCAAAGGTCAGAGGTCCCGTTAGGTAAAAATTCTGTTACTGCGCTAACTTGTGAAACAGTGATGGGATGACCAAACTTGCTACAAGTATATGTTATGATGAAAAGATGAACTGATTAGATTTTGGCATCAAAGGTCAGAGGTCATGTCAGGTAAAAATGTGCTACTTGAAAGCAGTTGAAGAGATTTAAATCAAACTTGGTACAAGTATATATAATAATGTAGGCGGAGGCATATCGGTCAACGTCACAACGTCGAAGAGTTACGTTCTAGTTTATCTATATGCCGTTAAACCTTTATTTAAACTGAATTTTATATTTGAACATTATACTATAACATAAATCGCCTGTATAATACTTCCAAGACCCGTTCAATATATTGTTATGGATCTCCGACGTCGGCTCTCCCCTATCAAGAAGGGGTTAGTCCCCTTGTCCTTTTATCTGGCCGACGCGAGTCTTGGAAGTTATAACGTTCCTTCCGGTCGGTGGTAAATAGGGTTGTTGGTCGATTTTTAGTCCTATTACCTAATTACTACCACCGACCGTAAAGCAAGCGAATAACTCCTGCGCGAACCACGGATATGGATGGAAAATGCCGAGCGGATAGCAATCCGAGCTGTTAACAGGTGACTAGACCCGATTCTAAGTGGTTGCGATCGTGCCACGCCTACCCAATTAGAGAAAAGACGGATGCGATCGGATTGAGAGGAAACCAGGAAAATAGGAAGAACAGATGGGTTTATTAATTATGTACAGAGAGGAAGAGGATACGAAAGAAATGTACAAGAAATAAAGAGGAAGGAAAAGTACACAGGGCAGTCTTAACTACAGGCTTAACTTATTCCCTGGACAAACGGGCCCGCCTCACATACAGACACTCACACGGGGATTGCAGATGGTAGGGTGGAAGGTCCGGCGATGGGGTCCGGCTCCGGTCCAGCAGACGAAACCCGGCAGGCAGCTCTTCGTGTAGCGTAACGCGAGCGGACAATTATAATGTCGGGGGGGGGGGGGGGCGGGAGCTGGTATACTCGCGTACGTAATATGCGCACGACTTGCGCTAAACGCGCCCTCCCCAATGTCATGCACGCTGCAGTTCGTGGCAATCCTCTGTAATCACGACAGTCCTTTTTAATACCATCAGCCCTTTCCACAATGATCAATCGTTTATCACGCTGCAAATTGTGCCAGTGCTCCGGTAATCAGCGCCAGCGAGTTCTTTCTGCACAGGCCTCTTAGCACAAGCTTCCGCTGTAAGTCCTCTCGAAGGGCTTTGTGCGCTGGGTTTTGTAAGTCAAGCCAGCGATCGCTCCGCGAGCCCCAACCACGCCCTGTCAGGCGATGTCACTCCAGCCCTGGTTGGCTGGTTATCGCTTACCGGCCCCGCCCTGACGGCTGGGTGACGTGGCCACACCTCCTCCCTGGTGCTCCACCCCCTATCTCCGGTCTTCACCTCGTGGCTTATGGCGGTGTTGAGCGAGCTCAAGGGCAACGAAGGCTGCTGCTGCTGGCCAAGGAGCGTACCAAATTGGGAGGGGCCATGGGGCACAGACGGGGAGCGCGCTTGGAGGGAGGCTGCAAAATGAACGAAAGGGCCTACTCTCATTTGATTGACGCAACGCAGATTCAACTATTGGAAAATGGCCTTATCTAACACATACTAAGAAATAACTGATGTCCTATGGTGACCTACGTGTTGCTTGTGGCCTATCTATGGGGTGCTACCTTTAACCTTTAATGATGTGATATTTACAACAAGTGTGGGTTCTCAAAACCGCAACACTGCACCCCTCCTTTCGCCTGGCTCGACCCGAGCCGATCTGAGACCTGGGTCAGGACTATCTTTTAACAATTAGTGTGACACTTAGGTGTGGTTACCCTCTACTTTTAACCTACTACCCTGAGTGCGACAGTTTTAACACTAGATATGTCCCTAACTACTACCTACTACCCTACCTAACTGACTCACGCCCACAATTAACCGAATTACGGAATGGTTTTCAAACTAAACATTTAAGCCGGTGGGGAGCATTATTTACACGACACTACTATTTAATTATTTACAAAACTAGAACCCAGGACCTGTCCTTTGTGGGGAAAAAGAAGACTTTTTGAAAAGAGGAAATGCCAAATGCACTGCACTGCACCGAAACACCATACCCATATGTACCAATAGATGCACCATAATAAAAAATGCACAGTCATCACATTTCAATAATAATTAATAAATGATGACGTCTTGTGCTTCTCTGCTGGGCCGATGCATCTTGGCTGTCTTCTTGCTTGATGTATTAATTAATAAAAAAGGGCACAAACCACGTCCGCTTTTTTATTTATGGCCAGCAGGGCGAACTCAGGTGGTCCGACTGCTGGGCATTGATGCCACTTAAAACAGTGGTCCGCAAGCCAGATACTGCTGGCAGCAATGGCCTGTCCCAGCAACGGTGCCAGGCCACAGAACGTATGGTCCATAGGTGCCAGGCCACAGAACGTGTGGTCCATATGGTGCATCAGTGCAGGCAGGCAGGCAGCAAGGGTGCAGGCAGCAGGAGTGCGGCTGCACCGCTCAGGGCACCTGCACACTCCCCTCGCACAAAAGACCATGGTCCATGAGTGGGGAGGCAGACAAAGCAGAGGTTAGCGGGGGGAAAGGGCGCAAGGGTACACATCAAAACAAGGCAATGCGACATGAAGGGCATGGGAGAGCAAGCTGAGAAAGCTCGTCCCTACTCGTTCGTCACCCCCCATGTCAATCTACACTACCCTTGCCCTTCCCCGTATTTACACAACTTACAAATCCGTCTCTACTGTCTCGTCCCCCATATCTCCCCTAATGCCAAATTCGTCCCCAATCCCTCCCAAGAAGGAAGGGATGGAATAACACACAATGTCAAACTCCGTCATGATGCGTCTTACATTCCCAACTGTTCACAAAACCTGGTGTGGAGTCCTATCACCTCGGCGAGTGGATGCGGATGGTGCGAAGAGATTTTCTCCTAACTATCCTTCTAAATGACATTAACTCTTTTACACTACCCAGGGTCTTGCCCTGCCAATCCCATTGGCCATCTTACACTATGTGGTTCTAAAAACCAATTCCCATTGGCCATACTGTGGTGCTCTCCCAATTTTGGGGTCTCACTCCCCCCATTTTTCCATCTATGCCCTCGCACAATTTCGGGACTGGTTCGTGTGCCTCTCCCAGCAGGTCGACTTACCTGCGCACCTCCGCCACTGAACGTCGCCGCCCGAGCTTGCCTAGCTCATCACCCTAATCTACCTGGGGAAGGCCCTGCCTGGCACTTACCCCCTTGATGCCCTCTCTGGCATTGGGCTACCCGGGTCCTCTCCTGGGATCCTCGGGCCCCGCTGAACTCGACACAACACTACCTGGCTCCCAGAGCCTACCTGCGGCCTCACCTGGCCGACGGACTACCAGTGGCGGAGTGCTCAATAACCACACGCACTAACAGGCTCACACGCCCAGCCATTCCACTTCACTTCTGCACCCTTCCAAGCAATACTTTGCTACTACTCGCACCACAGATGTCAATATCCAACCAATTTACCTACTCCGTCTACCTAACTTTAAACTACCCTCCCCGGGTACTCGTGAAGGGGTCCATCCTTCCCCCATTCACTCCTTCGCACCATGCACTCCACACCACATATTCCACACTACTCACTCCACACCATTTATTCCAGACCATTTATTCCAGACCATTTATTCACTTGCACCCTATGCAAGCAATCACTCAATACACAATGACACACATCCTCAATACTCTACTCATACACTTTCACACACACACACACACACACACATCATTCACGAGCAATGCCTCTCTTGCTCACCAGCACTACAAGGACTTCCATTCACAATGCCTCATTTCCGCCTAAACCTCAAGCTCATACACACAGCACCATCTAGCTATCTACTCCCTTCTAATACTAGTGCTTCCCGTCATCCCTTATACTAAGCACTCCCTCGTCATTATCATCCATCTAATCTCTCTACGTCCCCACTACTTGTACAATGTCACTACTTAAATCTCAAGTCTCCTAAAGTCATCTCTCGATCCCTAACGATTATCCTAACCCGCCCTCGGCGAGCTTACACTGCCAAACCCCATAAAACTACAGCTCATGTACCCCCAAAATGGTGAGGGATGGTAGAGCTACCATCCCTCCACAACACTATCGCCGTTTGTCCACTATGCTCGAGCCTCTCGGGTGCGAATACATTTTTACTGCTCGGCTTCGCAAAACCGAGCAATGTATGCGGTGGTCTGTCTCCTGTTGGTTGGGTCCGTCCGGCATTTTCGATTCTGGGGAGGAGGCATACTCGGGCCGAGGTTCCAGGGTCCATCCCGGCACGGAGCCTTGTGGTCTCCGGCCCGATGACCCAACCTCCCCCGGTCGGAGCACCGTGCCCGCTAGGGGGCGAAGGTCTGACCTGGCCTTTCTCCCCCGGAATCGTGCCGGTCGCCGCTACAACGCGGCACCGACCATACAGGGCGAAGCCCGGCCCGAATCGTGCACGGCGCTCCCTGCAAGAGCGCCGCGGCAACGATCCCCGCCGGCCCCCGCAGCACACAAAGAACACCACGCCCCGAGAGCTCGCGTCGGCTATACGTCGGCCTAAGCGCTGCCCCGGTCAGCGTCGATGCTCGAGTCGCATTCTCACATCCACACCTCGCGATCCTTTCTACACTTACCAAACGCGGCGCTCCAGCGCTTCCCATACATTCCGTTGGCTCTGCCACCGCACGCTCTCGGGCACACTCTTTCGTTCCACACTCTCATGCACATTCTTGCGCACTCATTCTACTCGCACACTCCATCATCACACACTCCTCTGTTACACACCTCTCTTCTACACACTCCTCCCGTGCACTCTCCCCCATTATGTACTCCGTAACCAACAAGGGTGTGCACTCTTGCATCCACCCACTCAGCGCACACCTACCCACGGCTGTGCAATCTCTAGTCACACACCCAATCACGCGCTCTAATGTGCATCCCCGCACACTCTCCACAACCAACTGGTGTGCATCCTCGCACACTCTCTCCATCCATGTCACTCTCTGTATCACACTCACTCTCACTATCACACTCTGTTTCACACTCACTCTTCGGTGCACACCTTTTCCTCACACTCGCGCCATTCTCTCTCACACAGCGCACCATGGACCTCCTACGAGCGCCCGGGTGACGTCGGGATCCCAAGCGCGCGAAAAAGTCTTTTCGCGCCATATACAGCCCGGCTTACCTTCGGGATCCTTTTCTCCACACGCAGCTGCAAACTTCCATTTGGGTTAACAAGTACGGCATCATGATGTGAACACAGACATTGTACAATTTCCATCTCTTCCTCCCGCGATTGCTCTTCTAAGTCCGTCGTCTCTCCAGTCCCAACTTCAACTATTTCTTTTTCTTTAATTTATTTTTCCTTGTTAAGCTCGACGACCGCTGGTGCTAATAAAATAAAATTCTCTAATTCAGCGGTCGTTGGCTTCTCTATCCCCCGAGTTGCGATTTCTACCCCTGTCCACGTAACTATGCCTTGCCCAGCTTCGCTTAACCCGCGCTCCTCAAGCCGCGCTACCCCGTCGCATACCGATGTGCCTTTCCCGCTCGACCTGCGGTCTATTTCCTTCCCCAATGCTTTTATTTCACACCTGGCTTCCTCTCTCGCCAACCCCTCGTTTATTTCTCTGGCTTGGCCACCCACGTCTTCCAATTGGCCCCCTAATTTGCTTCTGAATTCCCCCAATTTGCTTTCTAGCCCCCCAATTTGACTTCCCAATTGCTCCCCCATTCTACTTCCCAAATTATTTAACCCATCTTTCATTTGGTTACTTTGCGCATCCATCTCAGTTTTCAATCCCCCTAATTTGGTTTTCCAGTCATTTCTCAATTTCCCTAATTGATTTTCCAATTGCTCCCCCATTCTATTTTCCATTTGCTTACTATCGGCCTTTCATTTCTCCCATCTCCTTACTCAATCCCCCAATTTGCTCCTGCGTTTTGTCCACCCCCAATTGTATGGCTGCCTGTAGCTGTGCAATGAGGTCCTGCAGATCCATCCCTCCTATTTGCGCAGCGGGCGCGGCCCTCGTCGCCATGTGCGAGGCGCCGCCATTTTGTGCGCCTGCAACCCCTACTGCCGCACCCTCTTCAACCTCCTCTTCCATTTCTCCCAATTGTCCCCCTTCTTCCCGGGGGTCCTGGGTTGCCTCTAACACCTCCTCATCTACCCCCACCGGCATCCGATCGCCTTGGCTATCCATGGCACAACTCAAATTTGGGTGTTAATAAAATTTCGGCCGCTCGTAATTTGGAGTGCGCTAGGTGCACTTCGGGTCCAAATCCCACTCCCCGACACCAAATGTTACGGATCTCCGACGTCGGCTCTCCCCTTATCAAGAGGGGGTTAGTCCCCTTGTCCTTTTATCTGGCCGACGCGAGTCCTGGAAGTTATAACATTCCTTCCGGTCGGTGGTAAATAGGGTTGTTGGTCGATTTTTAGTCCTATTACTTAATTACTACCACCGACCGTAAAGCTAGGGAATAACTCCCGCTCGAACCACGGATATGGATGGAAAATGCCGAGCGGATAGCAATCCGCGATCCGAGCTGTTAACAGGTGACCAGACCCGATTCTAAGCGGTTGCGATCGTGCCACGCTTACCCAATTAGAGAAAAGACTGATGCGATCGGATTGAGAGGAAACCAGGAAAATAGGAAGAATAGATGGGTTTATTAATTATGTACAGAGAAGAAGAGGAAACGAAAGAAATGTACAAGAAAGAAAGAGGAAGGAAAATTACACAGGGCAGTCTTAACTACAGGCTTAACTTATTCCCTGGACAAACGGGCCCGTCTCACATACAGACACACACGGGGATTGCAGATGGTAGGGTGGAAGGTCCGGCGATGGGGTCCAGGCTCCAGTCCGGCAGACGAAACCCGGCAGGCAGCTCTTCATGTAGCGTAACGCGAGCGGACAATTATAATGTCGGGGGGGGGGGGGGGGGAAGCTGGTATACTCGCGTACATAATATGCGCACGACTCGCGCCAAACGCCCCCTCCCCAATGTCCTGCACGCTGCAGTTCGTGGCAATCCTCTGTAATCACGACAGTCCTTTTTAATACCATCAGCGCTTTCCACAATGATCAATCCTTTATCACGCTGCAAATTGTGCCAGTCCTCCGGTAATCAGCGCCAGCGAGTTCTTTCTGCACAGTCCTCTTAGCACAAGCTTCCGCTGTAAGTCCTCTCGAAGGGCTTTGTGCGCTGGCTTTTATAAGTCAAGCCAGCGATTGCTCCGCGAGCCCCAACCACACCCTGTCAGGCGATGTCACTCCAGCCCTGGTTGGCTGGTTTTCGCTTACCGGCCCCGCCCTGACGGCTGGGTGACGTGGCCACACCTCCTCCCTGGTGCTCCGCCCCCTTTTTCCGGGCTTCACCTCGTGGCTTATGGCGGCGCTGAGCGAGCTCAAGGGCAGCGAAGGCTGCTGCCGCTGGTCAAGGAGCGTACCAAATTGGGAGGGGCCATGGGGCACAGACTGGGGAGACTTGGAGGGAGGCTGCAAAATGAACGAAAGGGCCTACTCTTATTTGATTGACGCAACGCAGATTCAACTATTGGAAAATGGCCTTATCTAACACATACTAAGAAATAACTGATGTCCTATGGTGACCTAAGTGTTGCTTGTGGCCTATCTATGGGGTGCTACCTTTAACCTTTAATGATGTGATATTTACAACAAGTGTGGGTTCTCAAAACCGCAACAATATTGATATTCAGCATTAGAGGGTGCGATATGTGAGATGGTATAGTATTGGGGATGAAGAAGAAGCTGGCATATGGCTATGTACATTTATGGTGATCGATAATGCCTCCATCTCCTAAACTGCGACCCAACGTTGTCTTATTGCAGTGTATATGGTGATGTATAAGTGCTTCAGTCGTGATAAACTTCTGGATTTTTTTTAATGACCTCTAACACGTTGACTGCCAACTCCTCATTACACACCACTTCCATTTGTAAGCCATGTATGCATGTGCATATACTTTATTTTAAATTTTTACCCTTCGTTGAGCGAATCCAAGTTAATTTATTATCCATTGCTGGGGAAACCCCATGTTATGAGAGGTCCCACTGCTTGCTATGAGTTAAATGTTAAATTCCGTATGCCAGGTACGAGCTATCTGGTGGGACTATTTTTTAACACTGAATCGACATTGGTACTATGTCATTGCTAATGGTAGATCGTGTTTTTTTTTTTCCTGTGTTTTGTGATTTTTCCCTTTTTACTACTTGTCATTACCCTTCAAAATGGCACGTATGAATGCAGATGAAGTGGCAAAACTTCTCATGGAGACCTGAAAATGAAGATCATGATTATTATATAGTATAGATTTATGTTCACCGAACAGCCAGAAGATCGTTTGTTGCGTTAGCTGGGATGGCAGCATATTCTGTTTGCAATACAATAGCTTAATCTTTTCTACGAGAATGCTTGCTGGCAGAATCTGGTACACCCAGCACTTCAAGTATACTCATAGTCAGCAGTCAACTTGTTAAAATCGTTATTTTATTAACATTGAATTACAGTACTGTATGTACTTGAACATTGCGTGGGGTATCGTGTTCTACGAAGTCTCTAGTTAACTTAAGCATTTTGTTTCACATGTATTTATAAAGGCTGTTAATTTATAATCATAAACACGTATGACTGTATCACTGATAATTTTATTAATTGACTCCAAAGTATGAATATCATTTGAATAACCCAAACTTTTGTACAGTACTGTACTGTAATTAAGAAATTTTGTTTGATGGTAATCATACAGTATATTGTACATGTATATCGGAAAGGAAATTAAAAAGTTGCTGGTCTTGGATTATTATGAGTATCTCATCCATTTATTACTTTGAGCGCACCACGAATGCTCCTTTAAGGTCTGCATTTGTCGGTATGGTAAAATCTTTAATGATAGTATTTTCTAATTTTCTTAATTGGAGAATGATTTTTGTAAATGGTTAATTTGAAAGGTATTTCCTTTTAATGTTTGTATATTCTCTTCAGCCAAATGACGGTGTGCCTGAGGAGGCCGATGAGGGAAAGGACCAAAACACAAAGTCCTCGAATAGACGGGCACAGTGTGGTACTCAGTCTGCTGAGGATTTACAGGAAACCGAGAAAGAAGGACCTGAGGTTTCCTCTGTGAAGGCATGCGAGACATCTGAAAACTGGGACACCTGGAGTGTGGAAGAGAGAGGGAAGCTTCTGCTGTCAGTAGCCAAGATATTCCAAATCCAATTTCCTCTTTACACAGCCTACAAGCACAATGCACATGCAACAATTGAGGTACGATATTGAAAACGGCTATTATGACAATTATTTTCGTCATTTTTCTCCCTCGTTCCTGTTTTCCTGGTACTTCTGTTAAAGTTTGCGTTGGTGTTTATTTAAAAGTTATTTTTCTCTCTCGTGGTCCTGACTCAAGTACACCAAGCCGTGTTTGGTCTTGTGCTTCCATGGAATGGTAAGATGACACAGAAATGCGTTTCTTCTGTCTTTCAGGACATTTCCACGACTGAGAGCAATTTTTTGGGTGCTTTTTGTGACATGAATGTAAGTCGGGTTTTATCCAAATATTTGCAATATAGATCGTAATTGTTAGTTGAATGTAATAATTACTACCTTTACCAATAAGGGTTTTTGCGATGTCTATGGAACTGTATCTGAACCCGCATTGCTCCTTGATGCGAGTATTTTCTTCTTCTTTTTTCTTAGAAAATGTTTTGCGATGTATTCTTCAAAAGCTTTGACTTTGTAACGTTCTTGGTTCAAAACCTGAGATGGAGAAATGAAATGGAGATTCTCCTCCCTCACCCCACCCGCCCCTTACAATTTTTATGCATTTGTGTAATGCTGACCCGCTTTGTGTTGATACCCATGTGTCTTATTAGGATGTCGAGGTTCCCCTGCACTTGCTGCGATATGTCTGCCTGTTCTGTGGGAAGAATGGCTTGGCACTGATACGCGAGTGCTTTGAGCACGGCATTCCGGACACCCTCCCGTTTCCCATCGCCCATGCGATCATCAGCATCGTCTCCAATGTGAGCTGCACAGGCATTTCACTATCCCTTTCATCCTTCATTTGGCAAAACTGTATGTATATATATATATATATATATATATATATATATATATATATATATATATATATATATATATATACATATATATATACACACACACATGTGGCTAATTCCATATTTGTGTCGTCCAACAGTGCATTATGAAGTGACTGAAATTTGCATGATTTTCCTAATATCCCATATAATCTCACATGAGTTTCATATTATTCTGGTAGAGCAGCAATTTGGTGTTCCAATGTGTAAATGGAAAAGCATTATTAACTAGCCGAAACCCGTGGAACATCCACGGAAGGGAGGATGTGGTGTATGGATAGAGTGTACCATTATGGATGGCATAGGGGATTTGCTTGTCCGAGTAAGAGTTAGGAAGAAAGATGAGAATGAAGAGTGCGTATGTGAACAACGATCGCCGACACCGGCACAAATGCATGCTCTGGATTGTCCACTCGGTGGACGGCTTGCTTCGCCTTCGCCCAGCAGACGCCAATACGATGGCGTTGTAAGATGGCGTCGTAAGATGGCGTCGTATCGGCAGTTAATCGGATGCTTTTGGGCCCCAACGTCGGCTAATTCAGATTTTTCGAGTATGGCTGTACGTGATAAACAAAGCGCGGTTCGTAGATCGTAAATCCATTAGTGCCGTGGGCATCGGGTCACTGGGTGCGGCGTAAAAGGGATAACAAAGTCGAGTCCTTACGCGATTATTATATAGATACTAAGATTTTACCATAATCCTAAAAGAAGTGTTGGTGTCCCCGTATTTTTTTTTCATTTTATTTGTGACTTGCGGTATAAATATATTATTTTGAAATGCAACTTCACTGCTGTTCTTGAATTCATGTATTTTTCATTGCGAATAAAAACATTAATAATTAACAACAATTTTTGTATAGTTGCATAGTATCATGTGTTTATCATTTTGTGTGCCGTTGGTTTAACAATTATGACTCACAACGTAAATCTTCGTGTCTCCCAGTTTTACGTATGAAACTGTCATTTCGATGAAGTGTAAATTCAAAATAAGTAGCCATGGGGGGGGGGGAAATGATAAATATATTCATGAGATTAATCATTCCACAAAATGATGATTAAGCATTTGGATAACATAGTGGCATGTTGAAGAAGAAATTACGAACACTCGTGAAGAGGTTTGGAAATCATGCAGAACCCCCGACATTTTTTACGTTGTGAATTTTCCCATATAAAACTATCACATCAGATAAGCTCCGAGTTTCATGAAACTACCCCTTGTAGAATTCCCGGATGTTGTTGTTTTCGAACGGTGCAGACGACGGAGCAAAACTGGAAGCGCGCGTGGGTAGCGAAATTTTCCTTCGTGTTGTCCCCGTTTTTCGTAGTGTGAGTGGGAATACCAATTTACGCTGTGGTGGGCACTGTGGCTGTAACCATCGCACGCTACTCAGCCCAGGTTTTGGAAAGCCTAGGAAAAACCTACGTTCGTGATGACAAGACAGACTGAAATTTGAGTGCAAGTTCTCGATTTGATTAATTATTTGCTGAATTTTCATTGATATTGGTAGATTCTCAACGTGTACACTGCACCGCAAAAACCAGAGGGAAGCGAAGATTGTCGTGTCCCGTGTTTACGCTGTGAGTGTCTTGATAATCCAGAAGCCGGCCTTCGCGGCTAGGTTACAAATTGAAATTGATTATTGAAAGACAAAGGGCAGTGGTTAATATGGTTATTATGATAAGTTAATATATTAAGCCTGACCCATGACTATTCAAATGATTTTCTCCTCACTAGACAGCGTTGTGTGTGGAATAGTTTTTCAAATTTCTGAAAATATAAGTATTTTACGATAACTAAATCACATGTTTATGCATATTTAATTGATTTGAAATTTGGACCTAACGCCACATGTTGGACCCCATAAATATGGAATTAGTCATATATATATATATATATATACAGTCACGTGAAAAAGTAAGTACACCCCATGTAAAGTTTTGACTTTTTCAACATATTTCAACATACAGCTATTTGATCCTCATTTCAACAATTTTGATAGATAAAGGTGATATAATCTATCTATAATTCCAGTAATCTCTGTCTGTACGTTTGTACGTTTGTACGTTTGTCTGTGACCGCTGTTTCTCGACAACCACGGGTCCGATATACTTTTAACTTGCCAGGTATATTGCTGGGGACCCGAGGATGTGCCTTTTCAAGGTTTCATATTAATCGGACAATTACTTACCGAGCTATGTCCAAAAAACGATTCAACCAATCAGAGAGCAGCGAACGATCGCGTGTGCCGAACGTGGCGGGCACACTCTGCCTCGGATGGCACATTTGAGAGCGTATTCATTTATTTCACGTTTGCAAACTATGTTGGCGTTAAACTATGTTTTACAACTAATAAAAACGAATTTGCGATTCATTCGCTTTCCTGCGCGTTTGTGCACGCGATGGCGATTTCTTTACCAAACTCCGGAAGCCGTTCGCTTTGGACCAAACCATTGCATGTAAATAGAGGGGGGGGATTGTCACCACTCGCAAGCCGTTCGCTTTGGACCAAACCATTTCATGTAAATAGAGGGGGGGGATATAATTTTAGATATAGATATAGTACGGGCATGCCCTAGTATCACAAATATCATGAAACATTTACATTTTGTAGTCCATTGTATAATTTAAATAAACATAAATGCAAATTTCGCATGTGGAAAAAGTAAGTACACCCTTGGCTCTAATAGGTGGTATTATCCCCTTTGGCAGAAACAACCTCAAGTAGGCGTTTCTTATAGCTGTCTACCAGTCTCTGACATCGACTGGGAGAAATTTTTGCCCACTCCTCCATGCAGAATTATTTCAGCTGTGCGATGCTTGAGGGGTTTCTTGCATGCACAGCTCGTTTCAAATCCCCCCACAACATCTCGATGGGATTTAGATCTGGGCTTTGACTTGGCCATTCCAGAACCCTCCATTTCTTTCTTTTCAGCCATTCCTTGGTGGATTTACTGGTATGTTTAGGGTCATTGTCATGTTGCAAGGTCCACCTTCGGTTGAGCTTCAACTTTCCGACAGATGGCCTCACATTATCTTCAAGCACCCTCTGGTACAATGAAGAATTCATAGTGGATTATATGATGGTGAGCTGCCCAGGCCCTGATGCAGCAAAGCTGCCCCAAACCATAATATTTCCACCACCATGCTTTACAGTTGGTATCAGGTTCTTGTGGTCAAATGCTGTCTTTGGTTTTCGCCAAACATGTCTTCTGGTACTGTGGCCAAATAGCTCCACCTTTGAATCATCTGTCCAGAGCACATTGTTCCAGAAGTGCTGGTCTTTGCCTAGGTGTTCATTGGCAAACTTTAGTCTTGCCCTGATGTTCTTTCTGGACAGCAAAGGTTACCTCCTGGCACACCTTCCACGTAGATCAAATTTGTGCAGCCTTGTTCAAATGGTAGACTCGTGCACTTTGACATCAACAGTGGCAAGAGCTATCTGTAGGTCCCGTGATGACATTCTGGAGTTCTTAGAGACTTCTTCCAGCATCTTGCGGTCTGCTCTCGGGCTGAACTTGCTGGGGCTGCCTGGCCTGAACAAGTTGGCAGTTGTTTGGAATCTTCTCCACTTGTAGATGATCTTCCGGACAGTCGAATCATTGATTTCAAATTGTTTGGAGATCTTTTTAAATCCCTTCCCAGACTCGTAGGCGTCTATAACCTTCTTTATGAAGGCCTCGGAGAGCTCTTTTGATCTAGGCATGGTGACGCCGCACACTTCAACAACAAAGAGCAAACCAAACTAAATGTCTGAGGTTTAAATAAGACAGGTTCCTCCAAGATCCTCTCGAACGATGTTCTAATCATTTGCGCCTGAGCTGGTGCACCTGATTCTAATTTTAGGTATTTGAAGTAGTGATAAATGTAAGGGTGTACTTACTTTTTCCACATGTGAAATTTGCATTTATGTTTATTTAAATTATACAATGGACTACAAAATGTAAATGTTTCATGATATTTGTTATTTCACCTTTATCTATCAATATTGTTGAAATGAAGATCAAATAGCTGTATGTTGAAATATGTTGAAAAAGTCAAATCTTTACATGGGGTGTACTTACTTTTTCACGTGACTGCATATATGTAGTATCAATTATCGGCAAAATAAGGTGTCGGTTTTTGTGCCATGCAAAAGTTGGAGAAGTTATATGTTGGCTGAAATTTTTACCTCCTGTTTTATGTGTGCACCTTTTGTTCTCAGGTCAAGATTTGGTTGCACCTGCCTGCAGTTATGCAGCACATCGTCCCATTCAGAACCTTCGTAATCAGGTATCCTGCAAGAAAGTTACTAAAGGACTTCCCTCCCTCCCCCTACCCCACACCCCTCAACAACTCAAGAGTATTAACTGTAGCTTTGTATCTGTGCAAGCTTTGTATCTGCAGCCAGTCTTTGTATCTGTGCAAGCATATTGATGTCAGATTTGGCAGTTGTTGGAGTGGAAGGGTTCATATCAAATCGCTGGATCAAGTTGAAATTAGGGGGGGGGGGTGAAAGGCTAGTCCCCCATCCAAGTGTCTGTGTCTATGCCCCACCTCCCCCCTTCCCAAATTCTTAAACCTTCCCTGCTGTACATCTGTCCTGACATGGAATTTATTTGGCAAATAACTAATCGGCACAGCCAACGAGTGCAATCACGAGACCATCAAACGAGCTGGTAAACAAGCCCATAAATTAATATATATCTGTTGTGTGGAATTTCACTAATTTGCCAGCCAATGGGTATGCACCATAAAACATCTGTAGGAATGCATCGGCCAATGGGTGCGCACCATGGATGGTTTGATGGGTATCACAGGACGTAATGAAAGTGTGGACACTGCGCCCGTGATACTTCTTCTGTCTTGGGGTCCTGTTGGTTTTTGTTTTGCTGCTCTTTGTTGTTTGGAAGTTCCTTGTGGTTCGGATTTGTGGCACAAGCCATGGTTCGTTGAGGAGCTAGTCCAGTGGGAACATGGTTGGTACTGGCACTTTAGGGGCAACGAGGATAAGCCCACGCCAGATTGCTACGCATCCTAATGAGGACCCACACCACGTGCTCGAGCATTGCCACACAGAACAAGTTTATTTTGGCTCGTCGATCACCTTCTGAGTCCCGTGTTCCCCATGAGTGAAAGAGATTAAAGTGTATTTGGTAAGCGGTCGTTCCGGCGTGCGCATTTAGTTATTAATTGTGAAGTGTGAGCGCCGCTGCGCTTCCTTGCTTTCTTTCCTTCCCCTCTTTCCTTGTGAAAAAATCCCTTCGTTCGATGAATCCTTTTGGGCTGTTCGGGAGCGGGCTCCATAGCTCTTAGCAAATTGGTTTATTAACGCCTTAGATGGGCAGATTGGGTCCGCACTTAAGCTCTTCAATGCGGACTATCGACAAGCTTCGCTTGATTCTCCTGTTGGCTTTCCGCCTCGGTCGTTGTGTTTGGAGATGCCCTTTAATGCGAAATTATCCCGGTAGACGTGGAGATTTTTTTTTCGTCCCATACCCGCTGGATGGTGTGACTGCCATTAAAGTAACGATACTATGATCAATCTTTCCATTGCTATCATGGACAAATATTTCTCTAACTAGCAATTTTGTAAATACAAGTTTAATTCTTTTGTCGGTTCTTTCATAAAGCAAACCCAAACTGCCAGCCACGCACTTCAGGACTTAGCCAGTTCATTTAGAAAAGGTTGTCAGCAAAGTGGTCGAGAGTTTTTGCCAAATGTAGCTGTTGGTACGTCATTTATGTACACCAGTAGAATCGTCGGCCCAAGCACAGTCCTCTGAGGGAAACCAACCGGCTGCCAAAGGCAGAGAAATGGAAGGATGATAATATCTGCAAGGCTTGTGCCCATTCAAGAGCGCAATTCTGCTTTCAGGCATGGAGGAATTGTGTGACATGCATGGAGTGAGCCATGATGCCATTTGTCAAAAAGTGTGATAAGGCTGTGTGCTTGATTGTTGCAAGCACCCAATAAATGCACAAAGTAATTGTTCTGACATTGCTTGAGGATCAAATTACATGCCCATTGTTAATTTAGCAAGACAAATGTGTCCATGGTGGCATGTCAACTCAAACAGGCGACCAACGATGAGAGTGTGGAAAAGAGTAATGTTTCATTTTCGATAACTGCTTCCATTTGCTGCTGCGTTATCGGATTTCGTGAATATGCGACTTTTCAAATAAACCGATCACCCCACAATGCAACACCATGCATGTGCAGAAACCCTTAGTAGCAATGGTCAGCGAGGCATAATATATCGTGTGCGCGAGGTAATGATGTGTAGGCCTATACTCATCAAATGTATTGTTTTAATTAGTTTTTGAGATTGTTCTACCTATTTCTGTTTCAAAACATACTTTGAACTTTAATCCCTGCAAATATTTTTATAGATGTGTCTAAAATGTCTGTCTCATTGTGCTATAGTTATAGTGCAGGCTCCATGGATGTAGCGATATGGAATGCAGCTTAGAACTGTTGGAAATAAAGAAAAAACGAAGAAAAGAAGAACCTTCACAAGCCCCATGTCCGCTCTGGTATTAAAAATAATATCTTATTAACATTATACGCTCGCGTATATACATTATACGCTAATTAACATTATAGGATCAGGATTTAAAAAAAATAATTTACGCTCTGGTAAAATTAACATATCTCTAACCCTCGCAAAAAAACAAAGAAAGGAAAAGTACAACAGGCTAAAGATCTGCCAGCAACCCTCTTCTGGTGAAACTGCCAAAATCAAGACTCTATGTGTATTTCCTACAAGACTCTATGTGTAGACTCTACTCTATGTGCATTTTCAAATGAAAAGAGGAACTCTTTCATTCCTCTTTTTGCTGCCTTTGGAACAAACTTCCACACTCTCTTCAATCCCACTCCTCCCTCTATGAATTTAAAACAGCTGTTCACCACCATTTTTTTTTTTAAATCCAAAACATTGATCTTTTCTACCCCTGTTAATATACCCCAAATCCGCCTTTTCCAAATTCCGTTTTCTTTTCTGAAAGTCCTAGTCGTGTCCATTTGTTTATCCCGTATATCCTGCCCCAGCCCTCTGCCTTCCACAAACCTGCCGATGTCCCTTTTTGTCCCCCGTCGCACCGCGGAGCAAAAGGGGGACTATGGTTTTCCCCTCCGTCCGTGTATGCGTCCGTCCGTCCGTCTGTGCGTACGTGCATGCGTGCGTAAGCGAAGGACCGAATTCTAATTTGGTGTGTGGGTGCAACCCACGTCAAAATCCAAGATGGCAGCCACCATGTATGTCTGACACCATGTATGTCTGAACCTTATGAGTGGAATATCTTGAAAAATAAGCGAAGTACCAACGTCTAATCTGGTGAGTGGGTGTATCTAGGCATAAGGAAGAACGCTATTGAAAACTGGGTCGCCACGTCAAAATCCAAGATGGCCACCGCCATGTATGTCTGAACCTTGTGAGCGAAATATCTTGAAAATTAAATGAACTACTAACTTCTAATCTGGTGTGTGGGTGTATCTACGCATAAGGAAAGAACGCTATTGAAAATTGGGTCGCCACGTCTAAATCCAAGATGGCCGCCTTGCGTCTTCCACTTTGTTAACTTACATCACTTCACCGACGGGGGACCTAGGCGTAACGCTCGTCTCTACTGTTGTTGTGCTTCCCTCTCTCTCCCCCTCTTGTCTCACGCTCCCTTTATTATATGTTTTTATGTGTTTCTGTTTGTGCTTTTATGTATTTTATGTGTTAGCTCTTATACGAGCCTTGACTTTGTATTTAAAAAAATCTTGACGGTTATGAGTACACTTAATTTGCGGTGGTTTATATATTTCCGAGAATCTAATCATTCCATGGGAATCGTTCAGGATTTTGGTGTTTCCAAAACTTTCTTGTGTTTTCATCTGGAGTTTTCTTCCCACTTCCATCCAT
>NC_136269.1:119767940-120001362 GCF_964187855.1 Myxine glutinosa
GGGGAAAATGGCCTTAAAACGATCATTCATAAATTCATTCATTCATTCATTCATTCATTTTTCTTTCCTTTTGCCGTTTGCAGAATCAGTTGCATTCTTTTAACGAAGTTTGCAATAACGAATCGCTCGTCTCTGATGCCGAAACGTAAGTGATCATTTGCAGCGTGCCTCACCCGATTATGCGGAATCCTGTTCGACTTTGAACAGTGGTCACTGAAAGGTCGCCGTATCTCTATCTCTCTCTCTCTTTCTCTTTCTTCCTTGTAGGACCATAGCGAAGGAGCTAGCAGACTGGTTAATTAACCACAATATTGTGGAGCATATATTTGGACCAAATCTACACATTGAGGTAAGCCTTTTATTTATTATTCCCCTATCAGTTTCACCAGAGGGGAATATAAGTTTACTATAGTCTGTCTGTCTGTCCGTACATTTGTCCCACCTGTGGCTTCCTTACATTTTTTCCCCAAACCTTCTAACATATTCAACTGAAACTTGGTACATGGCATTGTTATGAGAAGTGACAGAACAAGTTCGAGTTTCAGGCATTTCATCAATTTAAAAATATTGTTATGGCTTTAACGATGCAAAATATTGGGACCAGTAGGGGACATGTGTTGCAAAGCAATTCTCCATCTTTTTATTTACATGATGATTTTGTACTTTGATGCATGATGCTGTACCATTAACAATCAATCAACAATGGGACCTGCTTTATTAAATACTTACCATTTTGAAAATTTAAGCCTTGTTTGTTTGTGAAAGCCATCTAAAAATAAATGGAATCATAACTTTGTTTGTAAAAATTAATATATGGTACTGTAATAGCAATTTCAATTCCTTCTCTTATCGTATTTGGTTTTCTATGTAAGGGGCAGGAAAATGTTTGTTTGTTTGTTTTATGTATTCCTGCCACCCCAGAGTATAATGTAATGCCTTGTTTATGCAACTAGTACGTGTGCTATATGACCACTATCATTGGTATTTTACAGCCCCAATTATTCTCACCTCCCCTCCGTGTGCAGTCAGTCGGGAAAGATTTTGGATGAAATCTTACACAAATGACTGTGCAAGCCGAATGTTTAACTGGGGCAAGTCTTGTTAAAAAACAAACAAAAAAAAACAAGACATTTGGCAGGAATTTGTCAAAGAAATTATTCAGGGTGCCGGAGAAAACTCGCAAACTCTTTGCAAAATGTACCGTGGGATCTTCAGTGTCCAACTTATTGGTCTTTAATGTCCAACTAATATCCCTCATTTAACCGACTTGGTCTTGGTCACAAATTAAATGATTTTGCGTTCAACGTTATGTTCAACGCCATGTCGATAGAGCCTGTTTTGTTTTCTTGATCACGTCCAATCGCAACTCCACCTCCTAACTGTAGTACAGAGGTGATGCGTTCATGTGGCGGGTGACGCTTGGGCAGAGACGATGTGTTTGTGGGGCGGACGATGCTTGTTGATAACAAGTCATGCAGCAATGGCCGTTATGGGACTCAGTATGTGCTTTGCTGCTTCACCTTTGCAAATGTATATATATTACGTGCACCGGAAAGTATTGTCATTTTTAAGCTGAGTAGTCTTCTTTGAATAATGACATTACTTTCCGGTACACCTAATACGTAGTGTGTTCAAAAAGTATCCGACCTTTATTTTTCGTGCGTAAAAAAAAAAGAAGCTAGGGAGGCGTTGATTGGTGCATGTATGTAGGCGATCCTAATGCGCACGCGTGAATTTTTTCCCACCTGCAGAAGCTGTCATTCGACGGCAGACCGCCGATGAGTGAGGACATGTAAGTGAGCGCCGTCGGATTTTCGTTTTTGACAAAATGACGGAAAAACTTGAACAACGCTACGGCATCAAATTTTGTGTTTCATCAAACTTGCATCAAAACTGCAACTTGGTGTCTGGGTCGTACCCATAAACCCAGGACTCATCGCCAGTGATCACTGTGTTGAGGAAGCTGGGATCGCTGTTCACAGTCTCCAGCATGTCCTGTGCGATCTCCAAACGGAGTTGCTTCTGCTCAATCATTAGCAGCTTTGGTACGAACTTCGCTGAGATTCTCCTGAAATCCTCCTTCATAATGGAATGAACGGTGTTGAATCTTGCGGATCGTTTCCACTTGGGAATCGCCAAGCTTTACACAAAATTTGATGCAGTAGCGTTGTTCAAGTTTTTCCGTCATTTTGTCAAAAACGAAAATCCGACGGCGCTCACTTACATGTCCTCACTCATCGGCGGTCTGCTGTCGAATGACAGCTTCTGCAGGTGGAAAAAAATTCACGCGTGCGCATTAGGATCGCCTACATACGTGCACCAATCAACACCTCCTTAGCTTTTTTTTTTTTACGCACGAAAAATAAAGGTCGGATACTTTTTGAACACAGTAGTATATACATATATGATTAAAGATCATATAAAGATCGACGTCCTGAAGCTACGTCCGCGTCTTATTTAATCTAACGAATATATATATATATATATATTTTTTTTCTTTTCTTTTTTTTTTTACAGTTCCTATCTACACCCCCTTTCAAAATTTTCACCTTTTGTTGCCTTATAGCCTGGAATTAAATTGCATGAAATCAGACTTTTTACACCGCAACCCAAAACTTCCAAGTGAAAAACAAATTCTACAAATTTCAGAAAATTAATTAAAAATACAAAAATAGAATATCTTGGTTGGATAAGTGTCTACCCCCTCATATTAGCAATTGTAAATTAGCTTAAGCTCAGGTGTAACCAATCACCTTCAAAATCACACTATATATATATATATATATATATATACATATATATATATATATATATATATATATATATATATATATATATATATATATATATATATATATATATAAATATGTATATATATATATATATATATATATATGTATGTATGTATGTATACATACATACATACATACATACATACATACATACATACATATGTATATATATATATATATATATATATATGTGGTCCTCCCGGTAGCTACCTGGTCTTGGTGACCCCCGGACCGTGGGAGGACCCCGCCAGAAAGATCTCTGATTTATACGCTTTCGTAGCGCAATCAATATGAAAGACACAATAATTCAAGTCAATAAGAAACCCCACACCAAGGATCCGGATTACTCAATAATGTATTCTCCAATCAATCAACAACCATCAACAATCAATCACCAATATTACTAAGATAGCCATCTCATATATTTCCCCCCTTTCCCCACTCACGACTCCTCAATGGTCACTGTCCCTCACAATGTCTCTGGGCCCCTCCAGACCAAGGTGAAGGTCGACTTCTCCGCACACGGGCGGTTGAACGAACCCCTGGCTGACGTGCTCCAAACGTGCACGTCGCGTACCGGGAACAGCTACTGCAGCGCACACCTCCTTGCAAAGCAAAGCGGGCAAAGCAAAGCGCGCGAGGCCCAAGGTGCGACCCGTACGCGTCCTTGTAGACGTGGAGGCGAACTGTGCCGGACGCTTGGTTCCGTGCACGAACCCACGGCAACTTGACGTGTAACCGGTAATTACCCCGCACAGGTAACTCCTCTCGCCAGACGGGCTTTCAAACGCAGCGTTCCCCCACGCTGCTCAATATCGACACCGCTCGCGTCGGAGCTGGGCGATGAGAAGAAGATGGCCGCTTCTCCCGGACCTTGTCTTCTCCTTTTCTTCCGGTTCACCATCCCGTTTCCGGTCTCCTGTTATCCAGAGCGCCTCTAACCATTTAACCACAACAACCTTTAATAGAATAAACATTAATAAGCAATGACCTGAATAGTAATTCACATAAATTCACATAAATCCGTAACAATATATATATATATATATATATATATATATATATATATATATTTTGTTACCGGGCCGCGGCGAGGATGTTGTTTGCCGAGCGGATGGCCGCCGCGCCCGAACAGTTACCCCGACTAACCCGATTCCTGAACGTTGGCCGAATCGCGCCACAGATATTCAATGGGGAAAAGACTAAAACGAAGGATGTGAAGAAGAAGAACACCAAAGCAAAAAGGTTGGAAATGCTACTAAATTTATTCCTACTATTTACACAATCAAAGAAAACCAAGGAGAAGGAAGGATAAGAAAATAAAATACAGAAGAGGAAAGGTGACACAGTGAAATTCTAGCTTATCTAAACAGGCTTAACTTATACCCTGGACAGAACAAACAAAGACGGACTCACACGAATGGGGAATGGAGGCAGGAACGATTGGCTGGACCGGGAGGAAGGTTCAGCTCGGACCACAAGCTGGAAGGCTTGGCAGGGGGCACAGCAAGCCGGGCCTCGTCAGGCTGGGAGCGAGCAGGGTGACGTCGTGCACTTCTCTCAAGGCTTCCCCCGCGCTTCTCTCGCGCACTTGTGTTAAAGGCTTCCTTCTCGCTTCTCTTCCCTCCTTGCGCACTTCTCTCTGAAGCTCGTCCCTTTGCAGAACTCAGAACTCCTCTCTCTTAGTCCAACAACTTCAAGGCTTTCGCGCGCTCTTTATAGCGCCTCAGGCGATCAAGCCGCTGGTGTCCAGGACACGCCCATAGGTGAGCTCGCCTCCGCCCTGATTGGTCGGCACGGCCCTCTGGCTCCACCCTTGATGACGAGGGGCGGGCACGCCCAGGATTCGGCAGCTCCTCCCCCTTCTTCTCCGAGCCGACCTCGTGGCGAATGGAGTCGCGGAGGGAACAGTTGGCAATTGTTGGAAGGGGAATTTGAAGGGAATCTACTCTTATTTCACTTGGTGCAATGGAGTATTTAAATTAATGGAAGACACAGCCTTACACTAATCTATCTATAATTCCAGTAATCTCTGTGTGTGTGTGTGTGTGTGTGTGTGTGTGTGTGTGTGTGTGTGTGTGTGTGTGTGTGTGTGTGTGTGTGTGTGTGTGTGTGTGTGTGTGTGTGTGTGTGTGTGTGTGTGTGTGTGTGTGTACTGTGTGTGTGTGTTTGTCTGTGACCGCTGTTTCTCGACAACTACCGGTCCGATATACTTGAAACTTGCCAGGTATATTGCTGGGGATCCGAGGATGTGCCTTTTCAAGGTTTGAAATTAATCGGAGAAGTAGTTACCGAGCTATGGCGATTTAGCCGTTCGCCGTTCGCTTTGGCTTTGCGAATGGACCAAACCATTTCATGTAAATAGAGGGGGGGGTTCTGTGGTCGTTGCGAATGGACCAAACCATTTCATGTAAATAGAGGGGGGGGTTCTGTGGTCGTTACTGCCACGTGGTTTCAAAGTTTTTTTTTGTTGTTGTTGTTTGCACGCATGCTTTTTTGCACGCACGTACGGGCACCCACGTACGGGCATGTCCTAGTACACATAATAAGGATATAACTACTGAACAGGGATATATGGTGTCCTTCGTGTATGTTTTATGGAATTAACTACGGGAACGCCCTTTGACCTTTATACAACAACAAATGCAGGAAAGAGGGTGACATTTTACAACAACTCATTACACAACAATAAAAAAACAACATTCTCATATCCACAATATATATACCGTATATACCGGTGTATAATATGCACCCGTGTATTGTACGCACCCCCAACTTCCACCCTCAAAAAAAAAAAAATCATTCATTTTCAGATTACAGTCGTGTGAATCTATGCATTTGTACACAAACTTTAAGTGGCACAAAATGAACATTTTGAAAGGAAAAAAATAAAATATTTAGCGATATGTAGTCAGTATTCTGTTACACATGCGTCAGTGTCCAGATGTGCATGCAATCGCGGGAGCTTCTTTGCTTCATAGAAGAAAGGAGAGAGTAGAGAGATTATTAAAACATTCTTTATTGTGGAGTTGTGGCCCTGCAAAGGGGTCGTAAAATAAAAGACCTTCAAAATAAAAGACCGATGTGGCTTTTCAGAGCGGGAAAAGCCGTGCTTTTCACTTTCCGGAAGCGGCGTTGCTTTGAGCGGCAAATCCATAGAAAGCACGTAATGGTACAAAACCCGCTTGCCATCCGGGGCGAACGAGCAGCAATGGCAGCCCTGCATGTTGGTGCAATTGTGCATGACGCAACGGGGAAAACGTGAAACCGAGATCGCTTTTCGTAAAATACTTTTTTCCGTAAATGTATTGGAAAATTGACTTGTTTTGAAGCCGTTTTTTTTTTCCTATCCCCGTGTATCGTATGCACCCCCAACTTTTGACTTTTTCCCCGATAAAAAAGTGCGTCTTATACACCGGTATATACGGTATGTATATACCGGTGCTATGTATATATATGTATAATGTATATACATATACATTCCCAAACATATATACATACGTATGTATGTATGTATATATGTTTGTATAGCTACACAATGGTCACAAATTTGTTGTAGTTAGCTACATATATGTATGTATGTATATATGTTTGTATAGCTACACAATGGTCACAAATTTGTTGTAGTTAGCTGCACAATACCGAAAATTCGGTTCGATTCCGACAACTTTGAAAATTTGACCTTTGTGACCTTGAAATGTCAAAACGAAGGTTGCTGACTTTGAAATGAGATTGAAAATAATGTATAATCAGTTATGAGGTTAGGTAGCTACACAATACCGAAAATTTGGTTAGATTCCGACAACTTTGAAAATTTGACCTTTGTGACCTTGAAATGTCAAAATGAAGGTTACTGACTTTGAAATGAGATAGAAAATAATGTATAATCAGTTATGAGGTTAGTTAGCTACACAATATCGAAAATTTGGTTCGATTCCGACAACTTTGAAAATTTGACCTTTGTGACCTTCAAAGGTCAAAGGTCGAAGATTCTGAAATTTGTTGGAAAACTTGTATTTCATGATGTATTTGATAATATAAGATCATGTACGACATTTCACCCTATCAGGAAGCGAACAATGTAATAAAACCATCAAAAATCGACTTTTCTAAATTTCGTGACCTTGTGACCTTGACCTTGGGGCGAAAATAAAAAATCGAGCTCCGTGGGGCTAGACACATGACATTGGCCTAACCAAATACCGAAACACCTGTCAGATTCCACCAACTCCCTCGGAGAAGATGTAGCTTGAACCCGATTACCCCCTAAACAGACATCTTTTTCGGGCGTGGCTCCGCCCACAATGGGCGCAATATGCCCACTCTAGGCAGGACACAACTAGATCATGATATCAACCTCCCACCCAAGTTTCATCAAGATCGGATGATATCATCGGGTAGTTATGCTGCGGACAGACAGACAGACAGACAGACACACGCACCCATGACAAATATAGTGGTCACTCTGTTTGATAACTCGTGAACCAATATCACGTATATTACAAATACATTTATGCAAAATATTTGTTTGTATTATGATTGGTGTAAACCATGACAAAACAGCAACTCGGGCACAGTCAGTCATCGATCTATATATCTACATATCTGAGCAGTGTCCGTGTTGTCACTTAACTACTCCCTCAAACTTTTGTTTCCGTGGTTGTGAAGTGTTTTTAATAACGTGGTGGTGAGGTGTTTTGAATTACGTGGTGGTGAGGTGTTTTGAATTACGTGGTGGTGAGGTGTAATCATCTCAAAATTCCAGTCTGCACCTACCCCTCACGTGTGTACGTGCTGAGGGCTGTTTTTTTTTTTTTGTATATTTTTTTCAACCTAAATCTTCGACCTAAATTGCTTATAAAAATGTAATATCACAAACACTACAAATAAATTTGTACAAAATTGTTGTTTGTATAATGATTGGTGTAAATCATGACAACACAGCAATTTAGGTACAGTAATTATCCTCAGCTAAAACAAGCCCATTCCTCTAACGACGCATGGTGAAGCGAGCGCAGTGAGCCGAGCCAAGCGAGTATATATATATGTATATATATTATATAAATATATATATATATTGTTGCGGTTTGGAGAACCCACACGTGTAAATATGACATTAAAGGGTTAAAGGTTGCACCCCATAGTTAGGCCACAAGCAACACGTAGGCCACCATAGGACTTCAGTTATTTCATTAGTATGTGTATAGGTAAGGCCATGTTTCCAATAGTTGAATCTGCATTGTGTCAATCAAATAAGGAGTAGGTCCCCATTCGTCCATTTTGAAAGCCTCCCTCTCCAAGCGACGCCATTACGCGCCCTCCAGTCTGCCCCATGGCCCTCCCAAATTGTTACGTGCCTCGGCCAGCAGCAGCAGCCTTAGCTGCTCTCAACCTCGCTGGGCCTCCACCCACACGCCGCCATAAGCCACGAGGTAAGGCCCGAGAAAGGGGGCGGAGCGCCAGGAAGAAGGTGTGGCCACGTCAACCCACCATCAGGGTGTGGCCGGTAAGCGATAACCAGCCAACCAGGGCTGAAGTGACATCGCCGACAGGCGTGGCTTTAGGGCTCGCGGAGCGATCGCTTGGTTGCGTTATAAAAGCGCGAACGCAAAGCCCTTTCACAGGACTTTCTGGGAAACGTGCGTTGCAAAAGGACTGATGAGATATATGGCGCGCTTGATGAGAGAACTTACCGGAGGACTGATGCAGTGGCGCTGATTAAAGGAGGACCTTATTAAAGGAGGAATTATCGGGAGAGTGCACCTTTGTGAAGAGATATACGGCGCGCTTGATGAGAGAACTGTCCAAGACGGCGTCGTACGATTGGCGTTGTAAAGGACTGGTTGGAAACGCGCTGTGCGAAAGGACCTTGGAGAGAGGGGGCGTTTGGCACGAGTGTGCATTTATTACATACGCCATAGGACACCAGCTTCCCCCCGCTATATAATTGTCCGGTCGCGTTCAAACTACACGCGGAGCTGCCTGCCGGGTTTCGTCCGTTGGACCGGAACCTGGATCGGAGCCGGGCTGGAGCCTGGACGCGTTGGTGACCATCAACCATCTACAATCCCCGTGTGAGTGTGTATGTTTGTCCTGGGTATTAAGAACAAGACTGTTTAAGGCTGCCCTGTGTAACTGCTTCTTCCTCTTCCTTTCCTGTACATTCTTTCGTTTCCTCTTCTTTCTGTACATTTGTAATAAATTGCCTTGTTCTTTCTTGGTTTGCTCTTATCCGGTCGCATCCGTCTTTTCTCTCATTGGGTAAACGTGGCACGAATAGGAACCGCTCAGAATCAGGTTTAGTCATTTGTTAATAGCTCGGATCGCGGATTGCTATCCGCTCGGCATTTTCCATCATATCCGTGGTTCGAGCGGGAGATATTCCCTCGTTTCCGGCCGGCGTTAGTAATTAGGTAGTAGTGAACCCCTAGGCCTAACAAACCCTACCTAACGCCGTGCCGGGAAGGACAGTATAACTTTGAGGACTCGGGTCAGCCAGCTAAAAGGACAAGGGGATTAACCCCCCCCCCCCTTGATAAGGGGAGAGCTGACGTCCGAGATCCGTAACAATTGGTAGTCAGGAGTGGGGATTTGGAACCTGGGACTAAATTTTTTAAGACCAAATTTTGGACACCAATTGTGCTATTGGCCACAACAGTTGGTGTCGGGGAGTGGGATTTGGGACCCGAACCAAATTTTCTTATCTGTGAAAAAATTTGGTCGAAATTTCGAGTGGCCGAAATTTTATTAAAACAACCAAATGAAATCGTGCCATGGATAACTAAGGCGATCGGATGCCGGTCGGGGTAGATGAAGAGGAGTTAGAGTCAACCCAGGACCCCGGGGAAGAAGTGAGACAATTGGGAGGAATGGAGGAGGAAAGTGAAGAAGGTGCGGCAGTGGGGGTTGCAGGCGAACAAAATGGCGGCGCCTCGCACATGGGGACAAGGGCCGCGCCCGCTGCACAAATGGGGTGGTAGACATGCAAGCCTACATGGCGGGAATAAAAGAATTGATTGACAAATCCACCAGACAAATCCACCAAAGGGAAAAAAAAACAACTTTTATTTCCCTTTCTCCTCGTGTGCTTTTGCCTCTGCCCACGTGCGCTGTCTCGCCCCGCCCCCATTTTCCCCTTGCCTTCCACCTTTTGCCCTGTTCAAGTGACTCGTGGTCGTTGCTCTAGGCTTCCTCTCCCCATTGGTATTTTTGTGAATATAAGATTGTTCTTCACAGTTCTGTTTAAATATGTTTCAACTATCCCCTTCAGTGGGTTATTCAGTGGTTTATTACAACACGCTGTTTTTCTTCTTATTTAAAAGGCTCCTTTCAATTTCCTCTTCAACTCATTCCATTTCAAAAAAATATTCAATCTCTTATGATTCCAAATCACTCCATGCTCTAAATTCTCATTCATTCCATCCCTCCTCCATCGTTCTTAAACGAATCGCTAACTTGAAAATCACAACAAACCCAATTTGTTATATATGTTCATCTTTCATTAATCATCCACTTTCTAAACTCCCCCCTTGCCCCCCTCCCCTTCAAATCTCCCCCCCAACCATCCCTCCCAAATTCTCCCTCCTCCCACCTCCTTCTCAAAGCTGCCTCCTCCCCACTTCATCTCCCTCCTATGTCATACCTCCACCTCCCCCAACCTTCTACTTTCCTCTGCCCCCCCTCAAAACAAACTCTCACTGTGCCTCATTCCATCACCATCAAACCTTTCGTCCTCCTCATCCTTCCCTTTCTTGTAACTCTTCTGTAATCTCTGACACACTATCAACTGCTCTTCCTACATCCCCCTCTCACCCTTCATCTGACCCTACCCCCCCCCCTCCCCTGTCCTGCACCCGATGCTCCCCCTCTCTCCTCACTAACGGTATGGACCTCAAACATCCGGGGCCTTCGCTCAAACCTGATTGATCTCTCCATTCAGGTTGCTTCTGAAAATCCAGACTTGATCTGCTTAACAGAAACTTTCCTCCTTCAAGATGTCTCTGATTCCTTAATATCTATTCCTGGTTACTCCCTCCTCCGGTACGATAGACCTGAGCCTCGTCCTGGTGGTGGGGTGGCTATCTTTATCAAAAACTCTCTTCCTCACTCTCCCTGCACTGCCCTCTCTCCACCCCACCCACAGGAGTACCTCTGGCTACGGCTTCCTCTCCGCTCCCACCTTTTGTTCATATGTGTTCTGTACCGTCCTCCAAACAGTGATGACTCCATTTACATTTCTCTGTCGGACAACATGGACCAACTTCTATCAACTCATCCAAACTCTCTCTTCCTCATATGTGGCGACTTCAACTGTCATCATGCCAGCTGGCTGGGTGTGGGTTCATCTCTCACCAGCCATGGCACCTCAGCAAAGGACTTCTGCGACTCATTGGGACTGACACAATCTGTCAATTTCCCGACCCGGATCTCAGTCAATGGAGTATCTTCTCTTCTGGACTTGGTTATGACTAACTTCCCTGCAAATGTCTGCTGCTCTTCATCTGCTCCAATCGGTTCTTCTGATCATGTGCTTGTTAAAGTGGACATCTCTCTGGCCATTCTCAGAGAGCCTCCTCAGCGTCGACGAGTCTGGCATTTCACTCAGGCCGACAGGCACGGTCTACAAGCAGCCATCAATCAACTGGACTGGTATCCCATCTCTAATGCCTCTGACATCAATTCTTCCTGGGAATTCTTCCAAAGCAAACTGCTCTCTCTCATGCACAGATTTATCCCATCTCGTCTTCAGTTGTCTTACCCTTCCTCCCGTCCATGGTACACTGAATCTTGTGGTGAGGCAGTTGCCCTGAAACAACTTGCCTTTGCATCTTGGAAGGCAAATCCAACTGAAGGCAATCTCAGTTCCTTCCACCAAGCTCGAAACAAGTGTGTTTCTACCCTCAGGAGTGCCAGGAAGCACTATCTCTCCACACTCAAGATTGAACTCTCAAACCTGTCTCCTTCCTCCAAATCCTGGTGGCGTCTGGTCAAAGCCGTTTCTGGTGTTTGTTCCCCCTCCATCCCCTCCCTTACCTCAAATGGCTACACAGTTGACACCGCACATGACAAAGCTGAATGCCTCAACTCTGTGTTTGCCTCAAAATCTTGTGTCCCAAACCCATCTCTCTCTGTTCCCACCTTTCCCAGTCGAACCCAACTGCTCCTGGACTCTGTGTCCTTCTCTCCTGACAAGGTGGAGAAGTTTTTATCAAACCTCGACTCTGATTCTGCAACTGGACCAGATGGCATCAGCCCCCGGGTCCTAAAATCCTGCTCTGCCGCTCTATCTCACCCTCTCTCTGTTCTTTTCACCCTCTCTTTTGCTCAAGGTCAGCTGCCAGCATCCTGGAAATCAGCAAGCATTACCACTTTACACAAAAAAGGTGCAAAAACAGATCCTTGCAACTACAGACCAATCAGCCTGCTCCCAATTATCAGCAAAGTCATGGAATCCATCATTGCTTCAGATATCAAATCCTTCCTCTTCTCCAATGGCTTGATCTCTGATCATCAATTTGGATTCAGACCAGGTCATTCTACTCTGGACATGTTGCTTCTGCTGTCTCAACAATGGATGGAGGTCCTCAATGCCATACAGGAAATCAGAGCTGTCTCACTTGACATATCACGTGCCTTCGATACGGTCTGGCACCCAGCTCTGCTCACCAAACTCACCTCCTATGGTATTCAGGGAAATCTCCACTCATGGCTTGCGGATTTCCTCTCTGGTCGTAGGCAACGTGTGGCCCTGAATGGATTTCTCTCATCTTCCCTTCCTGTTCTGGCTGGAGTTCCCCAAGGTAGTGTTCTGGGCCCTGTGCTATTTCTGGTCTTCATCAATGATCTCTCCGACTCTCTGGAAAATCCTCTCTATCTCTTTGCTGATGACCACTATCTGCCGCTCAATTCCTCATCCCTCAGATCGGCAGTCTGCAGCCTCCTCACTCTCTGCAGACCTGGACAAAATCACAGACTGGTCAAACAAGTGGAACATGTCTTTCAATCCTGACAAATCTCACACTCTTACAATGTCTCTCCGAAAGGACCGACTGGACAACCCTCCCATCTACTTTCTCAACAATCCTCTCCAAGAAGTTCTGTCGCTCAAGCTTTTGGGTCTCACTATCTGCCATGATCTTTCTTGGGAAAACCACATTTCCAAGCTGGCCTCCAAAGCCAGTCGCCGACTGGGCATCCTCCGTCGTGCGAAGTCCTTCCTTGGCACACCTGAGCTCCTCACCACACACAAGGCTTTCATCCGCAGCTCAATGGAATACTGTTCCCCCCTCTGGGCTGGTGCTCCTGCCTCACACCTTGCTCGGCTTCACGCTGTTGAGGCCAAAGCTTTCAGAATCATTGGAATCTCCTGCGATGTAGTCAACTCCGAGGGCCTTTCACTTACTCACCGCAGGCAGGTTGGTGGTCTTTCTGTCTTCTACCGACTCCTCTCCGGCCTTGCTCCCCCAGCTCTCTGTGCTCTGTCCCCCCAATATTCCTTCAGGTCGCACAATATCTGCCTGCAACCCTCTTATGGTTAAACTGCCAAAGTCTAGGCTCTCTGCTCACCTTCACTCTTTCATTCCCCTTTTCTCCCGCCTCTGGAACAAACTCCCCCACTCCCTTCAATCCCACTCCTCCCTCCAGGTCTTTAAAACAGCTGTTCACCACCATCTCTTATCTTCCCCCATCGAAAACCTTGATCTTTTCTACCCCCGGTAATTCACCCCAGAGTCCTTGCAGTGTTCATATGTTTTATTCCGCTCCTACCTCCCCCCAAGTCCTCCCGATGTCCCTGCTCTCAAATGTTGTGTTTGTGTCCTTCCCCCTCTCTCCCCATCTTGTCTGCCGCTCCCCTTGTTTTTTGTGTTTTGTGTGTCGGTTTGTCTTTTTGTGTGATTAATGTTAGCTCTTTCACGAGCCTCGATCTTGTATCCAAAAAAAAAAAAAAAAAAAAAAATGAACGAAATTTGGGGACTAAGTGATAACATCAATAAAATCAATGGGAGGATGGACGTCCAGGGGAAAAAGATGGATGCGCAAAGTGGCCAAATGAAGGAAATGAGGGAAGAAGTAAGGTAAATAAATTGGAAACTCGAATGGGGGAGCAATTGGGAAGTCAAATTTGGGGGTTGGAATGCAAATTGGGGGGATTAGAAAACAAATTAGGGGGCCAGTTGGAGGACGTGAATGGCCAAGCCCGGGAAATAAATGGGTTAGCGAGGGAAAAAGTCAGGTATGAGATAAAACAGATGGGGAAGGACAGAGACCGCAGATCGAGCGGAAAGGTTGCGGGGGTACGCGACGAGGTAGCGCGACTAGAGGAGCGCGGGTTAAGCGAGGGTGAGCAAAGCACAGCCGGGTTGACCGGGATAGAAATCGCGACCCAGGGTATGGGAAAGCCGACGACCGCAGAATTAGAAAATTTGATTTTATTAGCGCCAGCGGTCGTCGAGCTGAATAAAGAAAATAAAATCGAAGAAATAGTGGAAATTGGGTTTGAAGAGACGGCAGAGATAGGAATTAAATCGGAGAAAGTGATGGAATGCGCGCAAAGTTTGGATTCACACCGTGATGTTGTGCTGCATAACCAAATGGAAAGTTTGCAGGTGGTGGAGAAACGAAGAAGAGGAAGCGCCAAGGTGAGTAGGGTGGTGTATGGCACGAAAAGGTTTGGCGCGAAAGGAATTTTCGTGCGCTTGGGATCCAGACGTCACCGTGCGCTTGGGATCCAGACGTCACCCGGGCGCTCGTAGAAGGTCCGTGGTGCGCGGTGTGAAAGCGAATGGTGTGCGTGAGCGAACGGTGCCGAAGCGCGAGTGTATTACAGAGTGCGAGGAAGGATGCACGACAGAGTGTGAAAGTGAGTGAGAATGCACAATGGAGTGTACGTGTGAGAGTGAGTGTGATAGAGAGTGAGAGGGATGGAGAGAGTGTGCGAGGATGCACACCGGAGATGGATGAGGAGCGTGTGTGGGGATGCACACCGGAGCACGTGATTGGATGTGCGACAGAAGATTGCACACCCGTGGGTAGGTGTGCGCTGAGTGGGTGGATGCAAGATTGCACACCCGGGGTGGTTACGGAGTACGTAACAGGGGAGAGTGCACGGGAGGAGTGCGTGGAAGAAAGGTGTGTAACGGAGTGTGCGAGTAGAATGAGTGCGCAAGAATGTGCGTGAGAGTATGTAGTAACGGAGTGTATGGGATGTGCTAGTGGGACAAGGAACGCATGGTGTGAGCATGCGACTCGAGCATCGACGCTGACCGGGGCAGCGGTTCGACTGACGTATAGCCGACGCGAGCTCTCGGGGCGTGGTGCGCTTTATGTGCTGCGAGGGCCGGCGGGGATCGTTGCCGCGGCGCTTCTGCAAGGAGCGCCATGCACGATTCCTGCCAGGCTCTGCCCTGTATGGTCGGTGTAGCGGCGGGCGGCATGATTCCGGGGGAGAAAGGCCAGGTCGGACCTTCGCCCCCTGGCGGGGCTGGTGCTCCGACCTGGGGAGGTTGGGTCATCGGGTCGGAGACCGCAAGGGTCTGCGCCGGGATGGACCTTGGAACCTCGGCCCGAGTATGCCTCCTCCCCAGAATCGAAAATGCCGGACGGACCCAACCTACAGGAGACTGACCATCCGCACGCATTGCCGGCTTTTCGAAGCCGAGTGGTGAAAATGCATTCCCACCCCGAGAGGCTTGAGTATAGTGGACAAGTGTCGATAGTGATGTAGAGGGATGGTAGCTCTACCATCCCTTACATCTAGTGGGGCAAAGGAGCTATAGACTTATGGGGTTTGGCGGTGCAAACTAGCCAGGGAGGGCTTGGATAAATGTATAGGGACCTAGAAATGACTTTAGGACACTTGAGATTTAAGTAGTGACATTGTACAGGTAGTGGGGACGTGAGTAGAGTAGTTGGATGATAATGACGTGGGATGTGCAGTAGTATAAAGGGATGATGGGGAAAGCACAAGGATTAGAGGGGTAGTAGTTAGTCAGATGATGCAGTGTGTTTGTGGTGTAGTTTATTAAATAAGGAATTGAATGAGAGTCTTGCTGGTGAGCATGTTGAAATGAAGAATTGGAGCCTGGGAAAATCTGAGCGGATGAGGCAATGCTCATGAAAGATGTGTGTGTGTGTGTGTGTGTGTGTGTGTGTGTGTGTGTGTGTGTGTGTGTGTGTGTGTGTGTGTGTGTGAAAGTGTATGAGTGGAGTATTGAGGATGTGTGTCATTGTGTTAAGTGCATTGGCTTGCATGGTGGGCAAGTGGAGAAGGGTTGTGTGGAATAAATGGTGTGGAGTGAGTGGAGTGTGGAATGAGTAGTGTGGAGTGTATGGTGTGAAGGAGTGAATGGGGGAAGGATGGACCCCTTCACGAATACCCGGGGAGGGTAGTTTAAAGTTAGGTAGAGGGAGTAGGTAAATTTTGGTGGATATTGACATCTGTGGTGCGGATAGTAGCAGAGTACTGCTTGGATGGGTGCATAAGTGTATGGAATGGCTGGGCGTGTGAGCCTGTTAGTATGTATGGTTAAATGAGCACTCCGCCACTGGTAGTCTGTCGGCCAGGTGAGGCCGCAGGTAGGCTCTGGGAGCCAAGTAGAGTTGAGTAGAGTTCAGCGGGGCCCGATGATCCTAAAGAGAGGACCCGGGTAGCCCAATGCCAGAGGGGGTAAAGAGGGGGTAAGTGCCAGGGAGGGCCTTCCCCAGGTTAGGATAGAGTGAAGGAGCTAGGCAAGCTCGGGTGATGACGTTCAGTGGCGGAGATGCGCAGGTAAGTAGGACCTGCTAGGAGAGCCACACGACCCAGCCCCGAAATTGTGCGAGGGCACAGTAGGAAAAATCTGGGGAGTGAGACCCCAAATTGGTAGAGCGCCACAGTATGGTCAATGGGAATTGGTTTTTAGAACCGCATAGTGTAAAGTGGCCAATGGATTTGCAGGGCAAGACCCCGGGTAGTTTAACGAGTTAATGTCATTTACAAGTATAGCTAAAGATGAAAGTCTCTTCGCACCATCCGCATCCACTCACCGAGGGTGATAGGACTCCACACCATGTTTTGCAAACATTTGGAATGAAAGACGCATCTTGACGTGGGTGAGACATTGTGGGTATTCCATCTCTTCCTCCTTAGGAGGGATTGATGACGAATTTGGAATTAGGGGAAATATGGGGGACAAGATGGTAGAGACGGGATTTGTGAATTTGTAAATGGTGTAAATACGGGGTAGGGGCAAGGGTAGAGTAGGTGACATGGGGGGGGGGGGGGGGGTGACGTACGGCTAGGGACGAGCTGTCTCGGCTCGCTCTCCCGCGCCCCTCATATTGCATTACCTTGTATTGATGTGTACCCTTGCGCCCTTGCCCCCTGCTAACCTCTGCTTTGTCGTCCTTCCACACTCATGGACCATGGTCTTTTGTCCGAGGGGAGTGTGCAGGTGCCCTGAATTGTGCTGCCTGCACTCTTGCTGCCTACATGCCTGCCTGCACCGGTACACCCTATGGACCGGACCACACATTCTGTGGCCTTGCACATATGGACCACACGTTCTGTGGCCTTGCACATATGGACCACACGTTCTGTGGCCTGGCACCTTTGGACCACACGTTCTGTGGCCTGGCATCTCTGCTGGGACAGACCATTGCTGCCAGCCGTATCTGGCTTGCGGACCACTGTTTTAAGTGGCATCAATGCCCAGCAGTCGGACCACCTACGTTGGCCCTGCTGGCCTTGAATAAAAAAAACGGACGCGGTTTGTGCCCGTTTTTATTAAATGAGAACATGAAGCAAGAAGATCAAGCCAAGATACATCGGCCCAGCAGAGGAGCACAAGAAGTCATCCTTTATTATTTTTGAAATGTGATGACTGTGCATTTTCATGGATCGTGCTTTTTGGTGCATTTGTTTTTATTAGGGTGCATTTATTGGTACATATGGGTATGGTGTATTGGTGCAGTGCATTGCAATAGCATTTTCCTCTTTTCAAAACATCTTCTCTTTTTCCCACAAAAGACAGGTCCTGGGTTGTAGTGTAAATAATAGTAGTCTTGTAAATAATGCTCCCCACCGGCTCTATGTGTAGTTTGAGAACCATTCCGTAATTCGGTTAATTGTGGGTGTGAGTCAGTTAGGTAGGACGCAACGCAGCAGGGGGGACATATCTAGTGTTAAAACTGTCGCACTCAGGGTAGTAGGTTAAAGGTAGAGGGTAACCACACCAAAGTGTCACACTAATTTAAAAGATAGTCCTGATTGTTTCGGCTCGGGGCGAGCCTGGAAAAAGGGGGGGGTGCAGTGTTGCAGTTTTGAGAACTCACACGTGTAAATATGACATTAAAGGGTTAAAGGTTGCACCCCATAGTTAGGCCACAAGCAACACGTAGGCCACCATAGGACTTCAGTTATTTCATTAGTATGTGTATAGGTAAGGCCATGTTTCCAATAGTTGAATCTGCGTTGTGTCAATAAAATAAGGAGTAGGTCCCCATTCGTCCATTTTGAAAGCCTCCCTCTCCAAGCGACGCCATTACGCGCCCTCGAGTCTGCCCCATGGCCCTCCCAAATTGTTACGCGCCTCGGCCAGCAGCAGCAGCCTTCGCTGCTCGCAACCTCGCTGGGCTTCCGCCCACACGCCGCCATAAGCCACGAGGTAAGGCCCGAGAAAGGGGGCGGAGCGTCAGGAAGAAGGTGTGGCCACGTCAACCCACCATCAGGGCGTGGCCGGTAAGCGATAACCAGCCAACCAGGGCTGAAGTGACATTGCCGAGAGGCGTGGCTTTGAGGCTCGCGGAGCCATCGCTTGGTTGCATTATAAAAGCGCGAACGCAAAGCCCTTTCACAGGACTTACTGGGAAACACGCGTTGCAAAAGGACTGATGAGATATACGGCGCGCTTGATGAGAGAACTTGCCGGAGGACTGATGCAGTGGCGCTGATTAAAGGAGGACCTTATTAAAGGAGGGCTTATCGGGAGAGCGCACCTTTGTGAAGAGATATACGGCGCGCTTGATGAGAGAACTGTCCAAGACGGCGTCGTACGATTGGCGTTGTAAAGGACTGGTTGGAAACGCGCTTTGCGAAAGGACCTTGGAGAGAGGGGCGTTTGGCACGAGTGTGCATTTATTACGTACGCCATAGGACACCAGCTTCCCCCCGCAATATAATTGTTCGGTCGCGTTCCAACTACATGCGGAGCTGCCTGCCGGGTTTCGTCCGTTGGACCGGAGCCTGGATCAGAGCCTGGACCGGAGCTGGGCTTGAGCCTGGACGCATTGGTGACCATCAACCATCTACAATCCCCGTGTGAGTGTGTATGTTTGTCCTGGGTATTAAGAACAAGACTGTTTAACGCTGCCCTGTGTAACTGCTTCTTCCTCTTCCTTTCCTGTACATTCTTTCGTTTCCTCTTCTTTCTGTACATTTGTAATAAATTGCCTTGTTCTTTCTTGGTTTCCTCTTATCCGGTCGCATCCGTCTTTTCTCTCATTGGGTAAACGTGGCACGATTAGGAATCGCTCAGAATCGGGTTTAGTCATTTGTTAATAGCTCGGATCGCGGAATGCTATCCGCTCGGCATTTTCCATCATATCCATGGTTCGAGCGGGAGTTATTCCCTCGTTTCCAGCCGGCGTTAGTAATTAGGCAGTAGTGAACCCCTAGGCCTAACAAACTCTACCTAACGCCGCACCGGGAAGGACGGTATAACTTCCAGGACTCGGGTCGGCCAGATAAAAGGACAAGGGGATTAACCCCCCCTTGATAAGGGGAGAGCCGACGTCCGAGATCCATAGCAATATATATATATATATATATATATATGTATATGTATATATATGAACACGCATGCCTGTTGTGAAGCTTGTGAGATAATGGAAATGTCCTTGTAATTCATATGAAAGTACATGGACATCTTCTGATGTGCTTGCACTGACTGGGATATATGTACAAGCTTCTCCATAAGCTTTCAATGAGTGTTTAAACAAAGAACAATAATCATGTGTAGATCAATGACTCCACAATCTTTGTGGTTAATTTTCAGATCCTGAAGCAATGCCAAGTTATTCTGAACTTCCTTGCAGCTGAGAGCAGGCTGAGCACTCAGCACATTGATTGCATTTGGTTGGCAGCGCAGGTATGTTGCACTTGTTTGAATTATTATTTTTTAGTCTATTTATTTATTTGTTTGAGTGGTTTGTTTTAAAATTTACTTGGTATCCAGTAGTCGAAATTGCATGCAATTACAGATTAACTGAAAGCAGAAACAAACCTGAAAACATATTGGCAGCCTGGTGACCACATACATTCAGAAAGTATTCAGACCCCTTCACTTTTTTCACATTTTGTTATGTTGCAGCCTTATGCTGAAATCGTTTGAATTCATTTTTTCCCTCATCAGTCTACACTCAATACCCCATAATGACAAGGAGAAAACAGGGTTTTAGAAAGTTTTGCAAATTTATTATAAAAATATAAAACTGAAATATCACATTGACATAAGTATTCATACCCTTTGCTATGACACTTGAAATTTAGCTCAGGTGCCTCCCATTTCGCTTGATCATCTTTGAGATGTTTCTACACCTTGATTGTAGTCCACCTGTGGTAAATTCAATTGATTGGACATGATTTGGAAAGGCACACACCTGTCTATATGAGGTCTCACAGCTGACAATGCATATCAGAGCAAAAACCAAGCCATGAGGTTGAAGGAACTGCCTTCAGAGCTCAGAGACAGGATTGTGTCGAGGCACAGATCTGGGCTTCATGGCAGAGTGGCCAGATGGAAACCAAACAGTTCAATCTTGGTTTCATCAGACCACAGAATCTTGATTCTCACAGTCTGAGTCCTTGAGGTGTTTTTTTGCAATCTCCAAGCAGGCTTTCATGTGTTTCACTGAGGAGAGGCTTCCGTCTGGCCACTCTGCCATAAAGCCCAGATCGGTGGAGTGTTGCAGTGATGGTTGTCCTTCTGGAAGTTTCTCCCATATCCACACAGGATCTCTGGAGCTCAGCCAGAGTGACCATCGGGTTCTTGGTCACTTCTCTTACCAAGGCCCTTCTCCCCCGATTGCTCAGTTTGGCCGGGCGACCAGCTTTAGGAAGAGTCCTAGTTGTTCCAAACTTCTTCCATTTAAGAATTATGGAGGCCACTTTGCTCTTGGGAACCTTCATTGCAGCAGAATTTTTTTTGTCGGGTTCCCCAGAACTGTGCCTCGACACAATCCTGTCTCTGAGCTCTGCAGGCAGTTCCTTCGACCTCATGGCTTGGTTTTTGCTCTGATATGCATTGTCAGCTGTGAGACCTCATCTAGACAGGTGTGCGCCTTTCCAAATCATGTCCAATCAATTGAATTTACCACAGGTGGACTCCAATCAAGGTGTAGAAACATCTCAAAGATGATCAAGAGAAATGGGAGGCATCTGAGCTAAATTTCAAGTGTCATAGCAAAGGGTATGAATACTTATGTCAATGTGATATTTCAGTTTTTTATTTTTAATAAACTTGCAAAACTTTCAAAAACCCTGTTTTCTCTTTGTCATTATGGGGTATTGAGTGTAGATTGATGAGGAAAAAATGAATTTAAACGATTTCAGCATAAGGCTGCATCATAACAAAATGTGAAAAAAGTGAAGGGGTCTGAATACTTTCTGAATGCACTCACTGTACATGTCTCCCATAGATGTCCCACTAAAAACAAAAGCATATAAATTATCACAAAGCAGTAAGACTCCAAAATAGCCTGATATTGCTCCTTGTTCATCCTCCTGAAGTAACCCTGTATGTGACTACCCTGATTCCAGGAAGCAACCAGGCCCAACCACACATCCCGGTGGATTGCGGACGGCTCCCCAAAGCGCTGGCTACCGCCACTGCCGAAAATATAGCCTCCAGAAGCAATGGCGAATGCAACCCCTTCTCTGACCCCTTCCTTGACATTGCGCACACAGAAAGCATGCTGTCCACACAAAGTCCCCTCCCACAGCACATGAACAGCCTGGCATGGATCTCCCTTTTCCGATATGAGCGTCCCAACTTGGTTCCCGTAACGACAGAGGTCCCTGAACATGACAGACCTTCTCCTGAGCTGACCATTTCGGAAAGCTGGCCTCCAAAGCCAGCTGTGGATTGAGCATCCTCTGTTGTTTCAACTCATCGATTAAAAATGTGAACTACCACAAACGGACCAGGCCTTTTCTGTAGCTTAATAGAGTACTGCTCTACCCTACTGGCTGACATCCTCGATTCACATTTTTCTCTTTGGGACTCTGAAATTTAAGGCTCTCAACATTATTGGCATTTTTGCAATGAGTCTGAAGCACAAGGCTTGGTGCTCTCACTTCACAGTCTGGTTGGTGGCCTTTGTTTCTTTTTAGCCTGTCCCTTGCACAGGGGACGATGGGGTTTTGTAATCACGTGTGTGTGCATGTGTGTGTGTGTGTGTCCGGGCCATAACTATTTTACCATTTGAGTGATTGTCATCAAATTTTCTACAAAGCCTTATTATGATAATATGGAGAAGACAAATTCATAATTTTTATCAAAAGGTTAAAGGTCAGCGTCACCTAAAATCATCACTTTTCATCCAATTGATCTGAAATTTAAATTTACCATTTCAGTTTTGCAATCAAATTTTCAACAAAGCTGTATTATGTGAATATGGAGAAGGAAAATTAATGATTTGGTCAAAAGGTCAAAGTTCAGTGTCACAAATTGTCAATTTTTCATCCAATTGACCTGAAATTGAAACAATTTGCATATTGGGTCACTGAATTGGTTCACCAATCAAGAGCTACAAGCCAATTGTTTTTTAGATCAAAATTTCAATGATCAAGGTTGTGTAAAACCACCAATTTTCACTCGATTGACCTGAAATTTTAAGAATTTGCATATTGGGTCACAGAATTGGTTCACCAATCAAAAGCTAGAAGCTGATAAAAAAAATTTAGGCTCAAAGGTCAAGGCTGCATAAAATCATTTTATTTTTTAATTTTTTTAAATTTTTACTGTTTTCGGTATTTTGAACATACGGAAGAAAATGAAGACGTCTGAATACAAGCGGATGCGGACAGGCTTTGCATCTTCAGATGCTTTCTAGTTTTTATTTTTTAACTGCTTTTGCTCTGGTCTAGCCCACCGTGCTCCGTCAGTCCGCCGACCCTCCACAACTCATCCAGGAACTACACATTCCTCCAGTAACCGCATACTGCTTAAACTCTCAAAATCTGGGCTTACCACACACCTCGGCTCTATTGTTCCTCTTTTTCTCGTTTGTGGTACTGCCTTCCAGAAGTGCTACAATCAACGTCTTCCCTCCATTGCTTCAAGACGGGAGTACACCAATAGTGTCATGTCGTTCCCCATATCTACCCTAGACCTTTCGACTCTTACCCCTTCCTTACCCAACCCTCTTACTTGCAGGTTTCTTTTTCCTCTGCCTCTATCTCTCCTCATCCTGTTTGTTCAATCGCTTTCTTGTTACCTCGACATGTTACCCCATTGTATCTACGTTGCCTTCTTGCCCTCTGTTACGTTGTTTTCCATGAGCCTCAATATTGTATACAAGAATGAAAAGGAAGCATTTGCCCCTTAAAATCGATATAATGACGAGACAGCAGATTTTAAACATAGAGGTTGATCAATATTTGTTTACTAATATTTATATGCTCCTCACAAAAAAGGTTGAGCAACAAAAGTTTTTGGCTTGAATTGTTTGAATGGGACGTTCATTTGTATTCATATTGTGGTTATTAGAGCATCAGCACATTGATTTCTATACTTTATTAATGAGCACCGTTTCATTAAAAGGCAAAGCCAAGTTAAGTTATGCGACAACACAGCGATCTGAAATGAGAATGCAAATTAGCAATGATGCCATTCTACAAACGATTATGGATACGTTTATATTGACACAAATAATTTAATAGCGTGTTGTACCACAATTGGCCCTAACACAAGGTTTGGTAGGTCATTCTACCAATCCAATCACAATCCAGCTATCACTTTGGTATTTTAGGCCATTCTTCAACTTGGGCCGCTTACTGTTGATCAAGAGACTTTTGTTGTATAGCCCCGGACAGTTCTCTCAAACAAGCCAGCGGCACGGAGACAGCCGATCGATCTCGCAGGAGCGACCCAGAGATCCGCCCCTCACCCTCATCCAGGATGGTGGGGGGAGGGGGGGGAGAGACAGAGACAGAGGGAAAGGGTAGGTCCATGGGAACCAATCGTCGTTGCCCTGACGAATCTGGGCAGCAGGGAAGAATGGGAAAGATTTGGCCCCCGACTTGCGTTGGGAGGTACAACCACCACGAAGAGGCATCCCCGATAGATGTCAAGAGACTGTGGGAGTACATGGCGACCACATCTCACTCCCTCGCTCCCTCTCTTTTTCGATCTCTCCCTTCCTATCCCTGTCCCTCTCTTGCTCTATCTCATGCACCATAATACCCAAGCAGCTTCCTGAGCAAGGATTACACTGGGTGGTTTGCCATTGTTTTCCCAGCAGTAGTTAAGGCAATAATTTGGAATTTGGCCATGGCGCCGGTGATAGCTCGCCTACTGTTCATGAAAAATACCGTGCGATCTTTAACGTCCACCAACTAATGCTGGCAGATGAGACGCCCAGTTTAACGTCCATCCGAGGGACGGCACACGCATTGATGAATCACCCTGCCTGTGAAATACCGGGATGACAGTGTATATCTGGGTCGGGATTCAAACCCATGCTAGACCGGTTAGAGGCGAGTATGCATACCTCCAAGCCATTATTTCAGCCTGGCAACCACATACACATCTCCCATGGATGTCTCAAGTGTGTGTAGTTGGACCTATGTCCGGCGATCATGCAGATCAGTGCATCATGAAAATGGTAATGTGACCCTGAAGTGCTGTGTTGCCAACTTGCATGTTTTGCACAGGCTTGTCAACCATAACGATGAAGTTTTCACCTTGCTGTTTGACCAGAAAGTGTGATGATGTGATCTCAGTGTCTGCTACCATTCATATTAACCCTTCGAATGATGACGAGACGGCTTCCTCGACCAACTAGAATGCGAGCCCATGCCATCCCGATTTCGCTATTTGATGGCACAATTATCAAATCACTCTTCACCTCGTCTCCAGACGATGGAGTACCTTTGCCTATATTTGTCCAATCGGCAGACACTTGATGTCGGCGTGCAAGGCGCACATATTGCAAAGTATAGTTGAAGTCCCTGGTTTTGTAGCGACATGATTCTAACGATTGGTTTGAAAGGAGATTGACGTTTCAGTGGAGAAATAACAAACAACTAAAACCAAGATAATAATTTCACAGTTGATTAATTTTTTTTCCAAACAAATGGTAAAATGGCTTTTTAAAATCTCAGCATAAACAACTGGCAGTGCGTTGCTTATCAGGCATACGTAAGCTGCCGGCCGCTGGATGTAATTGCGAACCGAACAGGGTTTGCATCTTGTGTCGACCAATTTCCCCCTTCTAATTGTGATTGCAAATTATTAAAAATAACAAACCTGTCATTGCAGCTGAAACACTGCAGTCGCTACATCCACGACCTTTTCCCTTCGCTCATCAAGCACCTCGACCCCATTCCTCTGCGCCACCTTCTCAGCCTGGTATCATCTTTGCACCCGAGTGCTCACAGCGAGCAGGTAGGTGGACTGCAAATTTTTGCTTAATGGAGGAGCAAGGGGTCTCTTTCATCGGCGGACAAGTTCCTTTAAGGCACGATGTGGGCAAATTAGCAGATACGAGTTAGGTTTTGTAATACGCAGTAGAATAGGCTTTGCTTCGATGATAAAGTTTGGTTCAAATGTGAGTTTTGCCATCTTGCTGAATATTTTTTTCGCCCGTTGCCTAGAGTGAGAATGCAAATTAGCAATTAGTGTGAATGCAAATTTACAAATTAGCAATTAGCAAAGTTAACAAGTGGCATATGCCTCGTCTGGGGTGATATGAAAAAAAAAAAAAAAAATCTTTAGAAGGCCTGCATCTGAGTGCGTGCAATGCATGACCTCACAGGATTTATTTCGGTTTTATTATGGTTCCTGGAAGGAGGTGTCCACGGTGTCATTACTTTTGGTGTCTATAGTGTCCTGCTTTTTTTGAAGAATAATTTTTCCATTTTTTAAAATGACTTCAGTTTTCAATTATTTGTTTTTTCTCAATTTCCATTTGCTTAATTTCCCCCCTAATTTTCACTTATTTATTTTAAAAAAAAATTTTTCCCTCGATTTGCAATTATTTTATTTTAAATTTTTCACTTTCCAATTATTTAAATATTTGTCAATTTTCCCATTATTTAAATATTTTAATGATTTCATCTTTCCATTATTATGGTTCCTGGAGAGAGGCATTAAGTATTTAGTCTTGGTTACCATAGTGTCCTGCTTTTGGGGTGGGAAAAAAAATAACAACAAAAAACAAGTACTATCAATTAGCTAATATTACGAATTGACTAGTGGAAGACATCAGCAATCTCCGATCGCATCCCTCTAGTTTCTAATTTTATACACGCCTCATAATTCATATATCACTGCTTGTTGAAGGCCATTACTGAGCAAGCTTGGTGTTGTTACCTCCACCACCGAAGGTTTTGAGGCCATTCTTCCCTGCTAGAGCGGGGGTTAGCCTGTTTGTCTGTCTGTTTATATGTTTGTCTGTCTTGTTTGTTTGTTTGTCTGTGAACCAAATATCTCAAAAAGTTGTGGATGGATTCAGACAAAATTTGGCAGAGTGGAGTGGATGGGTATGTGACATGGACGAAATGATTAGATTTTGGTGAAGATCCGGATTCGGATCCGGCTAGTAGAATTTTTAAAGTGATTCTTCACCATTGGGAGATCGGACTAAAACCGACATATAGCAGGATATCTCAAAAAGTTGTGGACGGATTTGGACAGGTTGTGTGTTTGTATGACGAGGACGAATCGATTCTATTTTGGCGAAGATCTCAATATGGATTCGGATATGAGAGTTATTTAATTTTTCTAAGTGATTCTTCACCATTGAGAGATCTGACGAAAAGCGATTATATAACATGATATTTGAAAAAGTTGTGGACGAGTTATGACTAAACTTGGTGGACGAGTTGGTTAGGTGACAAGAACAAGCCGATTAGAATTTGGTGCAGGTCTAAATCCATATCCAACCTATCGGTGAAATACAAAACGTAAACTGTTCAGCCTGGCGGATGTATGCCCTCTTCCAAGTGCTGTTCTAGTTAACATTGTGACAGTGATGTGGTAATTTTCTCAATACGATTAGATTCTATAAACTGAGAATATGTATCCTTAAAACTGCTGCCTTCACCAGTTCGATGTCCTCATCATGAGGTCGCTGAACGCATTCTCATTTGACTGCATCCACCTTTTAAAATCGATTCCTCTTTTGTTGTACCCTTCATAGAACTGCACAGGGTATTTGACAGAACCTAAAATAAATAATCTTAAGAACAGGCCATATTGGCATTGTATAGCACCTCGTCATTTCAGATCCATCACTGTCATGTTAAAAAAGGATCGGTCTCACACTTCGATAATAATCTCACCTATTTATTTTACTTCCTGTTCGAGGTTTGTGTTCGTTAAATGTTTTCATTGATACAAAGTGCTCCGAAGGCTTTGCTACGAGTTTTCAGCCTGACCTTGTCACATTCGCACATGTCTGCGGCCCTGTGGGGTCTGACAGACGCTGTACCTAGCCTCGATGCTCATCAAGGCTTTGTGGAACAATGCACTCGCGACCAAGTCTCAGCTATCCAAGCAGAGTTCTTTTGCTTCGTTGCTCAACTCGGGGCAACCTCTTGGGCCCAAAAAAGGTGCTGTTTATAATTTGTTGTGGAGGGATTGGGGATGGAAATAAGTCCTTTGAGAATAGGAGAGCAAATCACTAACTGGTTTTCGGGTCATGTAAATTGCATAATCTCGGGTTATTTTTACTGTCAAGATGACGAGGTTTGTCGTCGAGCTTAACAACGCACACCAGAATGTTTATACTCTGATAGGTGATTGAAAATTTGCCAATGAGGTGCCAACAGATTAACAAGGTTATGTGAGAAAGGCATCACAATTCTATTACATGTCATTATGAAGTATGTAATAAAATCTTTTTTTAAAGGTTTTGAACCTCCACAGACTAGAGTGAAATGAGAACAGAATGAAGAAGGTGATTGGTGAGTACCATCATAGGCCTCTTTTTCATGCGCATGGGTGCAGTTGGGCCTGTAAGTCCTGAGAGCAGTGAGAACAGCGACACGCAAGGAAGTGGTGGAAGCGACATGGAGATGGTCGGAGAAAGCGCCACTCGATCCAGTCAGGAGCCGGAACAAGCCCCGCTGTCTGACTCGGAGGCAAGTTCTGGTACTCAGATGTTATGCCAATGACTCGTCAGACATTAAGATAAAAACATTTGCCGCTCTTGTTTAGAATTTAATTGTTTGGAATTTTGGTTTAATGATTGATTTTTTTTTTAGTCTTAGTTTTTGATTTTTGAATAATTGATTTTTTAGTCTTAGTCTTATTTTTCAGGAGTCTGTGCAGGCCAGTTCCGAAGACGCAGGCAACAGTCGTGAGGATGGTGTGAGTTGCAGTAGCCAGAGTGAGGACTCGAGTCGTGGAGATGCAGACCTGCACAGTACTTCCAGTAGCAGTGGGGCTGGTGGAGCAGGAGCGGCATGTGGAGATGGGGAAAGCAGTCAAAGCCAAGTGGGGAGCAGTATATCTCCGGACAGCCGCATGGCACTGGACGAAAGCATCGACGATGTTGTGCATCGGAGCGGAGACTGTGACGTTGCTCGAAGTACAGGTAGCGCGGCATCGCTTCACGAGCTAAGGCAGAGACTTGGGCAACAACAAGCCGAAAATGGAGCCGCAGAGCGACGGCCTATACGAGCCGAACATGGTTGTGCCTCAGTGGCTGGTGCAGCTGATGCAGTCGGTTGTATATCTGTCGAGGGCTGTGCGTCACGGCCGAGCTCTGCCGGGGAGCTCTCGGCCGAGGGAATGCCAACGGAGATCTTCGATTGTTGTGGGTTCATGACGCAGCACCGGCGACACCACCGTCATCACCACCATCACCACCACCGTCGGCCTCACCATCACCCCTATCACCACCATCACCACCATCACCACCATCATCACCATCACCACCAATCTCACGTTGATGGGTAAGTTGGCAATCATATTGCTTTCTACCTTCAGTATGTATTCAGTGAGTGTAAAAACGTCTTAGAGTTTGAATTTCTGAAGTCTTCCTCACTGTTACCATTGTTTCTATGTTAATTATTACTGATCCGCCATTCTCTTAACGATGTCAAAAATCTAACTTTTGAAACAGTTCAAGATCCTGCTGATGAAAAACGATAGCTATTGTGACTAGTTTGCTTAAACAAAGCTGTTGGTAATGACAAACTGAGCTTATTTTCTTTGTTTTTAACTAACCACGCAATTATTTTTATTTTACAAATTCTTATGTTTGTGATCGTGGTTGTATCAGAACGCATACATCAACCACGCCGTAGATAACACAAGCAGGCAAAGTCAGGCTTGAGAGATCTGCTTGAATGGACATCTTGATTAACGTTTTTTTTAGGCCTATTACACCCAGGTCAGAGTCTCGGACTTGAACATGACTCAAGTCACTTTTTTTTTTAATGACGACCCGTGATTCTTCTCATGAGTCGCGACTCTAGATGCAACACGACTTTGCATTGGAACATTAAGACTTGAGATCTGAACCCCGAGTGACCTTGCAAATAACTTTGACACAGGAGGATGCCATTGGGCCCCATCAAATCTTGCGTTATTATTACCTCCGCCATTGAAGGTGAACAGAGGTTATATGTTCACCACTGTCTGTCTCTGTCTGTTTGTTTGTTTGTTTGTTTGTCTGTCTGTCTGTGAATAGGATATCTCAGTTTTGGACGAATTCCAAAAGGAATTTTGGTGAAGATCTGGATCCCGGATACAAGAGTGTTTTTGATTTATTTTTTTGGAGTGATTCTTCACCATTGAGAGATGCGACCAAAAACATTGTATGGTATGATGTTTCAAAACGTTGTGGACTAGTTGTGACAAAGCTAGGTGGATGAGTTGATTCGGTGACGAGAACAAGCCGATCGGATTTTGGTTCACAGTGGTATGCAAAACTGAACTGTTCAACCTGGCGGAAGTATGCGCTCTACCGCGTGCCATTCTAGGTACTAACCTGTGGTTGTTTGTCTATGCTCTATCCTTTTTAAATGCTGAGCATCAAGCAAGGAAACAGCACGTACCATTTTAAAGTCTTTGGTATGACTCGGCCTGGGTTAGAACCCCTGACCTCTCAGACTCAGAATTTAAATAGCATCTGAATATCGTACAAAGGGGATTAAAGTAAATAACCTCTCCCATACTTTATTTACAGAGCGGCCGTGCTGCCGAATCAGTTTCTGGGCAAGGGTTATACTGAGAGGGGGGTGTCCTTTAATGTGGTGGCGGGTTTGTATCGGTGTGTGCAAGGCCACAGTACAATAAAGTTCCCCAAATCAATGATTTCATCAGATCCCTCCTTTGGCTTCCTGCCCCCTCCCCCCAACACCACATCAGATTCCTCTTGCTGTACATCAAATCTTGAAGGGGCCTTTGCCCCTTGGCCAACCGAGCTGACCCTCCTTCCAGCATGTTCTCTAATAATTCTCAGTGGCACGCTGGGTTCGGTCACAGTCCTTGCTCTCTCCAAGAGCTTCATCACCTATGCACATGCACCACTTTCCCACCCACAAACTTCACACGTATTGATCCCTCCCCAGCTGCCGTTCATTCTACCTGCAGTACATGCTATGCGTGTGTTCCCCACCTGCCATAGCCTGCAGTTTTGCTAAATCAATACAGTGAAACAACCAATGATGGAATTCCTTTATTGCACACCACATTTTTTTATTTATTATTTATTTATTAAATAAACCTCTTCCACTTGGTCCATGTGCTGGTCCTCATGGTCACTCTTGCTCGTCATCCATGTCAATATCCCAACTCACTTACATACCCCTAAACGTAAAGCTTGGCAAGCTGTGACAATGGGGAAAGGTAAATTTAGCTTTGCCAATTACCACTAGGAAGGTTGTTCGATTCCAACAGCGCCTGCTGCAGCCATTCTTCTCATTTTAACTTGTCAATTGCAACCCAGGGTTCTCTTCCCAAACTGAGAGCCCATTAAATCATGGTGGACTATCTGTGGAAGGTTATGAGTGTCTCTCTGGGCCTTTCCCAATAATTTCAATAATTTCTATTTAACTCGTAACTTTCCACAAATACTTCGTTTGGTTACTCCCGTCGGGCGGTACTCATACCCCTGTCCATGCGGTGTGAGATCCGTTAGACCAGCCAAGCGTGGCAGGTCTCCTCATGCTGGCTGTCCTGGAGCCTCGGGAATGCTACGAGACTGCATGCCCAGGCGGTCACCTCCTTCAGCTCTCACTGGCCCTATGTGTTTCCACCACCAAGGCATGGCACTTCCAGGTGCCTGGGAGGGGGCACTTCGGCTCCACTGAGGTTTTGACCCCTTCCAGTGTCGTGCGACCCACCGGCCCTGAGATGTTTGCTCCGGCGGCTCCCTGATAGTCAGGAGACACCCCACAACACCACCAGACCCCTTAGGGGATGGGTCCTACCACACCTGTGGTCAGACCCCACATCCAAAATCTTGCCTGTCCAGCTCCTAAGCTGCCTAGCAGTTCTCAATTTCCCAGTGGGGCAATTTCCAATGAGGCAACCACCCTAGCTTCCCCACACCCTCCCCTTTCCCCCACTCCCCTCCCCTCTCCTCTCCCTCCCCACTGAATAACGCTTTAGCCTGAACAATGCTGACCGGGGACCATGTCCCTTCAAGGTTGCTCCACTGTAAATTTCATTTTTACAGTCTCGTGTTCTCAAATCCTTTTGCGGATGAAGACACAGTGCATGCGCAAAAGGCTTCGTTAACATTCATACGTCATATCGATTGCCCCGCATTGTGCCATCATTTCCCTGAATATGGTTCAGATCACCATCGTGCCCGCCTCCTGGCTGGACCACTTGGGAATTTGGCAGGTTTCTATCCTCAACACTAAGCCCCGCCCCTGGCTCTCCTCTGAGCACGTGTTGAACGTCTGCCCTTATGTGGACTTCCCCCGTTTTGGCCACTTTTTCCCACACTACTAATTTGACAACAATTTTCTTTTTTGTTTCTTTTGTTGACAACAAAAATTCTTTTTGAATTTAAAAAAGTCCAAATGCGCTTTTGTGCTCAAATTTGAATTCTATAATTTCCCTTAGGGAAATTAAATTTGGGCCCCTAAACACTTTGCCACCATTAACTTTTCCACATCAAACTTGAGAAAATGTTATCTCTCCATACATGTTGCTACTGACAAACCAGATGTAATCTGCTTAACAGAAACTTTCCTCCTGCAAGATGTCTCTGATTCCTTAGTATCTCTCCCGGGTTACTCCCTCCTCTGGTATGATAGACCTGAGCCTCGTCCTGGTGGTGGGTGGCTCTCTATCAAAAACTCTCTTCCTCACTCGCCCTGCACTGCCCTCTCTCCACCCCACCCCCAGGAGTACCTCTGGCTACGGCTTCCTCTCTGCTCCCACCTTTTGTTCATATGTGTTTTGTACCATCCTCCTTTGTGGACACCATTTGTGTCTGTGGTCTTGCTGTGTTCTTTCCCTCTGTCGTGTCCGTGTCGTGTCCGTGTCGTGTCCGTGCATTTCCCACCGCTGTGTCCGTGCTGTCATACCATGTCGATCTCCCACCCAAGTGGAGGGAGGAGGGTGGGGTGGTGGTGGCGATGTGAGATCGGGCGCCGGCAGGCCAACCCAGTTGTTTGATTCGCCTCTCAAATTGCCTGTGCACATGTGCTGGTAGCTGGCTAGAGATTGTGTTACAGTTTCAAGCGACGGATATTTCTTCTGCTTAATCGTGGGGATTGCATCCTCTCTCAATTGTGGCAGGTAACCACAAGACCTAGCCATCTCTGTTGTTTCATAACAGTGCTCTGTAAAATGGTTCGAGCACAAAAGTGAATATTTTGTAGGTCCGATCCATACTTGGGTATTTCGGACAAACCTCGTCCAATTTCTGGCAATCTTCGGATCTTTTGGCCATGGTGTTGCATGAAATCATCTCGGTTTGTATTACTACAACCACCAAGGACCCATCGACTGAGCATATTTGTCAAAAATTATTCGCCGTTTGAGTTACATCATACTGCGATGTGACCCGTAGACAGTACGCGAATGGCAGTTGACTACTGGGTGTGACGTCACGGCGAAGTGTGAAGAATAAGATTTCGACTTTTCATCGCAGCATTAGCGAATTTATAAATTGGAAATCGTAAAAAGACACATCATTTCTATTTTGTAGGGAATCGAGGGATAGATTAGCGTCGAAGTGGACTGAGTGTTTGGGTTCCCCTTTAATAGAGTGAAGTATACACTAATGTGTCATGGATTAAAATAGCGTGTGGTTCATTCATCGACACTGAGACTTAACCAGGAAGACTCAATTCCAATGTAGACCTTTAAAACTTAACTCAACATCTGGGATTTGCGCAGTTTTTGGGTAAGGTATCAGTTTTCTAAGAATGTTTGTATTGGTCACTCGCTTTGTGTGTCTTGCTCCATTTTTCGATTGCTTACTCTGATTGCTTTATGCTTGTTTTGCTCATTGAGGAATATTGGTCTTTTTAAGGCATGGTTGAAGAACTCGTCATGTTGTGCTCACTGTTCTTTATTGGTTCGCTTGCAGTTGATCAAGCCCATTTTGTTTGATGTTTTCTCGTTCTGGTTGATGGATTGAAATGACTCAGTCCTTCAGCGCTTTATTCCTGACTCTGTATGTGCAGAGGATTAGATGAGGACATGCTGAGTGCAGATGACGTAAGCTGCAGCAGTTCTCAAGTGAGCGCTAAGTCGGAAAAAAATATGGCTGACTTTGATGGAGAGGAGTCAGGTTCTGGCTGTGAGGAAGAAGAGGAGGAGGAAGAGGAGGAAGAAGAAGTAGCACGAATCAATTCCCACGTTGACTTGACATCGCGCTTGCAACCATCACAATTGGCCGACTTGTCCTCTCTGTACCACGGGCACTTGGCACCAGGTGGGTAGCTATAAATATCATGACGTGGCTCCCAACCCACCAAATGCAACTCACTGGAAACTATCCTTTTTCCACATTGGGAATCACAAGACAGCCTAAAGGCATGAATTACAGAGGATTCCAAACTCGTTCATCATTATTATTATTTAATTGTTTTCCAATCTGTTTTTGCTCATACTCGCCCTTTATTTTGCAGCTTCAACTGTGCACAAGCACCAACCTGGGGATCTGGCTGTGATGGATGTGAATCTGGACGACGTGTGCCGAGAGGGGAACACGCTACTTTGGGACCTCGTTCAGGACAACAATGCTGTGAGTAACATGAGCAACCTTTACATGATTTACCATCTTTGCTGTTGGTTAGGGAGCAGTGCTGGGTTTGGGTTGAGGGGGAGAGGAGGGGACGGGGTGGGGTTAGGTGATCTTTATCTACATGTGATATTGATCCAAGCATGCAAAACGTTATTTTGACACATGCCTTTATCTGGGTGGTGTATAGGCAACAGACCGCTGCCTTGAAGGCTCCCGAATATAAAATTAACCCGGGTTGCCTATATGAAGCAAAAACATGCATACTGCTTATGTGCATATATACTACGTTGTGGTTATATAGCTCGGATAAATCCAATTGCACCCCTGCCCTCTCCCAAAGGAATAAAATGTGAAGATGGGTGAAAAACGTTAGTTTTTTTTTTTTTTTTACTTGATGGAATCAAACGAAACTTGTACATGCACAACGTCAGATTGCCCTCATTAATCCCTGAAAGTTTCTACTTCCGAAGTCAAATTCTCTCTGAGAAGTAGATGAAACATCCATACAACATACATACAATTCTATGCATAGTCATACATACATACAACATTCTTTCATTCCATTATATAGAGGTATAAAATCGGTGATGTGGCAGCTGTAGCAAATTAACTCGCTCATTTACCACGGTTGTTCATCACAGAGAATGTGAGTGTAAAGTGGCTCTGCCATTTTGGGACAGGCCTTTTATGGGCTTGTAAAAACCTCAGCTGTACTTCCAGAGGCAGATTTAACAACTACAGACAAATTCTACAAATAATCAGCACAAACAGACCGCTGCCTTTTGGCCTGCTCCAAACTATTAAGGCTACTTTTATATTTTAATTTCTGTCTGCAACTGAGGGTGAAGCATTTCTTTTGTGGAGACTGAAACAGATCACATGTGCTGCATGGTCATCAAAGGGTGCATCACATTGAAAGGAGTGCATTCATTAGCTAACAGCTGCAACCTACATTCACCAGGCGGACATGTTCCTGGTTTTGTTCGTCATTTCCTGTAAATATTTGTTATTGCTTGGAGTTATTTCCCTCACAAAACAGATTTGTAGGAACTGTTGTGCTTGGAATCACCTCGTAATGTCAGCTTTTGTGGTGTTTTTATTTTCTTTTCCTGCACTACCTTAAGTAGGAAAGCATCTTTGCACAAAATTGATATCGTACATGCTACATGTGCAGGTGCATTTAGCAGAAGGGCTTATTGTGGAAGCTGAGAAACTGCTGTGTTCCCTCGTTTGCTGGTTCACCGATCGCCAAATCCGCATGAAATTCATCGAAGGCTGCCTTGAGAACCTCGCCAATAACAGGTAGTTGGTTATATTGCCTACGAAACACCTGTTTGCGTATGACTGCTTTGACCTATGTACCATTTTCAGAATTGTAAACAGTTTCATATAAAAAGGTGCATTCACGGTGATGTGAAATATTGTGTACTCTGGGAAGTCGTTTTTCAGTGCCCTGTATAGAGCTTCATACATGCCCCATCCCTCCTCTCCTCCTCCTGTGATCTCATCTGACATTTATCTCGATGATATCTCTACTCCCACATATTTTGGTGGGGAGAGGGAAAGTTCTATTGAGCACTGTGCTCTGTTTTTGGACTCCATGGTGACAAGAAGCATCTTCACTGACTACATACAAACTTTATTTCTCCTTTTCCAGATAATTATCTGGATAATAATCCAGTTAATTTTTATTATATTTTTCCAGTTAATTAAGTGTGTTATTATCTGGATATACCCATCCTCCTTTTCCCTTCCTTCCATTCTAACCCACTGCTCCTGAAGAGGTAAGTGTATTTTATTTGTCAGATGTAAGGTGCCCCTTTATATGAACTTTTCTGGAGCATTACTTGGTTCCTCCTAAGAGCACAAGGGTAGTCCAGCATGCACACGATTTTTTGAATGCCCCTTATTTTCTATTGTTTGACATTTTCTATAAGCTATGTGTCCCTTCTTTTTTATACTTTGCCACATGGCACATACCCTTATATAAAGGGGCCTCTTCTATGCCCCTGGAATTTTACCCAAGATATATACAGTCGTGGACAAATATATTGGCACCCTTGCACTTTTTTCAAATAACTCACAATTTTCTCTAAAAATAAGTTGAAATTGACAAAAGTATTTGGTCTCCACAATTCTTTATTTCACTGTTAATATTACAGAATCTTTGTTTTTGATTCAGAACTTAATATATCCTTTTAAACCAGAAAATAAAAAGAAATGGCATTGACAAAATTATTGACGTTGTAGACTTAATATTTGGTAGCACAGCCTTTGGACAAAATAACTGCAGTCAAGTGCTTCCTATAGTCATGAATGAGCTTCCTACACCTCTCTACTGGCAGTTTGGCCCACTCTATTTGTGCAAAACAACTTCCCAGAGTTTTGATTGGAGCTTCCGGTTCTGCTGGCAAGGGTTGTGTTTTTCCAAGCTCTCCACGCCATCAAAGTAAATTATTTTTCCCGTTTGTATTTTTGTCAAAACTGTATTTTTATTTTACTGTGTTTCTGACTACTGTGTGTTTCGAGTAAGATCTCGGTGTAAATCGTGCATACCTGTGTGTAATAGTCGGTTGTTCCTGCCGCGTTTTCAGGCCTTGTCCTTCGAGGCTTTTCTGTCCTCGGCGGCCTTTTGTTGTCCATTTACTTTCGATCTTTCACTGTATTGCTTTATCTTTTGTCTCTTTTCAGACATATTTCCATACTTCCCATTAAATTAATTTAAAAAATAATCCTAATTCCCTTCTCTCCCAGTGGCTTCCTCTCCACCGTATTCTGTTGTATATTCTAAACACACTTTTCTTTTTATTATTTAAAAGGTTGTCTTTGATGTGCTCACCAAAACTCTTCACTGCAAATAAAAATTAAATCTCTTACAGTTTTGCCTTTCTACATTCCCTAAACTCACCTGCATTCCACCCTTCCTCCAACGTTTTCAAACGGATCTCTGACTCGAAAATCACAAGAAACTCATTTTGCAATAAATGTTAGTTTTCCATGAATCGTCCAACACTTTCTAAAATCCAAATTCACCCCTCCCCTCCTAAAATCCCCCATTACCCCTCCCTTTCAAATCTACCCCCTAAAGCTAGGACTTCCAGGAAAGAAGTCAGTATTTCAAAAAAAGTGGATCTGGGGTGAATTAATGGAGTAGAAAAGATGAAGGTTTTGGATGGGGGAAGATAGGAGATGGTGGTGAACAGCTGTTTTAAAGACCTGGAGGGAGGAGTGGGATTGAAGAGAGTGAGGGAGTTTGTTCCAGAGGCGGGAGAAAAGCGGAATGAACGAGTGAAGGTGAGCAGAGAGTCTTTATTTTGGCAGTTTCACCAAAAGAGGGTTGCTGGCAGATCTTGTGCGACCTGTAGGAAAATTTGGAGGAGAGAGCCCAGAGAGAGCTGGGGGAGCAAGGCCGGAGAGGAGTCTGTAGAAGACAGAAAGACCACCAACCTGGCTGCGGTGAGTGAGTGAAAAGTCCCCGGAGTTAGCTTCATCGCGGGAGATTCCAACGATTCTGAAAGCTTTGGTTTCAACAGCGTGAAGCCGAGCTTGGTGTGAGGCAGGACCACCGGCCCAGAGGGGAGAACAGTATTCCATTGAGCTGCGGATGAAAGCCTCGTATGTGGTGAGGAACTCAGGTGTGCCAAGGATGTTCTTCGCACGATAGAGGATGCCCAGTCGGCGACTGGCTTTGGAGGCCAGCTTGGAAATATGGTTTTTCCAGGAAAGATCTTGGCAGATAGTGAGACCCAAAAGCTTGAGTGACAGAACTTCTTGGAGAGGATTGTTGAGAAAGTAGATGGGAGGGTTGCCCATTCGGTTTTTTCGGAGAGACATAGTAAGAGTGTGAGATTTGTCCAGGTCTGCAGAGAGTGAGGAGGCTGCGGACTGCCGATATGAGGGATGAGGTATGGAGCGGCAGAGAGTGGAGTCATCAGCAAAGAGATAGAGAGGATTTTCCAGAGAGTCAGAGAGATCATTGATGAAGACCAGAAAAAGCACAGGGCCCAGAACACTGCCTTGTGGAACTCCAGCCTGAACAGGAAGGGGAGATGAGAGAAATCCATTCAGGGCCACACGTTGACTACGACCAGAGAGGAAGTCCGCAAGCCATGCGTGGAGATTTCTATGGATACCATAGGATGAGAGTTTGTTGAGCAGAGCGGGGTGCCAGACTATATCGAAGCAACGTGATATGTCAAGGGAGACAGCTCTGATTTCCTGTCTGGCATTACGGACCTCCATCCATTGTTGAGACAGCAGAAGCAGCATGTTCAGAGTTAGAATGACCTGGTCTGAATCTAAATTGATGATCCGAGATCGAGCCATTGGAGAAGAGGAAGGATTTGATGCCAGAAGCGATTATTGATTCCAATTGATTAGGATGAGGCTGCTTTTTACTCTAATAATGAGGTGAACTGACAGAACACCTGCTACTGGTCGCAAGACAACCCTCACTGGTTTACTGCTTGAAAGGAACAAGTTGCTGCTCATGTGATGGTGTGGTGTGGCATTTGGAAAGACCACATCATAGGCCCCTTCTTTTGTGATGGCACAGTCACAGGCGACGCCTATTTCCGTATGCTCAATGAGGAAGCATTCCCCAGTGTCTTGAACGCAGATGGGAATTTCCCAAAATGATTCCCACAGGATGGTGCTCCTGTCCATTACGGCATCAGCGTAAGAGAGTGGCTGAACCGGCAATTCCATGGTCATTGGATAGGATGTGAAGGGCATGTGGAGTGGCCGGCGAGGAGCCCCGATCTCAGCCCGTTGGATTTTTATCTCTGGCGTCAATTGAAGGCTTTTGTCTCCTCGTAAATAATTTGCAAGTGCTGCGCATTTGTGGAAGCGTATCAGTGATGCATGTAACACCATCACTCCTGACACCATTCGGCGTGTGACTGCTGACTGGTTACATTGTCTGCATTTTTGTATCAATCATAATGGTGGACACATTGAACATATTGTGAACACAAGTCGTTTTCATCATTTTGCTCTTTGGTTCCAGACTTATGGGGCACCCTGTGTCGTGTTTATGCATATATATTTCTTAGGCTCAGAATGTAGCTAGCTGCCACTCACACTCACATTGACATACCGATGAGACAAACACCTAACGCAACCACTGAGCTTGGGGGAAGTGCCGTCACTTTCTGGAATACTCTGGGTACCAGCGACATCACAATGGTGCCCTTTTCTCACCACATTCATTGAGGCATTTCATCCTCCCTATGGATGCCAACCGATGATTGTTTGTCTGTACTATATACTTTTAAATGCTGAGCATCAAGCAAGTAAGCAGCACATACCATTTTTAAAAGCCTTTGGTATGACTCGCCCGGGGTTTGAACCATCGACCTCCCAGAAACTAACCATTACAGGATTACACCACTGAGTCTGGTATTTCTACACATCCTTCTTTATTTGACTTGTGTGCTGCAGTCATCATGTCGTAAGCTTACTGTTCCTCCTCACGATGATCAACAACAATTTTTGTGACATTCATGTTGTTTATAAAAGCAGTCTGGTGATTAAACATATCTTCAAGTGTATATCGTCGGTGTGGGTGCTTCATTTCCCTGTTCATAGGTCTGTTGTGGTGTCCCTGCGTCTCCTTCCAAAGCTGTTTGGGACTTTCCAGCAGTACGGCAGCAGCTACGATACACACTGGATCACAATGTACGTGCGTGCGTGTTGGTCTTGCCTGTCGCTAAGACATTCATGCTTAGAAATGAAGGCATAAAGTTGTGCATGCATGTGTGTGCATGTGTGCTAATGCATTGAAGCTCATTGCAAGGAAGGTAAATATATATATCGTTAAAACCATATGCTATGGGTAGAGAGATAGAAAGTGAGGGTGAATTTCTGAATTGACTGGCTGTGTGGATGCAGCTGAGGCCGTGGGTCCACATTAATGGGTCCCACCATTTGGAGAGTTCGAGCTCTCGCCAGCAAGTGGTTCCTTTTACTGGTGACCGTAATAGCTACATTATTGTGTGGATGTAAAATGCCACCTTATGTCTTTTATATGTTGCTGTTTAGGTGGGCTGAGAAGGAGTTGCACATGATGCAGCTCTTCTTCAATAACCTCAAAGAGTACATGCTGACAGTGTGTGAAGGCAGAAATTCTCATTCGCTGTACGTCTTCCATTCCCTATTCCCCTTTATCCCACCGCCACCGCAACACATTTTGATTTATACTTTTAAATATTTAGTTTTGAGAGAGAACTTCATTTTGCAGCTACAGCCATGCAATGGAGGTTCAAGTTCGGTTGCAGTTTCTCACCTGCGTGTTTTCTACTTTGGGTTCTCCTGACAATTTCCGTAAGTTCCACTTGCATTGTATTAAAACATCTCTGTTTCTTTCTTGATAAAATTTAAAATAAAGTCCTGTTGAGATTTTAAGCAATGCTATCCTTTTGTTGGTTGTAATTTGATGACGATCATTAATTTCCCTGAGGGCATTAAGAGGTATCCATAATAAGGACTGGAACTTTGTATTATTGGCCAGACCAGGCAGCGCTGGCAGATTTTCTCCTTCCTGACTAAAGGCCATGAGTGAGATGTCAGGGAAATTGTAATTCTCGTGAATTTCACGTTGTTTAAACAAGTTGATAATCCAAATCCTAAATACTGCTGCCCTCAGCCAGAATTTAACCCATGACTTTTGGAATACCAATCCAGTGTCCTCACCATTGGACCGACACCTTTCCCACATTAATTTGAGCCTTTGAGATGTAAACCAAGCTATCGCACACCCACGGCCAAATTGAGTTAAGTGCACTCAATTAATAGTTCATCTTTGTACACCTTTGGTGTTTGTAGCAGAGCTGACAGGATGGCTTGGAGGTATGCACACATCTAGCCTGAGTTTGAATCCTGACCCAGCTATGAACTGTCATCCCATTGTTTCACAGGCAGGGTGATTCATCAATGTATCAATCTGTGTGCCAGCCCTCGGATAGAGGTTAAACGGGAATCTCGTCTACTAGCATTCGTTGGTGGACATTGAAGATCCAATGGTGTCCTTCGCGAAGAGTAGGCGAGCTATCACCGACACCCTGAACAAATTACAAATTCCTGCCATAACCAGCAGAGGGCATTGCATCAGCGGCACAGCTCTGAAACCTTGAAGCTTGAAGCCTTCAAAAAATCTAAAGAAAATCAAACAAATGTATATGGTACAACGGTATCGACTCAGAAAAGACACTGAATTGCGGACAACACACCACTGGACTCTCTCACTATGACGTTCAAACACACCCATTATGCTATGATGGAGTAGTACAGTCTTGTACCAAACTGTCCTGGTCCAAACATTATGTAACTGCATTTTATCACTCTAAGAAAATGTACAAAAATGGTTTAACCATTCAAGTTGTTGTGTTTGTGTGCTTCCCCTTCTCTCCCCATCCCCATCTTGTCTTCCGCTCCCTCTTTTTATATATTTTGTTTGTCCGGTTGATTTGTTTGTGAAGTAAATGTTAGCTCTTTCACGAGCCTCGATTCAGTATCCAAAAAAAAAAAAAAAAAATTAGGTTAAAAAAATAAGTATCCCAAATCTTAAATGGCAAAATCCTGAACTTTGCACTCGATCCTCCCCCTCCCCCCAACCCCGTTTAAAAAAGCGTGGGTTTAATAACTTTTGAAACGCTTCAGCACAACAGTAAAAATTATTGGTCATTCATGTGACACACACAGAAGGACTTTGGCTGGAGAAGTTGGATTCTTATCAATAATACTTCTGTGGATCTATGATTATGATGATGGTGAATGACCTTTTTGTTTTTTTGATGTATTTGTTTTCCACTCTGCACCCCTTGTAGGTCTGACGCTGGAGCAAGTGGACACTTTGTGGAATTGTCTTGTCACTAAGATGGAGTCTTCAGATGATGCCCTTCACTGGTTTCTCAATCAGGTCCGCAGCAAGGACCAACATGCCATGGGCATTGAGACGTACAAGCACATCTTCTTGGAAAAGGTGTGTGTGTGTTATGCTGGTGAGCGTTTGTGCTTTGTGTAACATTGTTTTCAGTTATTTATTTTTGCCGTCTTCGTTTTTTTTTTATTACTCTTCTTTTTTTTTTTTGGTATACAGAGTCTAGGTTATGGAGGTTCTAGAACACAGACTGGATCGGGATGTAACAACAAAAAGAACAGTGGAAATGGGATGGGGAGAACACAACAACAGCAGGGTTATCTGGGGCGTGCACAAGTCATAGTTGCCAGAAGGGGGAGGCTTAGGGGGGCTCTGCGGGTCCTCCCCCAGGAAATTTTGAAAAATTGATCATCGGAAACGATATTTCCTGCGTTCTTGGAAGTTTTTGCAGTTTCCTGCGTTCTTCCCTGGCTCAACGGTTCAGCAAACTCACGACGACTAATGGGCTAAAGTGGCGAACTGGTGAGCAGACTAGGAAAGCTAGAATCCTTTGTCAAAACAAGAATGATCGCTCTGTGGTCACAACCTGCGACAAAGTCTGGTAACGGGCCGATTGGGAAACGCGCATTTAAAACACACTTAAAAGATGAACAGTGCAATTGGGAAACACACATTTAATGTTCTATTAAAAATTAACTTGACACCTCTCACCATGTCAGCCTCCACCATGATTATATCGGTAAGAGCCGATTTGTTACACGGTCACGGAGTGTTTAACCCCAAAATGGGGCCATTCAAAAATTACTTAAAGCTATTTTTTTTAGTAATGTTAGCACAATAGTTAATTAGTTAGTTATTTGAATGCTTGGTTCTTCTTGGAGGGACTTCCAGTGGTTGTTTTTTTGGCGCAAATGGGGGTTGGAAGTGTGGTGTTGAGGTTCTTGAACTCTTGGTGAGTGCTGCGCTCATTCAGAGTAATTGTTACGCTGTACAGTTCTGGATTGAATATACTGCCCTTGGAGGAAACCTGTCTCCTGGTCCTTTGGTTCATCTATTCAGATATGTTAATCCAAATACACACACACTCAACAGCCACAAAACATAAATCAGGTGTTATAGCAATTTGCATAACGTAACACTTGATTACGTAACATAACTCTTGATTACCGTGTGTTCTGACGTGCCGATTGGGAAACGTGCATTTAAACCATTCCAAAAAGATGAACAGTACGATTGTGAAATGATTAAATTAAAAGCGATTAAAAACGCGATTAAAAGATTCACTCTACCTCTCACCACGTGTGTTTCCTGTAAACACACGAATAATTGACTCACACCTGAAGAGCAAATTTGAATGGTGCCACCACTCTTTATCTGCCACTGTGCTGCATCGAATGAACCAATTTCCAAACCAATTTCATGGTTTTGTTTAAATATTTATTTAAATATGTTTAAACCGCAGCCGTGATTCCCCCCCCCCCACCCCCCCCCCCCCCCCAGGATTTCCATGTTTTAAACGTTTCCCAGTGTGTACCCTGGATAAGAATAGGTACGCCGTATCCCTGCGTGTCGTAAGAGGCGAATAAGAGGGTTGGCGTCAGGAAGGGCATCCGGCCATAAAAAAAAAACACTGCCTCAAAAAGAGAACCATGACAATTACAACTACATGTGGGCAGGGTACAGCCTGAAGTGGAGATCGGTTTCTGAGGTTTGGGACATGGAATGTAGGGACAATGACAGGGAGATCAGGAGAAGTGGTGGAAGTATTGGTCAGAAGAAGAGTGGACATATGTTGTGTGCAAGAGACGAGATGGAAGGGAAGTGGTGTGAGAATGGTGAAGGGTAGGCAGGGACAGAAATACAAGTTTGTGTGGCAAGGGTGCCTGGAGGGCGTGAATGGTGTTGGTGTCCTGTTTTCTGAGGAGTTTGTAGACAGTGTGGTGAGTGTGACTAGAGTGAGTGATAGGTTGATGATGGTGAAAATGATGATTGGAAAGCTCTTGGTGAACGTCATCTCGGGATATGCTCCGCAGGTTGGTCGAAGCGATGAAGAGAAGGACAAGTTCTGGTGTGCGATAGAGAAGCTGATGGAAAACGTGAAAGATGAGGAAGTTGTTGTGGTAGGAGGAGACCTAAATGGACATGTGGGAAGGAGTATGGATGGTTTTGATGGAGTTCATGGGGGTTACGGATATGGTGTGAGAAATGGAGAAGGTGAAAGGATTTTGGAGTTTGTTGATGGAGCTGATTTGTTGATTTGTAATACTCAGTTCCAGAAAGAGGATAATAAGCTTGTTACATACACGTCAGGTGGGTCGACGACAACCGTTGACTACCTGATGGTGCGTAGGCGAGATAGGGGGCACCTCCGAGACACAAAGGTGATCCCGGGGGAGGAGGCTGTTTCACAGCACCACTTGGTTGTCTGCGACGTAAGGGTGAAAGGTGCGAGGAGAGCTCGGCGGGTGAAGTACCAACCGAGAATGAAGGTGTGGAGGTTGAAAGAGGTGACAGTAAGGGAGGCATTAAAAGAGAGGCTGAGTAGGGTCGAGGATGATGTGGTTGAGCTTGAAAGTGGTTGGATGTCAATGAAAGCTAGTCTGTTGGGAGCCGTTGGTGAGGTATGTGGATGGACAAAAGGACCACCGAGGCACTCGGAAACATGGTGGTGGGATGATGAAGTTGGAAAGAGGATTGACGAGAAGAGGAAGAAGTTCAAGGAGTGGCAGAAGGCGAAGGGTACGGGAGCAGAAACAGCAGAGCATGAAAGTTATAAGGCAGCCAGGAAGGCTGCAAAGAAAGAGGTAGCAAAGGCGCAGGAGGCATGTAGGAAAATGTTCGGAGAACGCTTGGATTCGGAAGAGGGTCAGAAAGCAGTATTCAGGATTGCAAAGCAGATAGCGAAAGAGAGGTGTGATGTGATGGGGGTGAGCTGCTTGAAGGATGAAGTGGGACAAATCATTGTCGACCCAGATGGAATTAAAGGAAGATGGAAAAGATATATGGAAATGCTGTTGAATACAGAGAATGAATGGGATGGCAACATAGAGAGTAACCCAGTTTTAGGACCGGCAGAGAAGATAACTGAGAAGGAAGTTGAGGAAGCGATAAAAGCAATGAAGGGTAGAAAAGCGGGAGGGCCGACAGGAGTTGTGGGAGATATGTTGAAGGCAGCAGGAAGTTGGGGTGTGAAGAGAATGACAGAGATCTGTAATCTGGTGGTGAAAGAAGGCCGCATTCCAGTGGATTGGGAACTGAGTACCCTCGTCCCTCTATACAAGGGGAAAGGAGACCCTCTGGAGTGTGGCTCGTACCGAGCGATAAAGTTATTGGAGCATGGAATGAAGGTATTGGAAAGGGTGTTGGAGAGGAGGATAAGGAAGAAAGTGAAGATCGACGAAATGCAGTTTGGATTTATGCCAGGAAGAGGAACGACAGACGCGCTTTTCATTGTGAAGCGGTTGCAGGAGAAGTACATGGAGAAGAGGAAGAAGTTGTTTCTTGGGTTTGTTGATCTGGAGAAAGCATTCGATCGGGTTCCACGCAAAGTATTGACATGGGCATTGAGGAAGTTAGGAGTGGAGGAATGGTTGATCAGAGTAGTGATGGCAATGTACAAAAGAGCGCGCACAGCTGTAAGGACGAAGGACGGGAACAGTGGTGAGTTTGAGGTGAAGGTGGGAGTGCATCAGGGGTCGGTACTAAGTCCACTACTATTTGTAGCTGTGATGGAGGTGCTGGCTCAGAACGTAAAGGAGGGTTTACCGTGGGAGTTGTTGTATGCAGATGATCTGGTGTTGATTGCGGAAAGTATGGATGGACTGAAGGAAAAGATGAACACGTGGAAGGAATGTTTGGAGACAAAAGGTCTGAAGGTGAATATCGGAAAGACGAAGCTGATGGCAAGTGGTAAAGCATGTGGTGAGGTGGAAAGAACTGGGAAGTGTCCCTGTGTTGTGTGTAGGAAGGGTGTCGGAGTGAACTCCATTCAGTGTACAATGTGCGCTGAGTGGGTTCATCAAAAATGTAGTGGTCTGAGAGGGTCATTAACCAGTGTGGCAGCTACATTCAAATGTAAGGTGTGCACAGAGGGAGCTGCAGATGGAGGAAATGTTGAGTTGGATCTTGGAGACGGCGTGAAGCTGGAAGGTGTGAAAACATTTTGCTACCTCGGAGACATGCTGAATGGAGAAGGTGGGTCAGACTCGGCAACGGTTGCTCGAGTGAGATGTGCATGGAAGAAGTTTCGGGAATTGAGTGGCGTGCTGATGATGAGGGGAGTGTCGTTGAAGCTGAAGGGAAAGGTGTATGCTGCATTGATGTGTGAGAAGTGTTATGATTTATGGGAGCGAGACATGGGTAATGAACGTAGAGCAGCAACGAAGGTTGGAAAGGGTGGAAATGCGAATGGTTCGACGGATGTGCGGAGTATCGTTGAGAGAGAGGAAGACAAATGATGAATTGCGAAAGATGATGGGAATAGAGCCTGTGATTGATGCTGTGAAGAGGAACAGGTTGAGATGGTTTGGTCATGTGTTGAGGAAGGATGAAAGTGACTGGTTGAGAAGAGTGATGGAAATGAATGTAGAAGGAAGTAGAAGACGAGGAAGACCGAGAAAGACTTGGCTAAAGATGGTGGAAGAAGAAATGCGGGCAAGGGGGTTAACAAGGAGAGATGCAGAAAATAGGGCAAAATGGAGAAGATTGTCATGGGGACCGCAAGGCTAACCCCCGCTCTAGCAGGGAAAATGGCTTTTAAAATGCATGTTGTTGTTGTTGTTGTTGTACTGCAGCGAATATCACAGCATATAACTTGTCCTCGAAAATCCGAAGGGGTTGCGGTGCGCACCCCCTACAACATCCACACTCCCCCACCCCCCACCCCCACCTCTAGATCTGCCTATGGGTTGATTTCCCCACACTTTCATTTTCTGCATGCATTATGTGTCCAAAGTATGGCAGTTTCTGTTTCAGTATCAGCACTTATAATATCCAGTGCCTTCAGAAAGTATTCACAGCCCCTTGACTCTTTCACATTTTGTTGTTAGTCTAAATTAAGAATGGATTAAATTGAGGTTTTTTTTTTATCACTGATCAATGCATAATACACCATAATGTCAAAGTGGATTTTTTTTTGTAGAAATTTTTCGAAAATAATTAAAAACGAATTTGCTATGACACACCAAATTGAGCTCAGGTGCATCAAATTTCCTTTGATCATCCTTGAGATTTCTCTACAACCTGATTGGAGGTCACCTGTGGTTTGAGAATCTCTGGAAAGACTTGAAGCTTGCTGTTCACCGACGTACCCCATCCAACTTGGCAGAGCTTGAGCAAATTTGCAAGGAAGAACGGGGTAAAACTCCCAAATCTAGATGTGCAAGGCTGATACAGACATACCCAAGAAGACTCGAAGCTGTAATCGCTGTCAAAAGCGCTTCTACAAAGTTTTGATTCGTGGGGGGGGGGGGGGGGGGGGAGGAGTTGGGGGAAAGTCAGTCAAAAGTTGTGAATACTTTCTGAAGTCTAATTGCATTGTGCTCTAATTTATTCAAGCACTGATTTGCTTGCGTTTCTTGCCGTCCATGGAATTTTTAACATTAGTATCCAACACCACATTCCAAGCCTGTCAATCTTGTACCTTTCTTTATTCTTCACTCTCCACAACTCACATAAATACATTATGACTGGAAATGCCTGAGCATTCACCATATTTTGTTGGGTTTTTTTTGTCTTTATCTTTCCAGATCCTTATCAATCCTGACATTGCTGTGCTCCCTACCGTGAAACCGTCTATTAATTGCTCCTTGACATTTTCCGTTCACTTCAATCTTAGAAACAAGGAAGACGAAACTATCCACTATTTCCACATAATCGTCTCCAATCTGAGTACGTGGATATTCTCAGTTGTCAAGATTGTTATATTTTAGGTTTAAATAAAGACCAGCCTTTCACTTTCCTTCTTTAGTACTGTTTGCAGCAGTTTCATCAAGTCCTTCTTACTTTCTGCCAATAGAGTGGTATCGCCAGAGGGACAAATAGAATGAGACCTGGAAGAAGAAAGGACATGGAAGAAGAAGAAGAAGAAGAATAAGTAGGATACTTGAAGAAGGAGGACACAGGGTGAAGAACTATATATGGGCATCAAAAGCTCTGAGATTCATCAAAATATTTAATTGATCAAATATCAGTAATGCCTCATTTGTATGAGCAGTACTGTGTTGTAAGTTCCCTGCGCTGAATCGTTCTGCGCGCCCGGTTTGAATTGAGCTGTAGTTAGACCAGGGCCACACGACTTTTGAGCTCGTCATGCTTCGGTGTTGGCTTAGCGGCTAGGGTGCCAGCTTAGGATCCTAGGATCCTCAAGATCGGGAAGACATGGGGTGGGGTGCACTGCCTGCCTGAAACCCTGGAGGGAAGAGTTGGAAAGAATGGCCTCTGGAAGGTGGTTCCATAGATGGGAGAAAGGCGAAACAATGGAGATGAGGTGTGCATTCAGCCTGGATTCTGGATTTTGGAAGTGCTGGTGTTTCTGGGGAAGACCGTAAGACTGAAGGAGCAGGGGGTAGGCGGTGGGGGTAGACTGGATAAGAGGCGGTAGAAAAACAGACCAATGAACTGCTTGCGTTGTCAAAACAACCAACCTTGTATGAGTACTTCGTCCCCACCTCTTGGGATTGCAATAATGTTGAGAGATTGTGATTCCACAACATTAAAGAGAAACAGATGTGATGCTTGGGCACCAGCGCATAGATGAGAGCAGTAACAGTACTCCATTGAGTTGTGGAGAAAAGCATTGCCGACTTTGAGTAGCTTGGATTTTTCAAACAGACTTGGATTGATGAAGAATGGCCTAGTCTGCAGCTCGCTTTCGAGGCCAGCTTTTAGATTTTTATTTTTCTACAAGAGCAAGGCTAATGAAAGAACAATGTTAGATTGACATTGGGATAGGGTTACAACAATTGAGTACTACTGACAGGGGATAAACTAACAGGATATGGGGGTAGAGAAGGGGAGGGAAATAGAGAGCATGGGAGTAGAGATGGGGGGGGGGGGGGGGGAGGGGGAGGGGAGAGTTTGGACATCTCTTCCTGACAATATGGCTGTTTGATAAAACACGGAATTTTTTTTTCTCCTTGCAGATGCCACAGCTCAAGCCAGAGACGATCAGCATGACGGGTCTAAACCTTTTCCAGCAGCTATGCAGCTTGGCGCGACTTGCCAGCAGCGCCTATGATGGATCTTCGACCAGTGAGGTGATTCACCGAGCATACCAGCTTGGTTTATTGTGATGCTGTGAATCGTCATGGTGATGAAATTTTGATGTGGAGTCGAGCCTTTCTTTGTGCACTGAGTGAGGGGATGATTTTAAGTTCTGGGTGAAGGACCTTGAAATCCTGGCAGAGCATAGATTAACTCCTTTTTTTTGTTAAAATGGAAGGCTTTGAAGGCATGGATGTTTTGCACTTTTCCCAAAAAACTATAACTTTGCAAATTTGAACAACTGTGATATTTTTTTTCTTTTTCAAACGAATAAGTAGTCTTGATGCTTGGCTGGGTTATTGAACTTAGTATTACAATTCACTCATTTTGGATGGAGTTTGGCCTTGCGCATAGATTGTAGAGAATTCTAGACTCATTTGACACATGTGCACAAGTTTGTGAAAGCCATAAAGGTGAGTCGCACCTGCTTGTCCTCTTTGCTTTATCTTGGTTTATCAGACTACCACACAATTAAATATGTTTTGCCATAAGTATAATTTTCATGGTTAGTTTGAGTGGTTAGGTAGAGATGAGAGAATACTGCCGAGTCTACCGACATGATATAGATGTACAAGACATGGGAGAAGCAGCTGTGTAGAGCCACATGGCCAGTACGGAAAATGTTAAAACGTACCACATCTGTCACCTGTTCAGAGTGAAATATATTTGGTATATACTACAGGGTGTCCCATAAGTCTGGAACCATAGGGCAAAATAAGTGATTCATGATTTTTTCGTTTAAGAATTATTTTTTTCATGATTTTTAGCTCACCTGGAACGAAGTTCAGGGGAGCTTATGCAACGGCGCATTGTCAGTTCGTCCGTCCGTCAGTCTGGAAACACTTGAAACTTCTTCTCCGAAACCGCTTATGGGATTGCGACCAAATTTGGCACAAATGATACTTGTTATGTTGTGGCTAAAGTTTGTTCACGGCATTAAAAAAAATCTACCCCTTTAGGGGTCTACAGGGGGTTGCCCCACAAAATAGGTATTTGCTTTCTTCTCAGAAACTACACACACTATTTCGATGAAACTTGACCACAACCTTCACCACCCGTGATATACCAAAGTATGTTCACGGCATTAATATAAAATCTACCCCTTTAGGGGTCTAAGGGGGGTGGGGGTATCCCCAAAATAGGTATTTGCTTTTTTCTTTGAAACGACACACGCAATTTCGATGAAACTTCACCACAACCTTAATCACCCATGATGTACCAATTTTATTGTTCAAGGCATTAGAAAAATTGGGGTCTTAGGAGGTATATGGGGTTCGGGTTCGGGGGAGTTGCCCCCCAAAATAGGTATTTTTTTTTCTTTGTTTGTTTAAAGTCTTATGATTATGTTAGTATGATTCTACATGCTGCCCTGTCTTTTAGCAACCATTGAAATTGATTTAAAATACCCTGAGTCGGTGCAGTATACTGTTTATTCTACCAGGTGAGCGCCAGAGGTATTGCTCCTATATTTTTCGTTTCTTGCAGGTGTCCATGATGTCGCCGAGTAAGGAAGAATGCATGCAGGTAATCCTGATCGTTGGAAATCAGTCATTGGGAGGTCGCTGAGGAATTCAACAGAATGCATCCGGACCGCACGCTGATTACACACAGCTGTGTCAGCAAACTGGTAGCAAAGTTCAGGGAAACGGGATTCATAGGATATAATCCATGCAGTGGACCTCCGAGGATATTCACCGACGACCACACAGCTACTACCATCCTCGCTCATTTCACGAAAAGCCACAAAGGGTCTCTTAGGCAGTTGTCCGCTGAGACAGGATTGTCGGAAAGCAGTATCCACCGCATTCTTCAAGCACACAAATGCCATCCTTACAAACTTCAAATCCTGCAGAAATTAAGTGATGATCCAGACCAATGGATGGAATTTTGTTTGGCTACGGAACAATGTGCTCAAAATTCCGATTTTCCATCCCCCATTCTGTTCAGTGATGAGGCTGCTCTTTACACAAATGATAAGGTGAACTGACAAAACACCCGCTAATGGTCGCAAGACGACCCTCACTGGTTTACTGCTCAAAGGACCAAGGTGCTGCTTGTGTGATGGTGTCGCATTTGGAAAGACCGCATCATAGGCCACTTCTTTTTGATGGCACAGTCACAGGAGACTCCTACTTCTGTATGCTCAACGAGGAAGCATCCCCCAGTGTCTTGAACGCTGATGGGGATTTCCCAACATGGTTGCAGCAGGATGTCGCTCCTGTCCATTACAGCATTTGCCGAAGAGAGCGGCTGAACGGCAATTCCTTGTTCATTGGATAGGACATCGAGGGATTGTGGAGTGGCCGGTGAGGTGCCCCGATCTGAGCCCGTTGGATTTTTATCTCTGGGGTCACTTGAAGGCGTTGGTCTATGCGGAAAAATTCATTAGCGACATTAGCGACGCATGTAACACCATCACTCCTGACACCATTCGCCGTGTGACTGCTGACTGGATACATCGTCAGCATTTTTGTACCAATCATAATGGCGGGTTCATTCTGTGAATACAAGCCGTTTTCATGATTTTGCCCTGTGGTTTCAGACTTATAGGACATCCTGTCTTTTTATTTATATATATATATATATATATATATATATATATATATATATATATATATATATATATATATATATATATATATATATATATACATATATATACAGTGGAACCTTGACTTACGAGTTTAATTCGTTCTGTGACCGAGCTCGTAACTCAAATTGCTCGTATCTCAAATCAAATTTCCCCATTGAAATGCTATTAATCCGTTCCAGCCCGCCAAAAACCACACCAATTTTTTTTTAAATATACAGTATATATAAAAATATCTCGCGCTTTATATTTCACCTGTATGCAGCATACAAGTTGGCAGGATGGCCTGGACTGGAGGTACGCACACTTGACTCTAAAGTCTAAACTGTCCAGCCTGGGTTTGAATCCCGACCCAGCTATAACCTGTCATGGGTGAATCACAGGCAGGGTGATTCATCAATGTGTGTACCGCTAAACTGGGCGCCCCGTTTGCGTCCCATTAGTTGTTGGATGTTAAGGATCTCACCGTGTTTTCCACAAAGAGAAGGCGAGCTATCGCCGGCACTCTGAACAAGTTGTGGCCTGGCATGGCATGAACATGAAAACATGAACATGAACATGAAATGTTCGACATGAACATGAAATTTTACAAAATAACCAAAATGCGAAAACAAAAATGCAGCGCTATACGACAGAGATACTGTACGTGCACGGCAAGATAACCACGTGACCAGAACCCACCTGGCGGCAAAACTCAAAATAACCAACATGCGAAAACAAAAATGCAGCGCTATACGTCAGAGATACTGTACTTGCACGGCAAGATAACCACGTGACCGGGTGGCGAAAGCTCGTAACTCGGATCTCGGCTCGCATCTCAAAGCAATAAACCGCCCGAGCGACGGCTCGTATCTCGAAAAACTCGTAAGTTGGGGCACTCGTAAGTCAAGGTTCCACTGTATATATATATATATATATATATATATATATATATATATATATATATATATATATGTATATATATATATATAAATGGTTATTATATAGTAATAATAAATAGTAATAATAATTCATTTATTTTGTATAGCGCTTTTCAAGAAGCCCAAAGGCGCTTTGACAGAGTGGTCCCCTTCTCTCCCCATCTTGTCTTCCGCTCCCTCTTTTTGTATATTTTGTTTGTCTGGTTGATTTGTTTGTGAAATAAATGTTAGCTCTTTCACGAGCCTCGATTCAGTATACAAAAAAAAACAAAGAAAAAACATAATGCATAACAATACATGAAAACAACAATTGCAAGTAATGAATGCATTAGCTTAATTATATTAAATAATGGTTCATTTTCGTTCGCATTAACTTTCTCACCAGTTACTCCCAGTTGTTTTAATACAATCGGGAGAGTCTCACATACAGACTTGGCATTTAATATGGAATTTTTTTTTTCTTGACTTTGGTTTATTTTCTGAACTCAGTATATCAATCTGGTGAGTTTCTTTTATGCTTCGGTGATTTCTTTGTTGAAAGAACCATGTCACTGATTGTCTGTCGCAGCAAGAAGTCAATAACAGGATTATATCACAGGTGGCGTGACAAAATATACGGACAGGTACATTTGACGATTGGCTTCACAATCGGGTATATAAGGGTTGTTGCGTTCTGTATTCGTGGAAAACAACTGCTGCACGTCTATAAAAGTTATTGCCGCTTCCTCTGGAGATGGTCCGTCAACTCGACAATGCTATTTGTCATGGAGTGGTGGCTTTACGAAATTCCGGCATGAAACAGCGTGCTATTGCTCGGCAGTATGGCATCACTCAAGGTCATGTGTCAAAGATCCTGAAACGATATGCTCAGCGGGGTGTCCCTACTCCAATACCGAGGCCAGGACGTCCCCGCAGAACCACAAGGAGGGATGATTGCCAGCTGCTCCGGTTAGTCCGCAATGGCCGTACCAAGTCAGCTAATCGGCTTAGGGCTGAGTGGCAGCAACTGACAAATGTGCCTGTATCCAGAAGGCTAGTCAACCAACGACTGGTTCAAGCAGGCTATCGTGCCAGGCGTCCCCTGAGAAAGCCACGCCTGACCAGACAACACCGCCAGCGCTGATTGCAGTGGGCCAGAGAGCACCGTCAATGGCAGCCAGGACACTGGAATCGCGTGATCTTCAGTGACGAGTCTAGATTTCTGGTCTATTGTAAAGATGGCCGCGTCTGAGTGTGCAGACAAGTGCATGAAGCCTACAACGAAGATTGTATAGTGCCAAGAGTCCAAGCTGGAGGTGGTGGGGTGACCGTTTGGGCTGCTTTTCATGCAGGGGGCAAAACTGACCTGGTTGTTCTGAATGGAAACCTGAACCAGTTCAAGTACAGGGCCATTCTGGAAGAAACATTGCTTCCATTTGCTCGTGCAGCCTTTCGAGGAAACTTTGTCTTCCAAGATGACAATGCACGGCCTCATCGTGCTCGCATGATCCAACACTTTCTTGCTGATCGTGGTGTAGAGCATATGGAGTGGCCTGCCATGTCCCCGGATATGAATCCGATAGAGAACTTGTGGGCAGAATTAACGCGTCAAATCGACAACTTGGACCAGCAGGCTACCTCTGTGCGTGAATTGCAGCAGGCTATTGTCACTGCATGGCAAGCGATTCCTGTCCAAACCTTGGCAAATCTCGTGAACAGCATGCCTCAACGTGTACGTGCTCTCCTGAATGCTCGTGGGGGTTACACGAAGTACTGAACTGTAATTTTACTGTCCGTAATCCCAGTCGTAATTTAACTTTTGTTTTTGTTTAAAAAAAAATTGGCTAATGTGCAAAATAAAGAGATACTTCTGGAAAACGTACAGAAGTTCAACACTACTGTCCGTGAATTGAGTTTGATATCAGTTTACATCACTTTCAAGGATCAATTTATTTGCTTCGAAATGTCAAATGTGGTTTTTGTTTTTTTTAAAGGTCACATTAACAAAATCTAGAATAATTTCAACATAATTCCAATGAACTTTTGGTTCTAAGTCATCTTGAAAAGTAAGTTCACCCCCACAAAAAATATATTCCATATTAAATGCCAAGTCTTTAGTAAACCCAGCGACGCCCTACCAGCACCCATTCAGCAATGGGGGGTGAGCAGTGGAGACCTAACCTGAGGATCTGAATTTTATTGCATTGATCACCTAACCAGATGACCCATCATAATTTGGATCCATAAGAAACGGAATGTTGATGGCGACCATCTTGCTGTTCTGGGTTCATAATTCTGGGAAGCGTTGGCACATCAAGCAAGCTTCTGTGACTTTCCTCCCGAGCGTACAATCGTTACTGATGGAGCTCTGTTCGTGCGGGTTGCTATGCTTCCTTCCCTCTTCGCTTCTCACATTCAGGCCATTTGATCGAACAGATGCTGCATAACAAAAATCTGAACATTGTGGTGCACCATAACATACAAAATTTAAATATCTTCCAGGTTAAGGAACTGACTAAGTTTCTGCATACGACAGTGCGATAATACATATCAAAGCAGGATGGGACGTCCATCCAAGCTCCACTATTTTTATGAGAGACATAACGGGAAGTGCTGACTATTTAAAAGTACCCAAAGCAAATGACATAACTCAGTGCCACACTGCCACATCATTACATTTGTGTGAAAGCAAATGAGAATTTGACATTGAGGTGGGTTTGTAAAAACGTGTACTCTTGCACTTGCGATCTTGTGAAAAGTTCGGGTTCAGGTAAGAGAAAGATCAAAGTGAACAAAGTTTGCATTCACATCCAGGAAGGAAATATTCACCTCAAAACAAAGTTATATTCAAATACAAACCATGAAGAGTTCAAGCAAAGCAAATGATTATTTTTTACTTTAGTTGGTCCATCGTATGCTTATGTGCACACCGCATTACTTGGGATTTACCTGCACAAAGGAACTCTCTCGTTTTCTCTTGATCGTACTCTCTCTCTGCCCTCTTCCTCGCTTTGCTATCCTGTTTTCTAGGCAAGCTGGGCATATATCTGACATTCGGTTCTTGTGCCAGTTACTGAACTCTAGTTTACTGAATAATTACTTGAACACCTTGCATTACTTTTAAATTGCAAGATGTAGTTAGAACCCCTGCAAGTACATCTCTTGTTGGTCATGCAATGTTTGGGTTTTAAACCCGGCATGCTCATGTTTGTACTTAGGTGGATGTATATTTGATGCTCAACCACGTGTCTTACTCGCAGTGTCAGGTGCAGCCTAATAAGTTACATTTATTTTATGTGATTGTGCTTTTGAAAGGACCTGAATGGAAATTGTGTGCATTTTAGCCCTGTGGGATGGACCAGTTGTGGGGGATTGCTCTGCGGGCACAGAGGGCGGAAGTCAGTCGTGCTGCCATACAGTACATCAACTCTTACTACATCAGCGGTACTTACCACATGATTTCTCAGCACACTTTCTCTAAATGGTGTGGTTTTGGAGAGTGTATGCCTCACTGTTGCAGCGGTGTTGGCCATATTTAATGGATTTGCACAAGTTCAGCTTGTTTATTCCAATCCCTTTTCTTTGTCTATTTCTCTTTATATTCATGGCTATATCTATCTCCCACTTTATTTCCACAACCTATAGTTGATTCACTCGATTTCAGAAAAAAGATTCAGATTCAGGAAAAAAAGAATTCAGAAAAAAAAAATCAGATTCAGAAAAAGAGATTCACCCAATAAGTGCCAATTCACATTTATCTTCCCCTTAATACTTGCCTTTACAGCTCTGCCTTGCTTTTGACTCTCAATTGACATCTTTCATCCATTTGACGTTGTTTATTGTCATTGCTTTTCAAAGACCATTGCTACAGATGCACAGTAAACCTTTGTGACTTTCTGTGACAGTCTGAATCTTCACCCTGATCGCCCCACCCCTTCATTCAATGGGCATTGGAGTAATAGCTCACTGGAAGCCCTGAAATGTACATGCCAAGTTTGGTCAATATCGGCCAAAAAATGCAGGAAAATTTGGCAAACAAACAAACAAACACACAGACAACTAGAACAGCACTCGGTAGAACGCATACCCCTCCGCCAGGCCGAATGGTTTACGTTTTGTATCCCACCAATAGGCCAGATCTGGATTCGGACCTGAAGCAAAATCGAATCAGCTTGTTCTTGTCGCACAACCAACTCATCCACCTATTTTGTCATCACTCGTCCACACATTTTTGAAATATCATGGTATATATTGTTTGTTTGCTGTCTCTCAATAGTGAAGAATCATTTTTTTTAAAGTTATCTGATCCAGATCCAGATCCAGATTTGAATCTTCACCAAAATTTTGAATAAGTTTTTGAGATGTGCTATTTATCATTTTTGGCCCTATCTCTCATTCGTGAAGAATCGATTTTAAAAAATTATCGGGTCCGGATCTTCACCAAAATTTAATCCTTTCTTCCTTGTCACATACCCAACCTCTCCACCAAATTTTGGCTGAATCTGTCCACAACTTTGAGATATCCTTTTCACATATACAGACAGACAGACAGACAGACGAACAGACAGATATGGTGAAAACATAAGCTCTGCCCACCTTCGGTGGCGGAGTTAACTAGAACAGCGCTCAATCGAGTACATACCTCCACAATGCTCACCAGTTTACATTTTGTATCCCACTGATAGGCCGTACCTTTACCAAAATCTAATCAACTTGTTCTTTTCACATACCCAACTATGTCACAAAGTTTAGTCCGAATCCGTCCATAACATTTTGACATATCCAGCTATATATTGTCTTTGGCCCTATCTCTCAATGTTGAAGAACCACTTTTAAAATGATACAATTTGAATCTGCATCCGGACCGGAACCAAAATCTAATCGTTTTTTCTTGTCACCTAACCAACTCATCTACTGACTTTTGTCATAATCCATCCACAACTTTTTGAAATATCATCCTATTTATCCTATTGGTCCTATCTCAATGGTGAAGAAGAATTTTTTTAAATTATAGTATCCGGATCCTCACAAAAAATTGTCATACACCCAACCTGTCCACCAAATTTCATCCGAATCTGTCCCTAACTTTTTGAGATATCATACTCGCAGGCAAACAAAAAACAAACAAACAGGGGTGGAAACATAATGTGCATCCATGACCTTCGGTAGTGGAAGGAATTAAGTTCAATAAACTATGGATGTGCATGGTCTCATTTCTCGTTTGGATTTGGCGGATGACATTTATCCCGGAGATAATGTGAGTGTAGCTGCTCATTTGGTGCTGTCATTGTTTTGTGTTTCTCTGGCTTTTTTGTCTTCACTCTCTCTGGTATGTAAGAAACCAGATTCAGTGGTGTAATGGTTTTACACCATTGCAAAATTATTCTGTGTATGAGTGTCACTTCGAGTCTGGGAGGTTGGCAGTTCAAACCCAGCCGAGTCGTACCAGAGACTTAAGAAATGGTATGTGCTGCTTCCTTTCCTGATGTTCAGTTCAAGGATAGAGAACGGACAATCCCCATCCCTCATCGGTTGGCAACTATGCAGGGGAGGAGGAAATTAATTGTTAGGAAATTCCCCACTTAGTGCGGTGAAAAATTGCGGCGCCATTTCTGTGACATTGCTGGTATCCAGAGCGACTTTGGTGTGTGTGTGTGTGTGTGTGTGTGTGTGTGTGTGTGTGTGTGTGTGTGTGTGTGTGTGTGTGTGTGTGTGTGTGTGTGTGTGTGTGTGCGTGCGCACGCGTGATTTGATGCTTGATGCTTGATGCTTGTATCATGCTTGATGCTTGTCCATTTCCCCTTTCCACCATTGTACATTTCCATCTGAATTTCCTTTTCTTTGCCACTCGTGTTTTTGGAGGAACAGGTAAAAGTGGGTTGGAGCGCGAACGAGAGTTCATTACTCGCTGCATGGACAGCCTGACTGGAGCTTCGGCCACAATGCAGCGAGACCCACACTCGAGTCTGTTGGTCATTGAGCGAGGCCTGCTGTTACTCAAAACTCACCTGGAAGCCTTCAAGCGCAGGTAAAGCATGTGTGCATGTGTGCGTTTCTGGAAGGCAACAAGTGATCGATGCTGCATATGTTTCAGGCTGAAGAGGGTGGTTAGGATGCTCATGTTTGTTATTGGGTGAAACAAAATGAGGGAGCTAAGCCTGGAAAAGAAATAACTCAGATAAATGTTAAGATGTCCATGATAAACACTTTGGCCTCGTAAGCTGTCCTGATTTGTCAGAATTACCCATGCACATTCCCCCAGCAGGTTTTTTTTCTTGTTACCATAACACATCCTCGTTTTCTTTCTAGGTTTGCTTATCACCTACGGCAGTGGCAGATCGAAGGCCAAGGGATTGGCAGCCATCAGAAGTCGTTCTGTGATAAGCAGGCTATGCCCATTCGTATTGTGTGCCAGCCGGCTGGCCTACCAGACAAGGTTAGACTGAAACTTGGTTTGTGGACTTTATATATATTTTAATTTACTTTAATATAAGGCTCATAGAGGAGCTACATTGTACTTTTACATGATTTACAATAACATTAGTAGACAATGGGCAAACATGTAAGGTGTGACCTGTGTAACATTTTAACCTGGGTTTCTGCATCATGAAGCAGGGGTTCAGATGGGAACGCAAACAGGCCTTGGTCATCATTTGGGGCTATTTTGTGTTGGACTTTCTGCATGGTTCACTTATGGATGAGTAGTATCTTTCAAAAATTACATGAGTAGTATTTAAGACTTTCAGAAGCGGGAAAGCCATAAAATTACCTATAGGAGTGGGCAGCACAGAAGAGAACTGGATTTGGTGGTAGTAAGGAAGCAACAGCTATGGAGAGTTCAGGATTGCAAGGCAGTAGCAGGAGAGCATGTTACCTCCCAGCACAAGCCTGGTGTGTTTGGGTGAGGATTAAGAAAAGGAGGGAGGTTAAGAGCAGGGATGGAAAGGTTATTAGATGGGAAAAGTGTAGGGGAACCATGGCCATAGATACAAGGAGAGAATGAGGACCAGGTATGAGCAAGTTGGTGAAGAAGCGGAAGGTTTGGAGGAGTGGAAGAAGTATGGAGAGGCATTTATGGGGAATTATAGAAGTGCTGTGTGGAATGACGTCAGGAAAGGGTGCAGAGTCGAGGAATAGAAAGCAGGTATGGTGGACAGAGGAAGTAGCAAAAGCAGTTGGTGAAAAGGAGGTTTGGAAGAGGATAGAGAAGATCAATGATAGAGGGAGGCAACCGGATGTGGGGTTGCTGCACCTGTCTGTGCAGAAGAAGAGAGCAGCAAGGAGAGCTGCGGATAAGGCGAGGAATTAGATGGAAAAGGAGGTGTACAACAAGTTGGAAGAGGATGGTGGGAGGAAGATGATCTATAAATTGGCTCATGACGGGTAATAGCAAGGACATGAAGGGAAGGCGAGGGGGGGGGGGGGGTGATCAGGGATGGAGATGGGAGGCTAGTGACAGAGAGGGGGGCAGTATTGAAGGTGTGAGAAGGATATTTCAAACAGCTGTTGAACTGGGAAGGAAGCAACGGCGAGCTGGAGTTACCGAGTTATGTGGAGGGGAAGGTGGATTTGTTGGAGATCACAGAAGAGGAAGTGCGGACGGCATTGAAGAGGGTGAAACAGAGAAAGGTGCCAGGCATTGATGAGGTATGTACTGAGATGATAATTACAGCGGGAGAGGTCGGAGTCAGGTGGACGAAGAGGTTGTTGAATCTATGTATGAGAGATGGGTCATTTCCAGAGGAGTGGAGGACAGGGTTAATTGTGCCCATTTAGAAGGAGATGGGGATGTTAAATATCTGGGGAAGTGTAGGGCTACTCTTGTTACACTCATTAGTTATGTCATGAAGGTGCTGGAGAGGGTTCTGGATGGGAGGATAAGGAACGGTGTGAGAAGGAGATCAGTGAAGCGCAGACTGAGGACAAAGGGGGGCGAGGAGGGAATGGGGTGGAGGAGTATCGTCGTCAGGGCAGGAGCTTGGTGCCATCGGACCTCACCCTTTGTAAAGATAAGAGGAGGGGAACAACAAAAGTATCGCTAGTTATTATTTCTTGCTCAAAAGCCGGATGTACGACCAAACACGAGGGCAACCGTGTCATCCTTTTGACTTGTGTTAATGAGTGTTGCTCCTGTCTGCAAGTGAAATACGGTCGTGCTTGACCTCTTGCCTTGGTCACACTTGATGTTTTGCTTGCAGATGACCATCGAGATGTTTCCAGCGGACCAGGTCGCAGACTTGCGTGCTGAAGTTACGCATTGGTATGAGAGCTTGCTGAAAGAACAGATGAAGCAACAGGCTCAGCTGCAAGAGTTTGGGGCATCGTCACGTTTGGGGGACATGCAAGGTCATTTATAGACCTCTCTTCAATGTTTGAAATTATATTTCAGTGACTATATATATTCTTCAGATTCCTTTTGACCTCTTTTGCTTTCTGCTCCCAACTCCCCTGTGCCCAAATTCCCACGGCCCTATTCCCATCTCCTCCAAATATTTTTCCATGGAAAATAATCCTGGTTTATGTTCATCATTCAGGGAGCATAATGGGACCAGTTCGTATGATCTCTTCGGGTCATGAACTCACCACTGACTATGATGAAAAGACTCTGCACATGCTTGGCTTCAAAGATATGCAGGTAACCCGAGACATTTGTGAAATGGTGTTGCGTTGTAGTGCTTCCTTTACTTTGTATGGCAGAATGGCTGCACATCGCAACACCTGCTTTTCGTGGCCTATTTTGTTCTGGTACTTTGCTGTTGAACAGGTTCTTAAACCTGCTGCCAAATACGTTTCTCGTAAACAAAAATAGAAGACCACATGTAAATTGATGATATTATTACGAAAATTACTTTGGGGTGTTACTTATTCAGCAGTTATGTATTGATGAGTGTGGGCATAAACGTTTGTAAACCCCACTTGGCATCGACCAGAATCGGATGTCTAGTTAGAATCCCTGACACCCTTGGCCTCGTGTCTATCTCTTTTTTCCCATCTTCCATTCGTATGCATCTTAAATCAACCCCCGTTGTCCTTTCATTATACCTCGACATGGAGGCCACTCCACACGTGAGATCCATGCGGGGAGGAGCCAGAGAACTGTCTGTAAAAGGCAGTGCAGTGCGTACAGCCAGCCTGGAACCTTCAAAGAACCAAACACCTGCCATCCCCAGAGACAGACGCAGCCACACACTCACAGGCAGGATCCCCAGAGAGCAGACGCACAGACACACAGCCACACACTCACAGGCAGGATCCCCAGAGAGCAGATGTTCAGCTACACACAGGGGCAGCCTGGGATCCCCAGAGAGCAGACACACAGCCACACACTCACAGGCAGGATCCCCAGAGAGCAGACGCACAGACACACAGCCACACACTCACAGGCAGTATCCCCAGAGAGTGGATGTTCAGCTATACACAGGGACAGCCTGGGATCTCCAGAGAGCAGACACCCAGCCACGCACTCACAGGCAGGATCCCCAGAGAGCAGATGCACAGCCACACACTCACAGGCAGGATCCCCAGAGAGTGGATGTTCAGCTATACACAGGGACAGCCTGGGATCTCCAGAGAGCAGACACCCAGCCACGCACTCACAGGCAGGATCCCCAGAGAGCAGATGCACAGCCACACACTCACAGGCAGGATCCCCAGAGAGCAGATGCACAGCCACACACTCACAGGCAGGATCCCCAGAGAGCAGACGCACAGCCACACACTCACAGGCAGGATCCCCAGAGAGCAGACGCACAGAGACACAGCCACACACTCACAGGCAGGATCCCCAGAGAGCAGATGCACAGCCACACACTCACAGGCAGGATCCCCAGAGAGCAGACGCACAGCCACACACTCACAGGCAGGATCCCCAGAGAGCAGACGCACAGAGACACAGCCACACACTCACAGGCAGGATCCCCAGAGAGCAGATGTTCAGCTATACACAGGGACAGCCTGGGATCCCCAGAGAGCAGACGCACAGACGCACAGACACACAGCCACACACTCACAGGCAGGATCCCCAGAGAGCAGATGTTCAGCTATACACAGGGACAGCCTGAGATCCCCAGAGAGCAGACACCCAGCCACGCACTCACAGGCAAGATCCCCGGTGAGTGGGCGCTCAGCCACATGCAGGGACAGCCTGCGATTCCCAGAGAGCAGCTGTTCAGCTATACACAGGGACAGCCTGGGATCCCCAGAGAATGAGCAACTTAGCTGGGACCATCCAGCCACATACCTCACCCACCTCCCACCCCTTTGACAGCATATATAGTCAGGGTTAGCGATTGGGAGTGTTTCGTACAGCAAAACCCAAGACGCCCTGCCAGCATCCATGCAGCAATGGAGAGCCAGCAGCAGAGACCTAAGGATGAGACTGGACCAGGAGAGGCGTCTGAAGCCGTGCCATCACGACTCTCTGCACTTCAGGAAACACACACACACACACACACACACACACACACACACCTACACGCACCTATGCACATTGTCATTCTCTTTCGTCTTGTGTTCCTGACCGAGTCTGCCTGTGGTAAGCTTACTGTTAAAAAATAGCTGGGAAATTGTTACTGTCCAAGTAAGTGCACTGTTCAGTTTGTTGCTGCATTTCTATTTCCATTTTTGCTTTCCTTGTCCCCACCCACATTATTTATTGGTGGGCAGAGATTATGCTTTCACCACTGTCTGTTTGTCTGTCTGTCTGTGAATACAATATCTCAAAAAAAGGTTGTAGACAGAATCGGCCGCTGCCACTTCACCGCGTGTTTTGCCCACAGATGGTGTTTGTGTCCCTGGGAGCACCGCGTAGAGAAAGAAAAGGCGATGGACTTCAGCTCCCAGCCTCTTGCCTCCCCCCTCCACAAAAGGAGAACACTCCCATGATTCTTCTGCTCCAGGATCAACCCTTCACTGCCCTCTTTGATCTCCTCGAGATGCTTGCCTCCTTTGGCTCACCACCTGCTTGCTTTGAAAAATGTGTAGGTCCAGCCACACCGGGGGGAACAGATGAACTCACCCCAATAAAACATGAGAACGATGGAGAGGTCAGTTTGTAAATATGATTGTAAATAAAGTGTTTATTAATATCATTATTGTCTTTTTGGGATGGACATTGTAACAACAGAGATTATTTTGTGTTCTCTCAGTGACTGTACAGTCCTAGTCTATGTTGTTTGTTTCCACAAATGGTAGTTTCATGGTGAAGAACGCAGGCTTATCCCTCATAAGATTTCTCTTCCATGTGATCATCTAGTCTGTTCTCATTGGAGTAATTAATGCTTTTTCTTCATAACTAGTGTATGCTGTTTGATGCTCCCTCCTCCCAATCTCCCTCAACCCCCTCGCCTCTTCACCCTTTTTATCGGAGACACTGTCACATAAGGCGTGAACCAGTGTGTCCTGGCATCAAGCCATTTCATCGATTTGGTGAAAGGTGGCATCCCTGGCAGTTATGATCATCACATGGCACGAAGGTGCAAAAGCAGTATCATTTTGACCCTGTGCCTGGAGTGGGGTCAAAAGGTCATACACCAAAAGTTCAATTACGGGCACGTTTCTAAACATTTTTTAAATGAAACTTTGTATCTGCAATCAACATTGAGGGACACATGCAAGATTTAACGATTTTTTGGATTTGACCCTCAGTTCATGCTCCCGATGGTGGTGACTTAAAGTTACAGGGGTCAAAAACGGGATGATGTTCCCGAAATTTCCAGAAAAACTGGATGTTCCCGAAAAACATTAAACTCAAATTTTGATATTGGGTCATTCCTGGTGGCACCTTTTGCCATCTTTCAGCGTTGCTTTTGGTGGGAAGCGTGGGTATTTGCGATGGCGCACCATCGGCTTCACTCTTGATTTAATTTTAAAGAGGCCGAGAGATCGTTCAAGTAAACCAGTAACAGGACTGTTACTGGTTTACGCTCTTGTTACACTCATTAGTTTATGGCGATGGACTTCAGCCAGAGAAACAAGGGCACTACAAGACCATCTCAGGAAAGGCTATGATAGAAAACACTTTCAAGGGCTATGCATTGTGAGCAGGAAGAAAATCCTCCAATCAGAGAGGACCTCGGATATGCTTGGCACTAAGTTTAACAATCAGGGCTGGGTGCCAGACTGCCAAATGCTCAGGGGATGTCTAGTGAAACTGCTCTGACCTCTTGCTTAAGGTCAGGTGTCCACCCATTCCTGAGTTAGTATCAGGAGCATATCTAAGTTAGAGTGACGAAGACGAAATCCAAATTAGTGATGTGATATTATAGTTGTAGAAGAGATTTGACTTGAGGTCTGTCTAAGCTATTGTTGATGGGAAGAAAGCTTACTGGTCTGTAGTTCAGAGGGTCTGTGTTGGCACCCTTCCTCTGGATAGGTATATTGTTGTAACCATCTTCAATATTAAGGGCAGGTAACCCTCCAAAGAAGGGTCTGCAGAAGAGTGGTGAAACAGAAAAAGCAAGTTCTGATGCATATGTATTAAGGAAGGCCGTGGCGATGCTATCAGAACTGGTTGCTCCAGGGAATCGCCTGCAAGTAGAAGGAGAATTACAACAGGAAGGGAGGCTTTGGGAACATGAGTCTTTTCATCAAAGAAACAATTTGAGCATTCCACCTTAATATCACAGTCTGTGTCTATCTTGACTCTCTACTTGATGAACAAAGGGACTGAGGAAGATATGTTCGATCGATCTCTGTTTAAGAATGATTACACATCTGCTGCATTCGTTGTGAAGTATCGGCAGGTTACCATCAGTAGCATTGCAGCTGGGATAAAGGGCACTCCATGATACACTGCTTCAAGCTATTTCCAAACTGTTTTGTTGAATTTTCCTTGTTTCAAAAAAGTTTTCCTTGTTTCCTCTTCAAACAATTCTGAAATCTTTCTATGTATTCGTTCATCCTCCAATGTACTTTCGTCTTATTCATAGAGCTGGGAGTCTGAGCAGCTGTGCATGCATGCAGAGCAGTTGTCACACAGTGTCTGGGAGCTTCTCATGTTGCTGCCGACATGTCCCAGTATGCTGCAGGCCTTCCAGGACTTCTCTGAAGATCAGGTGTGTGACACATATGGGTTGGGTAAACACTCAGAAAATTAACATTAATATAATAGCAAAGCTGCTTAAATTTTAAGCCATTCAAACTTGTTTGTTTGTTGTTGTTGTTGTTGACTAAAAAAAAAAAAAACACCTTTAGAGGCCATTTTTCCCCGCAAGCGGGGGTTGGCCTTTTTCGGGAACTGTGGTTGTTGTTGTTTTTCGGTCCCCTTTTTGAAGCAATGTTTTACGGCCGGATGCCCTTCCTGACGCCAACCCTTTTTGCCGCCTTTAACGACAAACAGGGAATTACCAGTGAACTGGTACTCAAACTGAACTACTGAATTACCAGTGAACTGGTACACTAATACAAGTGCAAAAGTGGTTTCCTGCACCAACACAAATGCGAAAAGTGGTTTTTCAACACTAACACAAGTGCGAAAAGTGGTTTTTCAACACTAACACAAGTGCGAAAAGTGGTTTTTCAACACTAACACAAGTGCGAAAAGTGGTTTTTCAACACTAACACAAGTGCGAGAAGTGGTTTTTCAACACTAACACAAGTGCGAAAAGTGGTTTTTCCACACTAATACAAGTGCAAAAGTTTGTTTTGCAATACAAAGTTTTGCAAACTAATACAAGTTTGTTGACTGCAAACAAATATTTGGTTTCCCTTACAATGGTGTTTTTTTATTTTTTACAAAGGGAGTTATTTTAAGGTAATGTTTTGTGGTTTTGGACGATGATCATCGTTTGATTTCTCAAGTTCTAATCTCGTGGCTGGATGACGTGTTCTCTGCAGAAAGGCAGGGATGTGTGCTGGAAGGAGCTTCTCCGTTCGAGGAGCCCACAGAAGCTTCTTTATGCACTGGAGATAATAGAGGCCCTAAGCAAGCCAAGCCGTAGAATCCGCACCGTCTCCACAGTGAGCACCATTGTCGATTATTAGTTTATTTGTTTGTTTATTTATTGCAATATTTAATTTCAATAATATTAACCATGTCCTTGTCACCTCACTTATTTCCATCACCATGTGTAGATTCATCAAAGTCTACCTGTAAATGTTGTATGTGTTCCTCATGAGATTGTTTGAATGTTTCTTTGCAGGGCAGTTACGGTGACCTCTATCCTGACTCCGATGATTCCAATGATAGCTACGTGGAGAATAGCAAAAGCTCTTGGTCTTGCAAGGTCTGAACAATCACAAACACATACAACCCCAGCTCCATGCATCCATCACAAAGATGCTCACTACTAGCTATCAAATGTTGAACAGTAACTAATGAGGGCCATTCCAAAAAATGATGAATACTTCAATGTTTGTTTGTTTTAATCGTGCACACACATGTACACACACACAGGCACACACCCCCCTATGTCTCCACTCATTCCCCATGTCGTTTATCTCCTCTTTATTTTATCCCATTTCTCCCCATTCTCATTCACAGTAAATCATTTTTAAAGTAAATTGTACCAAGTAAATGTTTTTCAAAATCAACACTCGCCACTTGGTTCGACCCTCAGCACTCATGCAAATACGCTGCTCGCTCCTTCGCGCACTCCTCCTTGACTCGCATGCTCAATCCTCATGGACTCCCCTGCTCGATCCTCCTCAACTCCCCGGCTCGATCCTCGACTCCCCTACTCAATTCTCCTCAATTCCCCTGCTCGCTCCTTCGCGCACTCCTCTTCGACTCACATGCTCAATCCGCCTCAATTCTCCTGCGCGATCGTTCTCGACTCCCTCGTGCTCTTTCACAATTTTTCACCAAATGACCTCTCGCCACTCAGTTCCACCCCCGGCACGCTCACACTCGTGTAAACACGCTCCTCACCTCCCTCGTGCAATCCTTTCCTTCCTTGTGTGATTCTCCCCCCTCCCTCCCCCTCCCCGGTGCAATCCTCGCCTCCCGTGCAATCCTCACCTTTGTGCAATCCTCGCCTCCCGTGCAATCCTCGCCTCCCGTGCAATCCTCGCCTCCCGTGCAATCCTCGCCTCGCCCGTGCAATCCTCGCCTCGCCCGTGCAATGCTCGCCTCCCCCGTGCAATCTTCGTCTCCCCCGTGCAATCTTCGTCTCCCCTGTGCAATCCTCGTCTTCCCCCGTGCAATCCTCCTCTCCCCCATGCAATCCTCGTTGTCTACTTTGAGCTCTTTGTTGTCTCCCTCGAGGTCTTTGTCACTTCCTTCGAACTCCTAATCGTCCCACTCGAGCACATTCACCATGCCATGAGGATCTTTCTCCCCTCGCTCTGCAGGGCACTTGCGCAGCTTGACGCAGCCACGATGTCAACCACTTTTTTTTATTTCACAACCATGCCATAAAGCCCTCGATTGTGCAAACTGGGTTAAAAAAAGAGCCGTTCAAATTTGCAATGTATCATTGGCCGAAAATAGTGAGCGGTGCTCATGCCGGTAAAGTCATGAGCTTTAAAAGCCTCGGAGCGAAATATGGAAGTCGGCCTCAGGCCACGGCCCCAACTAATGGGTTGCGGGAAATAAACTGCACATAGGTCTGACTGACGGAGAGGGACAAGTACTGAGGAGGAAGTGCCTATTCAAATGAACGTAGGAATGACAATATCTCGGGGATGCCTCACCGATTGTCGTAGTACTATGGTAAGAATCGGATTTCTCACCAGAGGCGTGAGAGGCTCGTGAGATGATCGTCGACGATGGCCAAGATCCCACGAGATTGAGCACTCAGGACTTGAATTGCCATTTGTTCTTGCGCTCTCCACCATCTTCGCCATACCAGTGCCATCGCGATTAATTGAAATAATCTTACCGCATGTGGGCGTGATCAATTTCTGGGACCTTTTGGTGTGCCACAGCAACTGGAGCACTTCCGTTTCGATCGCGAGTGTCATTATCTATGTGTAATTCAACTGGCGCATTTTCGCTTGATTTGAGGCCTCAATGTCTTCCTCAATTTATAACTTGCTGTTTATCTCCAGATATTTTTTATTCTACCCTATACTACATCCTGGTGTTGGGCTAGCGGCTAGGGTGCCGGCTTAGGATCCTAGGATCCTGGGTTCGAATCCCGGTCAATCGCTGAATTAACGCCAGGGGGGTTGACTCAGCCTGTCATCCTTCCGAGGTCGGCTAATTGAGTACCAGTTCACTGGTAATTCCCTGTTTGTCCTTAAAGGCGGCAAAAAGGGTTGGCGTCAGGAAGGGCATCCGGCCGTAAAACATTGCTTCAAAAAGGGGACCGAAAAACAACAACAACCACGGTTCCCGAAAAAGGCCAACCCCCGCTTTGCGGGGGAAAATGGCCTCTAAAGGTGGTTATTTTATTTTTTATATACTACATCAATAAAAGGAAGGATATGTTTTATTTATTTATTTTTGCCCTCAAATAAATTTTGTCAGTAAGGATTGACAAAGATCTGGAAAGACAAAGCTGAAAAACAAACAAAAATGAGGCTGGTGAATGCTCTGGTATTTCCAGTTGCAATGTATGGATGTGAGTTATGGACAGTGAAAAATATAGAAAGGAAGATGTTTGACAGTTTTGAAGTGTGGTGTTGGAGACAAATGTTAAAAATCCCAATGGACTGCAAGAACAAACAAGAAAGAGCAATCAGATTGCAGACCCTCGCCAGGGCGTGTTTTTGTGGTTTTTAAGGCTTTTGTGTTAAAACAAATATGGCGGCCGAACCACATGACCAATGATGTTATCTTTTTTTTTTCTCCACCAATTTATCCCTGTTTGACGCTGAAGTTTTGTGCTTGTCAAATTATGACGTCATAATGGAGGCACCTATGACATTGTGGCGGACACAAAAGCCCACTGGCGTGGTGACATCATTCCACGCACCGAGTGGGCGGTGGCCACGCCCGAGGGGTAGGCGTGGCCTCATGATATACCCCGGGCGACCAGCCCGGAGGAGTGGAGTGTTACAGTGAATTTTTACAATAAAGACGTTTATATGTTACCGCTTGTCCGCTTCCTCCTTGCTTCCAAGCAGCGCGCGTAACGCCGCGCTTTACTGGTGACCCTCGACGTTGGATCTGCCGGAGCGATCCTTCCACACGCGACGCCATCGCCATGGCCGCCTTCGTCAAACTTCCGGAATTTTGGGAGGCTCAGGCCGAAGTCTGGTTCGTCCAGGCCGAAGCCCAATTTCAGCTTCGGCACCTCACCGGCGATGACACGCGCTACTGCCACGTCGTCGCCTCCCTCGGGCCCGGCACGGCCGCTCGAGTTGTGTCCGTCCTTCGCCACCCACCGGACGGCCACAAGTACGAGGCACTCAAGCGGCTACTCCTAGCCACGTTCAGCCTCATGGACGACGCACGGGCCGACCGCCTCCTGGATCTCCCCGAGCTCGGTGAGACGCGCCCGTCGGTCCGAATGGACCATATGCTGTCACTGTTGGGCGACGAAGCCCCCGGTTCGCTATTCCGGGCGCTTTTCCGTCGCCAACTTCCAGCGCAGGTTCGCCTCGCGTTGGCCGGGACCGGGCTAACGGAACCCCGAGCATTGGCGGCCGAGGCGGACAAGTACTTCGCCGCTTCGGACACGCGGGCGAGCGTTGGCGTGGCCGTCACGGCCTTCGACGCTGATGTTCCACAGCATCATCTTCTACAGCACGCTGATGTTCCACAGCATCATCTCCTACAGCACGCTGATGTTCCACAGCATCATCTTCTACAGCACGCTGATGTTCCACAGCATCATCTTCTACAGCACGCTGTGGTTCAGCAGCATGCTGATACGCACCTCGTGAACGCCGCCACGCCCCGCCCACCGCCGCGGCGAAAACCGCCACCGCGGGGAAACCCGTCGACTCCACCGGCCTGGCGGAGCCAGCCGCACTCCTCCAGCTCCACCACCTGGTGCTGGTTCCACGCCAAGTTCGGCCACGAAGCTCGGCGGTGTCATCCGCCGTGCTCCTTCAACGGGTCGGGAAACGCCCGGGCCGGCGCTCAATTGTGGCGATGAGCGCCGGCCGTTCGAGCAGCCTGCTGTTCATAACGGACACCTTCTCCGGGCGCCGTTACCTGTGCGACACGGGAGCACAGGTGAGTGTCATTCCCGCCGGCACGTCAGACAAGCACGCCGCGGGTGGGGGCCCCGTGCTGCTTGCCGCGAACGGGACGCCCATCCGTACGTACGGAAAACGCTGCCTCTCTCTGCGGTTTGGAGGGCAGGTTTTCCGATGGACGTTCGTCACCGCCGACGTGCCCATGGCACTGCTTGGCGCGGACTTCCTGTGCGCTAATGGGCTCCTGGTCGACGTCAAGCGCAGACGGCTTGTCCAGGCCGAGACGTTCAGCTCGCTCGCATGTGCGTTGCCCAGCTCAACGAGCGGCTTGCCAAGCGGCTTGCCGAACGATTCGGTTCCGGCCACGTTGGTCTGTACGCTTCCGGCAGCGGACGCATTCACCCGCCTCCTCGCCGGCTTCCCGGCCCTCACGCGGCCCACCTTCTCGGCGGGGGCCGTCAAGCCTACGGGGTGGCCCATCACATCCCCACCGTCGGGCCACCGGTCTACGCCCGGGCACGCCGCCTCGAGCCGACGAAGCTGGCGGTGGCAAAAGCGGAGTTCGCTACCCTGGAGCGACTCGGCATCGTTCGGCGCTCAGAGAGCGCTTGGGCGTCGCCGCTGCACATCGTGCCGAAGCCCGGCGGGGGATGGCGACCGTGCGGGGACTATCGCCGTCTCAATGACGCCACGACTCCCGACCGCTACCCCGTCCCCCACATTCAGGACTTTTCCGCCCGTTTGGCGGGCAGGTCCTTCTTCTCGAAGGTGGACCTCATACGCGGCTACCATCAGGTCCCCGTCAGGCCGGAGGACGTCCCGAAGACGGCGGTCATCACGCCATTCGGACTCTTCGAGTTCCTGCGCATGCCCTTCGGTCTGAAGAATGCGGCTCAGGCGTTCCAGCGACTGATGGACAGCGTCCTGCGCGACTTGGATTTTGTCTACGTCTACCTGGACGATATCCTCGTCGCCAGCGCGTCCCGCAAAGAGCACCTACGCCACCTCCGCACGCTCTTCGAACGCCTGGGCCAGCATGGCCTGATTGTGAACCCCGCAAAGTGCCGGTTCGGCGCCGCCACAATCGATTTTCTGGGGCACCGTGTCACCAGGCACGGCGCCGTCCCCCTGCCGGCCAAGGTGGAGGCGGTGAAGGGGTTTCCGCGCCCCCGCACGATCAGAGGGCTGCAGGAGTTCCTGGGCATGGTGAACTTTTACCATCGGTTCCTGCCCCGTATCGCCCAGCTCCTGCGCCCCCTGCACGAAGCTCTCCGAGGTAAGCCGGGCAAAGGCGACGTTACCTGGACCGAGCAGATGGACACGGCGTTCACGGGCGCGAAGCTCGCCTTGGCTAACGCCACCATGCTCGCGCACCCGGCGCCCGATGCACCGATCGCCCTCACCACCGATGCCTCGGACTACGCGGTGGGCGCGGTGCACGAGCAATGGGTGCGTGGAGCTTGGCAACCGCTGGCGTTCTTTAGCCGGCAGCTTCGCCCGCCCGAACGCCGTTACAGTACCTTCGACCGCGAGTTGCTCGGACTTCACTTGGCGGTCAGGCACTTCCGCCATCTGCTCGAGGGCCGGGCGTTCACTGCCTTCGTCGACCACAAGCCGCTGATCTTCGCGATGGGCAAGGTCACCGAGCCGTGGTCGGCCCGGCAGCAGCGTCACCTCTCGGCCGTGTCCGAGTACACGACGGACATCCAGCACGTCGCGGGGAAGGACAACCCGGTGGCGGATTGCCTTTCCCGGGCCGTCGCCCACGCAGTCCACCTCGGCATCGACTATGCCCGGATGGCAGCGGACCAGGCCGCTGACCCCGACGTCCAGGCCTTGCGGACCGCCGTCACGGGCCTCCGCGTCACCGAGGTGCCGTTCGACGGCGCGGGCGCGGCTCTCTTGTGCGACGTCTCCCTCGGGCGTCCTCGCCCCATTGTGCCCGCGGGCTGGCAGCGCCAGGTGTTTGACGCCATCCACGGCCTGTCCCACCCGGGCGCGAGGGCCTCCCAAAGGCTGATCGCCGACAAGTTCGTCTGGCATGGCCTCCGGAAGGCCGTCCGCGGCTGGGCCAGGACGTGCCTCGCGTGCCAGCGCGCCAAGGTGCACCGGCACACCCAGGCCCCGTTGGCCCCGTTCACGGTGCCGGAACGCCGGTTTGACCACGTCCACGTGGACCTGGTGGGACCTCTGCCCCCCTCGCGGGGTTTCACCTACGTCCTCACCATGGTGGACCGCACCACCCGGTGGCCGGAGGCCGTGCCCTTGGCGTCGACAACGGCGGCCGATGTCGCGCAGGCTTTCATCGCCACCTGGGTCGCCCGGTTCGGCGCCCCCTCAGACATCTCATCCGACCGCGGCCCCCAGTTCACCTCGGAGCTCTGGGGGGCGGTTGCGCAGGGGCTCGGGGTCCGGCTGCACCGAACCACGGCCTACCACCCCCAGGCTAACGGCCTGTGTGAGCGATTTCACCGCTCATTGAAGGCCGCGCTCCGGGCCACCCTCCGCGACGGCGGCTGGGTCGACAGGCTCTCCTGGGTCCTGCTGGGCCTCCGGACGGCGCCCAAGGAGGACCTGCGCGCATCCGCGGCGGAGTTGGTCTTCGGGCAACCGCTGCGGGTGCCGGGCGAGTTCCTACCCGACTCCACGGCACCATGGTCCGCGGCACAGCAGTGCTCCGCTCTGCAAGAGACCGCCCAGAGGTTCGCCCCGGTGCCAACGGCATGCCACGGGCACCCACCGACGCACGTCGCCCCGGAGCTTCGCACGGCGGAGTACGTCTTCGTCCGCCACGATGCCCATCGGACACCACTGCGGCCCCCGTACGACGGGCCTTTCCGCGTGCTGGAGACCGGGGCGAAGCACTTCACCCTGGACATCGGCGGTACTCCTGACCGCGTTTCGGTAGACCGCCTCAAGCCGGCCCACCTCGATGTGGACCATCCACCGCCAGTGGCCCGACCCCCACGTCGGGGCCGCCCTCCTGCGGGCGGACCCCCGGCACCGCCCAGCCCCGCCGCCACGGCGCCCCCCGGTCCTGCACCCATCCCAGGGGCAGCCAGGGGCATCCCACCTGGTATCCCTGCACCCCGGACGCCGCCGATCGCCAGGGGGCGCTTCGGCCGGGTCATTCGTCTGCCCCGCAAACTGGCCCTCCAGGTGCGCGGGAATTCTGGGGGGGCGCGTGTGGCGGACACAAAAGCCCACTGGCGTGGTGACATCATTCCACGCACCGAGTGGGCGGTGGCCACGCCCGAGGGGTAGGCGTGGCCTCATGATATACCCCGGGCGACCAGCCCGGAGGAGTGGAGTGTTACAGTGTAGTCTTACAATAAAGACGTTTATATGTTACCGCTTGTCCGCTTCCTCCTTGCTCACAAGCAGCGCGCGTAACGCCGCGCTTTACGCCGCGCTTTAACATCATCATTAACATGTTATTCCCCATGGAGAGTTCTTTACAATGAGCCATGTCCCAATCTGTTCTATACAGCTCTTTCGGAGATATAGAGGTGCAAAATTTTTCGGTTTTTCCAAGATGGCGCCCATACCACGTGACCAATGACGTCATAATTATTAACAATTATACAAGTGGAGGTGCACCTTTGTTGAAAATTTCCTGTCAATTGGACCAACAGTTGCAGAGAAAATCATATTTATTCTGTGCGGACAAACAGACAGACAAACAAACAAACAGACAGACAGACAAACAAACGGACTCAAATGCAATACCCTCTCCTCTGACGAGGGCAACAAATCAGTGCTTGGAGAAATGAGACCACATGAGAAGCACTGATGATAAAACAGAAACTGTCATACTTTGGACACATCATGCATGCAGAAAATGAAAGTCTAGAGAAATCAACCCTGCTGGGTATGGGCGGGTAAAAGCTGCAACCAAGGTTCCCTCCCCCCCCCCCCCCCCCCAGAGCTTTGGGAAGCAGTGTAGAATAGGGATCGGTCTGTTTGGATAAATCTGATCATGAATGTCACCAGAAGTTGAACACGACTAGACAGAACTAGATTAGAAGAATAAATACATATATAGCTTGTTCCAAACTAACGATTTATATCCTCTCGCAAGTTTGAATGAGTTTAATGTCTGCCTTCACCTTCACCTTCCTCAAGATAGTGATTTTACAATCTCATTTGAAATATCTTATTTGCCTAAGCAAGCCTAATCTTAATAGTTATTTTCTCAGGTAAGAAAAACAAGCTTTTCTTAGTTTGTCAGCTTAACATTTGCTTCTACCATCCAGTTCATTGCTGCAGGAGGTCTTGAATTGCTGCTGGAGTTGCTTCTTGCAGGCACGCTAGAGCCAAAGGATGGCGAGCTGTGGAACGTGGTGAGCAACGTCTTGAATAATGAAAACGATATTAAGTAGTCATTGTAATAGGGACTGGATTAGATATTTTAAATTAGTCTATCGGCATAGAAATTTAATCAATAGTTACATTCCCCAGAGGTGAGGATATTAACTTGCCGTGCATTTTCTGCAGTGGCAGCTTGATTGCTTGGCCTGTCTCCTCAAACTGATCTGCCAATTCGCCGTGGAGCCGGCAGACTTTGACATCTCCTTCGCTGACATCTTCACTTGGTCACCGGTGGTGGAGGGCACACGCAAACGCACATGGCCGACCAAGGGTCGTAAGACCGGTGCCGATCACGCGAGGAGCTCGCTCATTATCCCACGGCTCACCGACGTTGGTGCTTTTTTAACTTCCTGTTATAATGGGGGTTTTTTTAGACTTTGCTCATTTTTGCTATCCAGTTGTGTTGCACGAAATAGTAGCAAAGTTGGATTCCTCAATATCACTCGACCTTGATCTTCGAAGAAGATTTTTTTCTTTTTCTTTTTTGTCTGTCCAACTGAGCAACTTTCTGTTTAACTTTGAATTTGATCGTAAGCTGCTAAACTGCTTTGCTTGTACTTCCTCTTGCAGACATTTTTGAAGCTTGTTAACGGAAGCGACCTTTTAAAGCACCTCATGACCGTATCCTTCACCTACAATAAACTTCCGGAAAGGCAAGTTGTTTGAAAGGCTTGGTGTGTGTGTGTGCGTGTGCGTGTGTGTGTGTGTGTGTGTGTGTGTTTTGTTATGTTTATAATTGGTGCTTTGATTTGTGTGACAGAACATTGAAAGTAGAGCCAGCGGACAAGACAAAACATGAAGGTGAGGCAAACCTCCATAGCTTGTGGATTGTAGATCCTTTTCCGACGTTGCAGCACAATTTTCTTGATTGTTGTGGGCCCACTTACCTGTGCTGTCATAGTCTTCAAGAGCATGTTGCTGTTGTTGATATCAAAATGGAAGTATCATTATGTTAGTCAGTTGTCTTTGTTTTGCACAAGAACTCAAATGCTTCATCACATAAAACCTGGTTGCACATCAAAGATTTCAGACCCTCACCAGGGTTTGTTTTGTGTGAGGTTTTATGGGATTTTTTTTAAAATACAGTACGTACTTTCGACATACTCACATTCTAATTGAACCGTACATACTTTATAGACGTACAGTGCTCATATTATAATGATGCTTTCGCCGACGAAGTCGCCAGAGGCATTTTGTTTTTGGGTTGTGCATTCGTGATGGCTTTTCGTTGCCGCGATAACTTGAGACCGGCTGGAGGAATTTAAATCTGAAATTAGATCAAGTATGCAGTATGATGTAAAGATGAACTGATTTGATTTTGGTGTCAAGAGGTCAAAGGTCAGAGGTTATGTTAGGTAAAAATCCTATTATCGTGAGAACTAGCAAACCAGCAATGAGTTTTTGGGCAAAGTTTGTGCAAGTATGTATTATGATAGAGATGAACTGATTTGATTTTGGGGTCAAAGGTCAGTCTGTTATAGATTTTCATTACCGCAATAACTTAAGAACAGCTGAAGGGAACCAAGTCAAACTTGGTAGAAGTATGCATTATGATGTAAAGATATATATATGTATATATTCCTTTTTTTTTTTTTTTGGTTTTTTTGTTTGTTTGTTTGCATACTATAAGAGCTAATACACAGAACATATGACAAAGGGAGCGGGAGACTTGAGGGTGCGAGAGAGGTAAGCACAACGAACTACAACCTTCACTCACGATTCTGCTTCAAAGGAGGAGTGTGTATCTACTCCAACATCAATGCCTGCTTGTACGCCTTGTGGACCTCAAGTCTCCAAACTTTGATGTTATCTGGCTTAAGATTTGTCTCCCGACCATCATTCTTTTTCTTTGTTTCACTTATTGCTCTCCTAATTCTACAAACTTTTTAGTTTTCTTTGACTATTTTAATTCCTGTGATGAGGCCATGACATCCGAACACTCTCAAGCAGAATTTCTTTATTTTGGAGACTTCAATGTACACCACAGGGAGTGGTTTAGATCTTCCCACATGGATGCTGGGGGAGTTGGAGCTCTTAAGTTTTCCATTCTCAATGATTTGGAACAAATTATCACCCACCCTACCCATATTCCAGGTCGTCATGACCACTCTTCCAATACTTTGGATTTCTTCTTCACCTCCAATCCGTTGTGTTACAGCTACACAATTTCACCTCCGATTGATTATTCGACCACAATCCTGTGCACATCACTTTACTTACCACCACTATATGTTCTATGTGTTAGCTCTCATACGAGCCGATACTAACTATACAAAAATAAGACCAAAAGTCTAACAGCGGTGTAGCCGGGCTTGTAAAATATTATAAACCACAAACACATGTGATTAGCTTTGTAAACAGTCGCTAATGCTGCTTATCACATTAAACAAATAAATTTGGAGGAATCCCGACATCTGTGAGGTAAGTTTTCCTTACAGAACGGAGTGAAGATCTTCTATAATCTGGACACCCCACAAGGGTTGGAGGTGTGCTCATTTACCAAGCAGCTAGCTAGCGCTTGCCAAGCCAGCCATTCCTTAAGAGTTTTGAATGGAGTGCTTGCTCGAATGCTTAAACCACTTGGCAATCTCCACAAGAAACTTGGTCAATGAACACACACCCAATGTTCTTGAGACCCGACCAAAGAGACTGTAATCTATGTACCCCAAAGAGGAATGACACTACCTGCAGCTCCCATAGTGAGCGGGTGTAGGCCTACTGGTGAATTAAAATGTCGGTCGGTGGAGTCAGCCGTCGTAATGACGTCATAGACGTAATGACATAACGGACACAAAACTGCCGCTACTTTAATATGTAGAAGATGATATATTTTAACTTCCAGTACGTTTGCAGTCACTTCGAAGGGATTCGTGTTACGATTAGATTTACTATAATTTTAACGTTACTTTATCATTATTTCGAAAATATTACTATAAAAAAACCGAGGCAAATTCTTTACTTCCACGGTTATTAATATTAGTGCCGAACAATGCTCATCACTGATCATGAACCATACACCGCTTCAATCCATTAACTTTCCATTCACGACATTGGGATTAAAGTATTATGGTTATATTTACTATATTATTACTATTATTATTATTACAAAAATGATACGACTGAGACGATACCCTACTGTATTAAGAAACCTGGGCTTAATTTGTCCGAAGTGGTCTGAAGGTGAGGCTTAACGACTAAGGCCGATACGTACCGTTTTGTTGTAAGAGCCGTAGCGCCGGTGCCTTCGATATTTGATGGTCATTTTAACAATCGGTTTGTTTGTGTTTAACACTGAATGAAAAACGTGAATGTAGAGCATGGTGATTGTGATATCTGACAGTTTCGGCATGAACGGCATATACATCAAAAGGGCGATGTGTGGAGAGTCAGCCGTTGTACGCCGATATGACATCAGACGTAATCACATCACCCTGTCATGTGACCAGATCCTCAGCTCTGATTGGTATACGTTTGAGGGGACATACATACATACATACATATATACATACATACATACATACATACGGATGGACAAACACTGTTCTAGATGGCTTTGCCCTATGGGCTACGCCATAAAAACTCATTCTCCTCCGACTGCTCTGACCAAACGCCAGTGTTGGCATTACAATAGAGCTGACTGGACTGGCTTCGGAAAATTAATTTCTGATTTTCCCTGAAAAGACGACTTCCTCTCGACCGATGCCTCTCTCTCTGCTGATCATATAGCTGAGGTTATTGTTGCAGGTGTTTGGCTTATATCCCCTTCGTTTTCAAGTCTATCTCTTCTACCAATTCTTGGTGAAATAATTCCATCTCTGCGGCCTTTCGTGTAAGGGATGTGGCATATCAGACATGGAAAAACTCTTCTCCTCCGACTCACATTCAGCTTTCATATCTGCTAGAATTCATTGCAAATATGTTGTTCATGAGGCGAAGCATTCTTTTATCCAAAATAAATGTGACAACCTCTCATCTTCTTCCACTAATAGATATTTCTGGTCCTTGGCTAAAAGTATCTCCAACAACTTCTGTTGCTCTACCTTTCATTCGCTTTTCCATACCGATTATACCATCGCTGTCTCCGTCTGATAAAGCAACTCTTTTTGGTTCTCTTTTCTCCTCTAATTTCACACTGGGTATGACTAAGGCCAGATAAAAAAAAGAGTTGTTGATCGTCCCCGCCCGACCCTACGAAACACACCCGACCCGAAACTTTTTTTATTTTTTATTTTGAAAAAAATCATAAAAATCTTTTATAATCATAAATATAATCATAAATATTTAAAAAATCATTTTAAAAATCTTTTCACATTCAAATTTGGCGCCGTTCTGCACCGCATGCGCAGTGCGTGCTGCGCAGAGCGTCGCAAGTGCCTCGGGAAACTTCACACAATTTACGTTGGCCATTCATGGCGGCTATTGTGTGAGATTTTTCCCGCTGAAATCTGTATTGATTCGTGCTAGAATCGGCTTGAAATGCCTATTGTGATCGCATCAATAGCCCGTGAGGGCTCTTCCAAGACGGTGAAGGACTGGTTTGCGTGCAATATCGAGTTGGATGTTACAATCTCGGACTTCTATGCAGAGTTCTCAGACGGCAAGTATGATGGGGATAGGGAGCCATTGCCTGACGATACACGCGGTACTTTTTTCAAAGTATTCGCCGGCCCCAGTAAAACTGACATGACGAAAGTTTCACCAGCTTGCAAAGTTTCTGATGTGACAAAGACTCTTGGCTCATTTCTCAAATTTGTGTTGGCTGCAGACACGGCCACGGATCACAGGATGGAACCCGATGAATGAAGAAATAAAATCATTTTGAGGAGAAAGGAGTCTTTATTTCATATTTTTCCATGTCAACAAAACTCAATGGAAAGTAGGAAAAAAATATAAAAAACAAAAATAAAAACCTCCCTCCCTACCCGAACTTTTGAGAAAAAAGGACGCTCAACAACTTTTTATTTTTATGTGGCCTAACCCCTCCTTATAATCCTATTCCCCCCCTCCCCCCCCCCCCATAATCACTTTTCATGCAGTCAAAATGTACTCCTCTCTCTGGACACAAGCAAGGCATACCGACAAGACAGCATTCCTCCTCATGAATTGAAGGAGTGTGCTTCAGAACTTGCACCTGTTGTGCTTGCTGTTTTGTTTCACTTTTGTTTAAAACCCCAAACTTTTCATCTTTCCTGGAAAACATGCCTATTTACAGCCTGTACAGCTTATTTTAAAGAAGGGCGATCGTTCAAAGCCTTCCAATTACTGCACATGAATGTCTTGTCAATTCCCCTTTCCTCAAGCATCTTGAATCTCACAGTCTTCTATCTGACCATCAATATGGCTTTCGTAAGGCAAGATCTACCGGTGATATCCTTTCTTACATTACGAATGTCTGGGCCTCTTCTCTGAGAGACTTTGGGGAATCCTTTGTTGTTGTGGGCCTTGATATCTCAAAAGCCTTTGACAGAGTTTGGCATCAGGGTCTAATATCCAAACTTCCCTCTTTCGGCTCTCCTCCTTCGCTCTGCTCTTTCATATCGAGCTTTCTCTCCGACCGCTCCATCTCCGTAATTGTTGATGGTTCAACATCTCCCTCCTTCCCTATCAACAGCGGTGTCCCTCAGGTTTGCACCCTTTAAAGAAGGGTGATCGTTCAAACCCTTCCAACTACCATCCTATTGCTCTGACTTCTACTATTTCCAAAGTCTTTGAATGTCTTCTCAATTCCCATTTCCTCAAGCATCTTGAATCCCACAGTCTTCTATATGACCATCAATATGGCTTTCATAAGGCAGAATCTACCAGTGATATCCTTTCTTACATTACAAATGTCTGGGCCTTTTCTCTGAGAGACTTTGGGGAATCCTTTGTTGTAGGCCTTGATATCTCAAAAGCCTTTGACAGAGTTTGGCATCGGGGTCTGATATCCAAGCTTCCCTCTTTCGGCTCTCCTCCTTCGCTCTGCTCTCTCATATCGAGCTTTCTCTCCGACCGCTCCATCTCCGTAATTGTCCATGGCTCAACAACTCCCTCCTTCCCTATCAACAGCGGTGTTCTTCAGGGTTCTGTTCCGTCTCCAACACTCTTCCTTCTTTTTATCAATGACCTTCTTTCTTCTACAAATAACCAAATGCACTCGTATGGTGATGATAACATTATATTCCTCCATGGTTTTCCCATCTTCCCTCGCTCGATCTACATCTCGTTTGATCACAGCCAGCTCTTTAAGTTCGGATTTGGACAAGATTTCCCAGTGGGGCAATTGTAATCAGGTTAAGTTTAATGCTGCTAAAACTCAATTTCTTCCCATTTCTCTCTCTAAAACTCCTCTCCAATCTCCTTTTAAAGCTCCATATTCTGACATATTCTGTTCATGGGGTGTTTAGTGTTCGTGGAGGACGGTTGAATTAAGAGCGGCCTCTCAGTACAAGTAGGAAACAGGTGACATAGTGAAGGACAACTAAAATTAAGGGCAGCCTATATGTTCAAGTAGGAAACTGATGCGTTTCTCTAAAAACTGATGACTTGGGAAGGGGCTCTATTTTATTCTTTTGGTTTTCCTGCAGGTGGTTATGCCCATCTGTTTGCATCATTGTTGCTGTTGTTTTTGGTGCACCTGGCAAAGTCCATTTTGAGAAATCGCCTCATTGTTGGTGAAACCATGGATGAAACAAGGAGGGTATGATGGAGATGCCTTTTTATCCTATGTTACCAAGAAATGAGAGATCATTTCCATTTTTTTTTAAGGCAATGAATCGTTGACTTTGCAGTCAGTAGCTGCAGATACCTTCTATTAGAGAAGGCTAATCTGTGTTACATGTACAAGTGGAGATCTGTCTGGTATTTATTGCCCGTAACTCGCATGAAGCTCTCATTTGAGTTTCAAATTTCATTTGAACCTCATCTCTGTTCCACCCACCCTCACCTTCCCTTTCCATTTTTCTCTTATTACTTCTCTCATTGCTTTTACCAAATTCCTCAGGTCCCTCCTTTGGTTCTTTACCCCTCACCACATCTCCTCATGCATGCCTCATTCGTGACGGACCCCACTACCCGCTCCTGCCCCGTACTCCTCGCCCATGCCCCTTAGTTACGCACTATGCCATGTGGCTCTTGGTGTGTTGGGCCAGCTGCTATCCCGCCGTCAAAGCCAGCCTTGCCGAAGACCAACGCCTCGATTCCTGGTTGTTCAACCTCACGCTGCTTGCTCCTGAGGTATGCATTATACTGTGCCCAATGAATGGTGGCGTTCATGCATTTTTACTGGGGCACTTGGGCTGCATGGTCGATGCTGGGATTCTTGCTTTATTACCTTTGCTCTCGTTTCTTCCTGGGTCTACTGTTATGCAGTTCAGTCTTTGTTTGCAAGCTCTTCCTTTTTTTTTTCAATGCAATTTTTGTTTTCCAATGCCTTGATCTTAGGCCGCTGTTCGTGCTGAGGCGGCAAGCTGCCTATACCGTCTGTGTGTGACCAGTCTTGATGAAAGTGAATTGTCCGAGCGCTCGTTTCTTTTGCTTATGGTATCAACTCTCCTCAAGTTTCTACCCGACGCGCAGGCAATGCGGCCCAGTAAGGTGAGATGAAACATGACGCCGACAGTGTTTGTTAATGTTAAGCATTTTTATTTCTGTCAATTAAAGTCAAAATAGGGCCCAACCTCAAACAAATTGCAATAAAGGTAATCTTTTTGTGGCTTATTCGGAGGGCATTTCCCTACAACATATCAACAGTAGAGAGAAGTATTGATTGTGAGGAGACTGCAACTCGGGTAAAACGTACCTTCATACGAACTTCATCCGTTATTGTCCAGCAGTGAGTTACATTTCCCATGGCACAGCAATCACAAATGTTATGTTTCACATGTCATTTAGCATCACAATAAATGGGTTCATTCATCATCATCTTCGATGCTGTAGGCCATCCTCCAAGAGTCATTACAGCTTTCTTCCCGGCAACAACAACAACATGCATTTTAAGGCCATTTTCCCTGCTCGAGCGGGGGTTAGCCTTGCGGTCCCCATGACAATCTTCTCCATTTTGCCCTATTTTCTGCATCTCTCCTTGTTAACCCCCTTGCCCGCATGTCTTCTTCCACCGTCTTTAGCCAAGTCTTTCTCGGTCTTCCCCGTCCTCTACTTCCTTCTACATTCATTTCCATCACTCTTCTCAACCAGTCACTTTCATCCTTCCTCAACACATGACCAAACCATCTCAACCTGTTCCTCTTCACAGCATCAATCACAGGCTCTATTCCCATCATCTTTCGCAATTCATCATTTGTCTTCCTCTCTCAGCGACACTGCGCACATCCACCGAACCATTCGCATTTCTACCCTTTCCAGCCTTCGTTGCTGCTCTACATTCATGACCCATGTCTCGCTCCCATAAATCATAACACTTCTCACACATGCGGCATACACCTTTCCCTTCAGCTTCAACGACACTCCCCTCCTCATCAGCACGCCACTCAGTTCCCGAAACTTCTTCCATGCACATCTCACTCGAGCAACCGTTGCCGAGTCTGATCCACCTTCTCCATTCAGCATGTCTCCGAGATAGCAAAATGTTTTCACACCTTCCAGCTTCACGCCATCTCCAAGATCCAACTCAACATTTCCTCCATCTGCAGCTCCCTTTGTGCACAACTTACATTTGAATGTAGCTGCCACACTGGTTAATGACCCTCTCAGACCAGTACATTTTTGATGAACCCACTCAGCGCACATTGTACATTGAATGGAGTTCACTCTGACACCCTTCCTGCACACAGCACATGGCCACTTCCCAGTTCTTTCCACCTCACCACATGCTTTACCACTTGCCATCACCTTCGTCTTTCCTATATTCACCTTCAGACCTTTTGTCTCCATACTTTCTTTCCACTTGTTCATCTTTTCCTTCAGTCCATCCATACTTTCCGCAATCAACACCAGATCATCTGCATACAACAACTCCCACGGTAAACCCTCCTTTACGGTCTGAGCCAGCACCTCCATCACAGCTACAAATAGTAGTGGACTTAGTACCGACCCCTGATGCACTCCCACCTTCACCTCAAACTCACCACTGTTCCCATCCTTCGTCCTTACAGCTGTGCACGCTCTTTTGTACATTGCCATCACAACTCTGATCAATCATTCCTCCACTTCTAACTTCCTCAATGCCCATGTCAATACTTTGCGTGGAACCCTATCGAATGCTTTCTCCAGATCAACAAACCCAAGAAACAACTTCTTCCTCTTCTCCATGTACTTCTCCTGCAACTGCCTCACAATAAAGAGCGCGTCTGTCGTTCCTCTTCATGGCATAAATCCAAACTGCACTTCGTCGATCTTTCCTCCAAGAGTCGTTACAGCTTTCTCCCCGGCACTCAGCTTTATTTTTTTCCCTTCCTTTTTGTGACAGTGATGGGCATGTGAGTGACAACGTTAGAGATAGAGAGCAGTGGTCATAACAACAGAGTCAAAGGAAGAGCTACAGAGAAGAGTGCTGAAATGGCAAGGGAGCTTCAAGAGGCAGGTATTGAGGACTGATGCTAGAAAGACTGGAGCAGAAAGGGTCCAGATTGTAGATAGAAGAGGTGAAGAGCTGAAAAAAGTGCACAAGCTCGAGTACTTCGCCTCAGCACTAAAGGAAGAGGAAGGTTGTGAATCAGAAGTCCAGGACAGAGTGAATGCAGTGTGGATAAAGTAAAGGAGGTTCGTGGTGTCATCTGTGATATAAGGATTCCAAGAAAATGTAAGGTAATAATCTAGAAGACAGTGATCAGGCCTGTTATAATGTATCGTGCAGAAACATGGCCTTTCATATCCTGCTTCTTATTTTATATTCAGCTTCAGTGTGGTCAAAATCCTTGTTTGTTTGCTGATCCTTGTCTGCACCATGCATCCTTGAATCCTTGTTCGAGCAGAAGAGCATTCTGGGTAGTGTCAACAAGGAAATTGCCTCAGAGAGCTCTGTTAATTGCCTTTCCTGACATCGTTTGGCACACAGCATTTACTGAATATACAGTCTCCAACACTTCAACAAGTCCAGGCCCTACCATTAAGTGTCCAGTGCATCCAAGGAAACTATTCTCTATGTGAAATTCCCCGAGCCGCAGAATAGTTCATTTCAGATCGCTTTCTGCAGGTTCAATCACAATAATAGGTCAAGGCTAGGCAGGATAGGAGTAACATGGTAATTTTGACTTTGACTTCTGACGAACGTTGAAGTTGAATAGATGTACGACAGGTCACTTGAACTCGCATCTGTCATTGGCAAGGAAAGTACAGATCTTTTCCCTGGATGACTTCCTTGATGTGACACCTGCATAAAACCTGACGAAGATGGACATAGAGATTTCAGTGGCCAGGATACTTGTCATTGTAAATCCATCTGCGATTTTGATTCTTCTTCAGATCATAGATGAAGATAATGGTACTTCAGAGATGAGAGACCATTCTATTCTGACGTTTAGAAATCCAGTAGATCCTAACTTGCCCAACCGCAACATCTTTCAATGTGACATTTGTCCCAGGTTCAGGTTTGGGTGTTCCACTTGCTGGAACTGCCATGGAATGTGTTTTGAACATCAAGTGTTCTATTATGGTCTGTATTGTCTGAAACATACCGAACATGGCGTCTTTCAGTGAGGCCCTGTATATTTGTTCCTTGAGAGACTGCTCCATTCATTTTAAGTTTCTCCACTTCTGATAAGATTATCGATACCCCTGGTGATTCAATGAGTCTTATCAAGTTTTTTGAAGAAGCATTATGGTGCATTTGGGTGCCTAGACCTGTCTGTAGGGGATCCGGTAGTATTCTTGGTCTTGTTGCTTGCATGATTGACCATCCAATAGAGCATCTGTAACAAAAACAAACTACAGTGGTTTTGAAGAGTCAAAGGAAGGATTTGAGGTAGGAAATGTCTTTTGTTCCAGTGAGATATTTTTGAATGTTGGATTCAAATCCTTGTCGATGTGAACTGCCTTAACGTCACTTTTGATAGGATCAGCTGCAGATTCTACAATTCTATGTTTCTCCATCATTTGGTTTCTGTATCATTTGGCTTTAGTGGATGATATAATTATTGAAGAGTACTTTCCAGCAGATACTGCTGTGCATTTTGTTTATAATATGAGAAATTGTAACTTGTTTGTCATTATTTTCTTCAAGGAATTGAACAACTTGGACGAAAGCAGAGTTCCTTCGAGAATCCAAAGGACGACCAACATTTCGATGTTTTAGCGGAGCGGTACTTGTTTCTTCCTGAGCAGAGCATGTAACGTCCTAGTAGATCCGAAAGTTTACTCTACAGTATGTATAAACTGAATCGAGGGAAAAGCGGTCTCTTGCATATTCCAACCTTGCCAGAAGGTGCAGACCACAGTCATTCCTTTCTATGCATGTTTTCCTAATGGTATCTTGAAACTGTCTTTCAGTTCTTACATGTATGTGATTGGTGCTTTGGGTTTTCCAGTTCCATTTTCCTGACTGACCACAAAATATGCAATCTACTGCAAGTTATCAAAGTTCTTATCAGAAGACCGAATAGCACGTTTTTTTTGTCTGGGTGATCGGAAGAGCTAGGTGTGAGGGGTGAGCCTCTGAGTCGTGAGCTGATTCCTCAGCTGAGGGGGAGGGAGGGTTGCCAGATGGACCTTTCAGTCTGAAGAATGAGAGATGTTGTGGCAGAGGGTGGTCGTCAACATAGATAGAAGACTTTCCACGGAGTCAGACAGATTGTTGATGAAGATTAGGAATAGGATCTGGCCCAGAACGCTGCCTTGGTGCTCCCCCAGCTTTGACAGAGAGAGGATGAAAAGATTCCGTTGAGAGCCACATGTTGACTGCAAGAGTAGAGGAAGTCAGTAACCCAAGAGTGGAGTTGGCCTTGAATTCCATAGGCAGAGAGTTTGGAGAGCAAGGTGGGATGCCAGACTGTGTTGAAAGGGAAAGATATGCCCAGAGAGATTTCCCTGAACTCATGAGTTGCAAAACTCTCCAAATGAAAGCAATTGGTTTGGTAAACAAGCTAATGTGACTTTAACCTCACCTGCTGTGCTTACCAGGAGAGATCTGTCCACACCTGTCCAAAACTCGCATTGTTTTGAAATGTGAGATTATCTATCGATACGGGTTGGGGGAGAACCTGCATCTGCTTAAATTTGTGGTCAATACGTGCACGTGTAAAACGCGTTAAAGCAGAATAGTAATGACACAATATACAAGCATTATATTATCAGTCTCTGAGCAGGTTCTACAGCAGAAAAACTCATTGTGGATTGCAGAGTCTAATGCTAGGCCTTACAGACAATAACATTACACCATCTCCATAAATTACCTTTCATTACCTTTCGACATTTGCTTAATGACGCGTTATTAGAAATAGAAGGGAGAACTAGTTTTTCTGATGAAGGCTCTTGTCGGTCTGCGTCGGCGGACAGGAGGAACAATTTATGGAATCGACAGAGCATTTATTGAGGTGTGTTAACCGCCATGGGAAACAAGGAGAAGTTGATGTTTCAGGTGTTTACCCTTCGTCGGAGCAAAAGAGCATTTTTACGATTGTACCCTTTCCTCTTTTAGTTCATTGTTTCTTGGGTGTCCCTTGGCGCACGTTGCGCCACAATGCACTCCTTAATTCAAAGGCAAACGTTGAAGTCGGTTTTTTGTTTGGTGACACCCACTTTGGGGGCATAGGTTTACCTTGCTAATGCTCATCGGTTGCCTCAACCACCGGTCACATGATAAGATTAGTTACAGGAACATGCAGGTCCGTTCGCACGATCATAATAATGTTGCGGCTCATGAAAAGGCGTGCCTGAAAGATGACACCAGAAATGCCCGACATATGGAACGTGGACCTCTTCCCACCTGAAGTTGATTTATGAATCTTCAGACCTTGCACTGTTCCTGATACCTCGGGGGAGGCTCAAAAGTAATACGGAGCTTGTTACCCATATGAGCGACAGCCAACATAATGCAAAAAATGAAATGCCTCTTTGTCCCCTGCAAAGTCATTTCGGAGCATGCATCTCGTCGGTGTCATCCTTTTTAATTTGGTTTCCTTCATCACTGAAAAATCACTGACCAAGGAATGTTTAATATTTTAGTTCATTGGTTTTAACAAATCTTTTTTGTTTTTCTTGTAATTTCACTGAAAGGGTCAGCACAGGAACGGTGCCATTGTAAAGATTCATGAGGATCGTGCATTGCTCTTTACAAGTAAACATTATTGTTTTAAATCTACAGCCTGGAGATGATGAAGATGAAGAATGTGGCTTCAAACGAGGCTGCCGGGATTACTTTTGGCTGCTGGGAAAGTTGATCAATAACATTCATGTGAAGGACACAAACGAGGTTTGTGTGTCTGTTTTTTTAAATGCCATTTTTCGGCTCAAGGTGGTCTTGTTTATCCCAGTCATTTTGGCACTCTGTTTTATTTTAACCACAACCGAGTTTGTAAAGGAAGGAGCAATGGTGCTTGTAATATATTAAAATATGTGTCTGTGTCTGTCTGTCTGTGTGTTTTGTTTGTTACTTGCCATTTTACATCCGATTGACTTGAAAATTGAATAGCAATTGCACAATGCCTTACTGAATTGGGAAACCAACTATTTTTTAAGGTCAAAGGGTCAAAGGTCAACTCAAGGTCAAACTTCTAAAATCATAAATTTTCATCTGAAAAATCATAAATTTTCATCCGATTGACTTGGAGATTCAACAGTAATTACATAGTGACTCACTGAATTGGGAAACCAACTATTTTGGAGGACAAAAGGTCAAGGGTCAACTCAAGGTCAAACTTCTAATATCAATTTTCATCTGAAAAATCATCAATTTTAATCCGATTGACCCGAGCTTTGATTAAGATCGTCAGTTTTAATCTTAATTAATTTGATAATTTGATGCATCCATGTCAACTTTTTGGGGAGTGAAGGGTGGATTTTGCAAGTATCATGCTCTGCATGACAACTTCTTGTTTTTCTGTTTGTTGTATTTTACGTTAATGACTCCAGTCATGGGTTGTATCATACTCATCGAGGCCAGGCTTTAAATTAAACAAAAAAAGATAACTAACTAAATACAGAAGTGAAGAGAAGGTAAAATAATCTAAGTGTTTTTTAAGAAATGGAAGACCTGCCTTTTGAAAAGGGACAGGTTATAACTGTTTGGAAAGACATGAGAAGGTAAAGAATTCAAGAGCTTAGCGGTGAAAGGAAAGAAACAAACATCATAACGGCACACCCTCGAATTGCCAATGGCCACACAATAATCGTGTGACGTACTGCCTTGCCAAGTATTTTGTGGTCTAGTTAACGATAGAGGTTTACAAGCAGCCAGTTATTGGGCTACCAGTAAACCTGGGCTTATTGGGCAGCCAGTAAACATTATACTTCACTTGATTACATTTGACACACTGAGAGTCCCATCCAAATCCAAATGTATAGAGGTAGTTGTGATAGAACGAGATGTTGATCGAGCAAGAAAATATGGAGCAGACGTGAAAAACGTAGAGGAATATCACGTATGGTCATCACTCATCAGCATACGAATGCAACATTTTCTAGATTGATTTTAAATTGTTTCGGTTTGACTGTTCTCATTGTGTGCTTGTTTACAGGGTACCCTTGTAGATCTGGATGCTCTTGCTCGACACCTTGCAGATTGTATCCGCAGGTAAGTTTGTGGCTCGTGCTGAGTCTGAACCTCTGCTTCTTCTTCACTCTTTATCACTCGGCCTGCTGCTTGGCTTTCAGGCTCATGACGCGCTCTTGCCACCCAGCGCATTTGCCAAATATTGGGCCATTGGCAAAAAAGTTGCGAAAAATCTTGATTAAGAGTAAATGTTTCATTTTGTTATTTTCTCATAATTGAAATGACTGCTGGTGACATCTGCATTAATGATGTGTCTCAGATTCGCAAGTCTTGGGCCACTATGTCATTACCGGTATCAGGAAATTAGTAAGCAAAAGCCTAAATGGAAGTAAAGCAAAAAATTCAGTGTTGTAATTGTTAATTGGTTTTTGGAACTTCACTTTTGTTTTGCTACAAGCTTTTGATTAATAAACGGATTTTGGAGAGAATATAATTTTTGTGCCATCCCATCCTCACTGCCACGCCCATGCCTCCGGCCTTTGCCCTTGTGCTTATGATATAGATATTCCTCTTTGCTGTCTTTTTATCACGCACTAAAATTTTCTAGCTGTCCACTTCTCTTTTCCTTTGCAGCCGTGAAATTGTAGAGCAGCGTGACAGCAGTGTGGAAGATGAAGGCCTTATTGGCCTCCTCAAGTTGTGCACAGCAGTCATGAAGCACAAGCCGGCTTTCAAGTTTACTCGTGATGGCCAGGTCTGGTCCTTGAGCTGCTGTCTCATTTCAGGAATTCACCTCAATATTGATGTGCTGTGATTTTAAAACTGTCCAATTTTTGAAGAGCTTAGTGAAATATAAAGCTACCCTTAACCTTTGCTGCATTATTCTTTTCTAACTTGATAATTCCTCATTTATGTCAAATTTTCCTCGGTGTATATGTGTGAACAAGTAATACAGGGTTGTCTTTATGAATGTGGAGAGAAGGCAGTGTTATTTTAAATGCTTCACTTTTCCTCATTCCCACCCTTTAGGAATTTCTGCATGACGTGTTTAACCTCCTCTTCATGCTGCCGAGCATGGCGGACAGACAACAACCGAAATGCAAGTCTGAAGGAGCACGTAGTGCTGCTTTTGATCTGCTCGTTGAACTTATCAAAGGTTGTCCAGAAAGCTTCCGTCTGCTGCACTGTTGGGTCATGACACAGCATCTCCACAGTACGTATTGTGGCCGTGGTGCGGAATTAGAGTCGGGACGCAGCACATTTTCAGCATACATGGGCACCAGCGTGTAAGACATAGTCGGTGTGCATCGGATTTGGGGTACAGCCAATTCAATGTCTGGTACTGTATATTTTGATCAGACCTGGTGGATTCAATCAGGATTGATTGAATGGCAACACATTTTATCTCCTTCACCTTTATTAGTCCCCTACTGATTTCACCGGAGGGGACTATAGGTTTGCTCTCATTCTGTCCTGTCCGTACGTCCGTCTCTGTTCGTCAGTCTGTCTGAAACATTATGTTGCCGTGCCAACTTGTGAACCAGTGATGTGATTTTGAACAAGCAAAGTATATATGATGCAAAGATGAACTGATTGGATTATGGCATCAACAGATCAAAGGTCAGACAGAGGTTATGCCAGGTAAAAATGTGATACTTGAGAACAGTTGAAGGGATTCAAATCAAACTTGGTACGAGTATTATAATGACGTAATAATGTGGGCAGAGGCATATCGGTCGACGTCATGACGTCGAAGAGTGTCGTTCTAGTTGTTACAGTAATGGGATTGGTTGTTTGTCCATCGGATCATCTTAAACTGTCCATATAATTTTAAGGAGCATAAATGTGTTGTTGGAAAGAGCTTGATCAGTGAGTTGAGAGAACGAAGAAGTTGTGCTGGGAAAGGGAGTGAGCCATTCTCTCCGAGTGCCTGTATAGTGTCGACGCTCATGGAAGAGCTGAACAGGAAGCAATGGGTGGTAGTCTGTACAGAATGGATGAAGATTTATCGCTCGATTTCCCCTTTTGCGCCCTCGCAGCGTCGCACACACCGTACAAGTGGGATTATTGGCCACACGATGATGTCCGTGCAGAATGTCGCCTCGTGGGCCTAACAAACCTCGGCGCCACGTGCTACATGGCTTCCACGATCCAGCAGTTGTACATGATCAAGCAGGCCCGTCAGGCTGTATTTACGGCCCAGGTATGACGTTTTTGCAGTTTGTCTTTTGGTGCTTCCCATGCTAATCTTCATATTCTGAGTTAGTGTAAATTAAGCTTTGTGAGATGTTTGTAAGTTAGCCAGTTATCCAGCTTTTATGGTAGGATATATAGAAACTGGCTTTTATACTTCCTCACGAGGCATGTTAATGTGAACAGTGAACTTTTATTAATAGCTGTCGATGTTTTAGTTGTACCATTGTGTACTCCAATTAGAATGGTGGATAATGGTGTAACTGCTTTGGGAGTGTTGTGAACAACTGTTGTTTTGACTGAAAGGATTCTTTTTTTTTTCATTTTTGCAGAATTAATCATAGACTCGCAGTACGACTTGTTACCCCGCACGCTCGTAGTGCAAGTCGGTGTTGAGCAATTGGTACACTCTGTCTGTCAGTTTATGATTGAGGAACTACTTAATTTCAATTCAACTTAATATTTTGAGCACTAGAACAGGAATCGGACCACGAACCTGCAGTTTAGCAGTACTTTGGCTATGAATTTGGCAAATTGTACGGAATTGCATCCTGAGTGTGCATGCACACAGTGCGGTAACACAGTAGATTCAGTCTGTCTTGAAAATTTGCCAAATTTTGTTCAATATTGACCAAAATTGAGTACCAGTTCACTGGTAATTCCCTGTTTGTCGTTAAAGGCGGCAAAAAGGGTTGGCGTCAGGAAGGGCATCCGGCCGTAAAACATTGCTTCAAAAAGGGGACCAAAAAAACAACAACAACCATGGTTCCCGAAAAAGGCCAACCCCCGCTTTGCGGGGAAAAAATGGCCTCTAAAGGTGTTTTTTTTTTTTGTTTTTTTTATTGACCAATCAAATTTGTCGCTCGCACTCTCAGGGTAGGGGAACTTCGACATTGTTCTTCTTCCTCAAATAAACTGTTTCCAATAAAGTCACATGTCCTTTTTCTTAAGACTGCCTGGGGTAAGGTGTTCCATGAACTCTCTAGTTGATGATGTCATAACACAGATAAATGTCAACACCTTTTTCTTAATATTGTATGCTTGTAGTCTGGACAGCTTTGTGGTGTCCACAATTGGTCGATAATTTGGGGTGTTCACTAAGTTGAGAAACGTAATCAAGGCTTAGACAAAACGTAATGTGAGAAACGTAAACAAATTGTGGACAGATCGCCACTGTGTTATAAACACCTATTTAGGGATTTAAATTGGTCATGCCATTGACCCGAATTAAAATGTTGGTTATCCTTGAGTTACACATCAGCTGTGTATCGGACGTGCGAGTTTTCTCATCAACAAGTTAGACACGCAAACAAAAGTGAATGTCCATGTGGGATATGAGCACCATCACGTATGATGAGGGATATGTTGATGAAAATTGATCGTCTTTCACACCACACCTGCAGCCGAAAGTACCAATTTGCCAAAAGTACCGTTTAAATTTGATTAAAACGAAATGTGTGTGGACCAAACACAAGGAAGTGAATGTTGTTGTTGTTTCGTATGCAGCCTATGGCTGCTGGTTGCATCATTTTTATGGAAGCGCATTTGTGCCGCTGATGCAGTGCCCTAATTACCAGTGAGGTGGTACTCAATTTGCCGACCTTGGAAGGATGGGAGGCTGAGTCAACCCCCCTGGTGTTAATTCGACGATCGACCAGGACTCAAACTCAGGATCCTAGGATCCCAAGCCGGCACCCTAACCGCTAAGCCAACACCATGCTTAGGAAGTGAATGAGATTTGGTTTAATTGTCTTGTTTTCATTGCATGTCACGAGTGGATTTATTCTTCTCTGTGACTTGGACTTTGCCTAATGAACGGTTAAGCTGCACCATGAATGTGTTATACTTTGTGTGTCCGATGCAAAAAATGTAACAAAATAACACATTGTAATTAAAGAGTTCCTTTTGTGTTATTTTGCAGTACAATGATGACATGAAGCATAAAACAACATTATTTGAACTGCAGAAGATGTTTACATACCTTATGGTGAGTATGGATGAAACAGTCTTGTTTCATATTCGTGGCATCAGATTCTAAAGAGATCATGCTTGAGGGCCTCTCCTAACCTCCCCCAACCCCTCCTCCCCTCAGCATTTAATTATATCTGTCACCCTGCTTTGCCTTCCAAACTGTCAGCGAGTATTATTCAGGTTCACCTCCTAGAATAATGATTATATTGAATGCAAACTTCCACACAGCAAATTACTTTGGATGACATTCTGTCCCATGCAGTCAACCGTCAAGGTAGCCTTCTGGGTCTCGGCCTGCCCTCGATGTTCCTCGTCGACCTCCCCTCGTCACTGGAAAATCCATTGCAAGACTTTGTACATTACTCCAATCTGTGTTGGGTAATTGGTTCCTCGATCTTGGAAAAATACATACAACTGTTCAACTACCTGGAACTGGCTTTTAATGCATGAAAGACCCACTTTCCCACTTTGTCCATTTGGACCAGCTGGAAATTCTCCAATTCATATTGAAGTGAACCTCTCAGAGAAATACAGTCTGTTGGGCTCTCGAGCCTCGTGAACCTCATCATCAGACGTAACCTTTCTTTTGCCGATCATATCTCCGAGCTGGCCTCCAAAGTCAGCTACCACCACATTTTCCACATGGCCAAATCATTTATCTGCTATTCTTATCTTATAACAGCATAAAACGTCTTTTTTTAAAGTCTCATAAAATGTGGCTCTCCATTAAAAATGTGTATTCCTGTTTCCCATCTTGCTCCCTCCCCTTGATGTCATGTCTGGTTCATTGGCATCTCACGGCAAAAGGCCTAGTCTCAGGGTCAACTTCTTACTCACCGCATGCAGGTTGGTGGCCTTGCACTCTTACTAGTTCTATTTGGTCTCTCTATTTTTCGTTAACCCCATGCACGTATTCAACCAGAAATACTTACCGTTACCCTCAGCAGTCTAAGCATCACACGATATCATATTCATTCGTTGCTCCAGGTTTGTTTGTTTGTTTTTTGGGGGTTTTTCCCCACCTTTTACACTGCGACATACGGCCACCACCTTTGTCAAGCATCAGGTAACCTAGCAAATGTCAAAAAGGTCTTCAAGACGAAAAGGTCCTCCAGATCTTCAAGACGAAAATGTCCTCCAGATCTTCAAGACAACTGTTCACCGCCATCCCAGATCATCCCCAATCCAAAAACATTTTATTTTCTACCCTCATTACCGCCACCCAAACCCCCGTCCTAATTTTCCAGTCTTACCTCCTTGGAGTTTCCTTCTCCATGAATGAGTGTTTTGTGTCCTGTTTTTGTCCGTTACGTCCTGATTCGTTCAGTGTTCTAGCTCTTCCATGAGCCTCGACTATGTGTACAAAAAATGCTGCTTATGTGTCTTGATGTGTTCTTAATTTTCAAGTAATGAATGCACAATTTCCTATCCAATCGGTGGTGTAATGGTTGAGAGCGTCCTCTCCGAGACTGGGAAGTTGGCGGTTCGAATCCTGGCCGAGTCATACCAAAGACTTAAAAAACGGTACGTGTTGCTTCCTTGCCTGGCGCTCAACATTTAAAAGTATAAGAGCACGGACAATCCCCATAGGTTGGCATCCATGGGGAGGAAGGAAGCTCCTCCGTAGGAAATGCCCCACTGAATGTGACGAGAAAAGCGACGCCATTGTTGTTGCATCGTTTGGTACCCAGAGTGCCCCCAGGATGTGCCAGCACTTCCCTCAAGCTCAGTGGCTGTTTATCACATCTAACAGGCGTGTGTGTGTGTGTGTGTGTGTGTGTGTGTGTGTGTGTGTGTGTGTGTGTGTGTGTGTGTGTGTGTGTGTGTGTGTGTGTGTGTGTGCGTGCGTGCGTGCGTGCGTGCGCACGCTCCACGACGAGCCTTTGATCATGTATAAATAAATAAAAGATCCTTTTTTACCATGAGGGGGAAAAAAGAATCATGATCTTTGATCATGATTTTGATCCGGTGAAAACCCCATTATTTAATTTTTGCTTGATTGATCCTCTTCTTTATTTCATTGCAACTTACACTTGTTTGCGTTCCATTGTTAGCTCACCCATGCACATACATCCCAAAATAATTACAGCTTTGATAAAGATCTTTCTTGGGTACATAGCACATTGTTTTTAAAGGCTTGGTGGACTTCTTTCCTTGAATTTTGTTTTATATTTCAAATCAAGATTGCCTAATGCTCATGGGCATTAATGCGTGCATATATTAGGGGCCTGTGCGTGAATCATGCTGGGTAAACTCCATCCCATACAGTAAAGGAAGTGCACCATCAAATTTCCCCCTGCACCATTCATGTATTGTTTCGAAACAAAAATAAACTTTTTTCCCGAACAAAGTTTCGGTCGGTTGAGCTCCGTGTTATTTATGTTGACGTTGTCATCTTGCCAGGAAAGTGAACGCAAAGCCTACAACCCTCGTTCCTTCTGCAAGAACTACACCATGGACAAACAACCTCTGAACACTGGTGAACAGAAAGACATGACGGAGTTCTTCACAGACCTCATCACCAAAATCGAAGAGATGTCTCTCGAGCTGGTACTCTTAACTTTGCCCGTGGCAGCTGGTGAAATGTTCATCGTTGTGTCGTTCCGTTAACACTCTAGATTGTCTAGAATGTACACGTGCATGCCCTTGCTTGACCTCACGATGGACATGTTGAAATGGTGCATTTCTGTAATCGGCGTAGATAGACGGTTCATTTGTACTGACCCAGTTTGTTAATGGATGCTTTTTGTTCATTCAGAAAAACACAGTGAAGACTTTGTTTGGTGGAACAATAACAAATAATGTCGTTTCTTTGGTGAGCTTTTTATTTTTCATTTGGTCATGTGCTGTCATGATGAACACTTCTATAGGGCCCGGATACTTCAATGGCTTTCTTTATTTCCTTCAGGATTGCGATCACGTCAGTCAAACTGTTGAGGAATTTTACACCGTACGTTGTCAAGTTGCCGACATGAAAAACATCTACGTAAGTTAAAAGCACACTATAATCAACAAGAACGAGCATTTACAAATGCAGAGCTTTAGCGGGTTTTCTTGATTGCTGTATAGCTGATGATGAACGATTTCGACTAAAGATGATTTGTGCTCTCCACACTCCACATGTCGCACACACTAAATGAGGATACGTATGTACATTCATGCTCTCCCCTTACACATTGTCTCGTCCAAACATTTGTTTTGTATGTCCGTGATGCTCTGACAGAGTACGTACTCAGTTATTAACCATTACTCTGGGGTGTCAGGATAACCTGGAGGTACGTGCACTCGCTTCTAAGCTGTCTAGCCTGGGTTCAAATCTTGACCCACCTATAAACTTTCATCCTGGTGTTTCACAGGCATGACGATTCATCAACGTGCACACCGTCCCTCGAATGGATGTGCGATCTGTCTGCGGGCATTGGTCGATGTATGTTAAAGACTCCACGTTTTCCTTTGCGAAGAGTATGTGAGCTATCACCGGCACCCTGACCAAATTACAAATTCCTGCTATAGCTTAAAGGGGGCACTTCGTCAACTTCAAAGCTGCGCTCCAGCAAATGATTCCACCTGCAGCCATGTGCTGCATATGAAAGAAGAAGAAGAAGAAGAAGCATTACTACACCAAGGAAATGTAACTTCTATTCTTGTTTGGGACGTTTTGTAATTGTAGATGCGTAGGTGGCCACAGAATGATGGCACGTGTACAATTGCGACTGAACAGTTTTAATCTATACAAATAAGTAGGAACACTGTTGGACCAACTCCCCCTGCATCGTCCAGATCATGTTGACTAAACATGGCATGTGTACTCAGGGCGTCCCTCCCAGTAAGTTGCTCTCAGGGGTTGTCACGATACCCAGGTGGCTGTTCATGATTAGGGCTTCAAACTGTCAGTGAAAGTCATGAGGGTTTCATGTGCAATTAAATAATATCCTGTGCACAAAAGGTTAGACCCTTGTAATACGGGTTAAACCCTTAAAGCACAAACTCATCGAAAAGCAAGGTTTCAAAGAGATGAAAAATGGCCTTGCACTCTGTTTAGTGAAACCCTTTGGAGAATAACTTAATTGGCCCAAATTATTCCCACCTGCTTGTGTGGTCAGCTGGAGAAAGCTTTCCCCCCATCTCAAACCAGACCTGACGTTCAACTGAATGTGATTCGGGTAGAATTTTGTATTTTCATGGTTATGGCAATAACTCGCCTACTCTTCACGAAAGACACCGCAGGATATCTAGTTCCAGCAGGCGGGGGTCCACCCAGTTAAACGTCCATCCGAGGTATGCCCTGCCTGCAAAGCACCAGGACGACAGTTTTTAACTGATTTGGGATTCAAACCCAAGCTAGACAGCTGAGAGGTGAGTGTGTGTACCTCTAGGTTATCCTGCCAGCCATTGAAGTATCCTTTAATATGTTTCTCTCATCCATGTCTCCTACTTCATCCCTATGCCTTGTACTTTCTATACAAGGCAACAACTTTATTCCCCAAATATTCTTCCGACCGACCGATCAAGTTATTCTCTAATCTGCAATCCAAGTCCTTGTAGATGGAGATGCATAACCCAGAGCTCTCAGGTACAGTCAGCTCCACGAGAGTCACTAGTATTTGTGTAAAGGCGCATGTTTTCAAATGTCCCCAGTGAAGACAATGGCATAGATTTAAGTCTGGTTGATTTACCAACACTGTGATTCATTTCACCTCAAAGTGTTTCTTCATCCCGTTGAGGACTCTTCAGTTCAAGCACTTTGTCTTTCTTTCCATATTATAATCCGTGAAGCCGAATAATTGTTTCCACGTGGTGCCCAGCTTGTCCTAAATGAAGGTTTGAAGGTGAATGTCAAGATTGTCCGACCCTTTTGTTCTGTAGATTTGGTGTTCTTTAGTTGCCATGTCCAAAAATACTCCAGGTTTTCTACTAGATTCTCTTGATATACGATTCACGTGAAATAAATAGCGGGGTTAAGCAATTGTTTCATTTTTGTCTGTCTATCCGTCTGCAGACGTCGCTTTATAATCGAGGAACAACTTAATATCAATTGAATGTTATATTCTGAAAACTAACCTGTAGTTTAGCAGTACAGTACTTTGGCTCTGAATTCATCCCAATCACACAAACGCAGAGAGGAACGAGATACTTTTTTTACTCTGTCTACCTGTCTGGCAGTGAAACAAAATTGAAAAACATTCCAAATATGAAATTTGCTGTTTTTAAGGATGGTATAAAGGACACAAACAACAGGCACGAGTAACTAATGTAACGTGGTAAATAGGGTGGTGTAATAGATGCTGCAACAACGGCAGTAAAACTCCGGGGGAAAAAAATTCAACAACCTTTAAACTCTTTATTTTATTTCAATTGAATTATATATTTGAACTCTGTAGAACACAATGGCCTTTTTGACACTTTCAAAACCCTGCTGTTTAGCAGTAATTGGACAAAATATTATGGCATTTTACATCTCGACCAATCAAATTTGCCGCTTCGTAGACCCCGCCTTTGTCTTTGTTTCTCATGACTGCGCGGGGTAAGATGTTCTATGAAGTCTCTAGTTTTAACAGTGATCCAAGGCTCAAGGGGAACTTGGACATAAATCACATGCAGGCCAAACACATCAGTATATGTCAATCACATTAATCACAAGGCAATCACAATTACATTAATCACAACCATCATCTCCTTTATATAGTCGTCAGTAAACCTAGGTGGTCAAATGCTTATTTTATACCATAAATGTTATTTGTCATTTTGTTGTAGTTGTAAAATCAGATCTTTGTGATCTTCAGAAGTTGTAAAACAAGCAAAGTTAGCAATGTATGGTACATTTTGTGCTAACTTTAGGGAGAAGAGAGCATCTGCCTTCGTAGCGTGTCTTTCTCAGATATATTCCATAGTAAAAATGGTCAACATAACTCTGTGTCATTTAGGAATCGTTGGACGAAGTTACTGTGAAGGACACCTTGGAAGGTGATAACATGTACACATGTTCACAATGCGGCAAGAAGGTCCGTGCCGATAAAAGGTACGGCCTCATCTCGTGTTTCCTCCATTTACTCCCTTTAGTTGAGGCTTCTCCTGTAGTTGATGATGCTGAGACCACCCACCTCACCAGGAAGTAATAATGCCATAGGCAGTGCCTAAAAATGCCATAGGCAGTGCCTAAAAATGCTAACGGGATCCTTGCAGTTGGCCTCCAACTTCTATCAAGATTATTGGGGTTAAAATATAGCGTGGGGATTTATGCACTGCCCTCTCAACAAGGCTCAAGATTGTGACTTGTAAAAGTACGGCTTGACAGTAGTTGCAAGTGCTATTTTGTTTCCTTAAAAAAAGCTCCATCTGAGAAAGTTAAAGCAGTGGAAGCAAAAATTATTAAAATGAGAAAGAAACGTTTGACTTGCAAATCGTACGTCACGATGCGTGCTGGGCATTTTCCAGAGCCTGCTTTAAGAAGTTACCGCAGATATTGAGTTTCAACACGATGCGGTACACGTTCAACATGGTGACCATGATGAAGGAGAAAGTGAATACACATTTCTCTTTCCCGATGCGTCTCGACATGACCCCATACTCTGAGTCCTGGCTAATGGGGCATAAAGACAAGCCGGAAGGTCAGTTTTGGTGGAATATCAAACCCTCTCTGTTTGATTCGACATTATTGGAGAAATGGAAACATTATTTTGCCATGAAGGTATGTACTGCGTTCATTTCTGCTGATATTGTCTGTGCTCTATCCTTTTAAAATTCTGAGTGTCAAGCAAAGAACTAGCACGTACCATTCTTAACGTCTTTGGTATGACTTGGCCGGGGTTCGACACACCGACCTCCCAGACTCAGCGGACGCTCTAACCATTACACCCCTTAGGCTGGTTCAACCCAATTTATATTGCACCACAAATCGTTTGGCACAGAGCCGTTCATTCGTGGTTGGGGTTTTTCATTTTCTTTTTTTATTTCCTTGTATACTCAAAGCTCGTAAAAGAGCAAGGTGATGGAGGGTATGAACTGACAGTAATGCATCCGGGCAACTGTCGGACATTACAAGCAAGGGAATGAAGGAACAGAAGAAGGGGAGGAAACACTGAAAGTGGCAAGTACAATAGTTGGTTTAGGAAGTGTTCATCGGGTTAATAAAGATTGTGGGTCAAGATGGGGGACAAAACGAGGTGGTGAGGCACTGCATGCTTTGAAGCAGTGGAGGGGAGTGTGGATTGAACGGCCTCGGGAAGGCGGGTCCACATTCAGGAGAAAAGAGCGGTGGTGTGCGGAATGCCTGAGTTTTGTAAGTCTAACCAGAGTGGTGTTATTCTGTGTTTGGAAAAGCTTTTTGACATCTGGCATGTCATGTATTGTATTGCACATGGCATTTTTGAGCCGGATCAATTTTTCTGCAAGTCTGTTTTCATTCAAATGTGGATTTCATTGCAAAACATCAAATGCTGATAAACTTTCGATTTTGGGGGGAAATTGCCTTGGAACTGGTATTCAAATTATGTTATCTATATATATATAAAACAGTGTGTGTGTGTGTGTGTGTGTGTGTGTGTGTGTGTGTGTGTGTGTGTGTGTGTGTGTGTGTGTGTGTGTGTGTGTGTGTGTGTGTGTGTGTGTGTGTGTGTGTGTGTGTGTGAGAGAGGTTACCGATAGACTCCTAAACGGAGAGGCTTACGTGCTTGATATTTGGCATAGACATGGCCATTGAGCCTGGGACGAACATGGCCGAACTCAAAATATTTGACGATCCATATTTTTTTATTCATATTTACCTCAGCGCATTTCAGCGCACGGAATCAGGGCAGGTGGGCGCTGATTCGCTCAGAGCGATCACGTGATGACGCTATGAAGGCTATAACGCTATGAAAAAAAAAATCGCTATGAACGATATGACACTATGATGCTATGACGCTATGAAAAAAAAAATCGCTATGAATGCGATGACGCTATGAAACGCTATGAACGATATGACGCTATGAAAAAAAAAATCGCTATGAACGCTATGACGCTATGAACGCTATGACGCTATGAACGCTATAAAAAAAAAATCGCTATGAACGATATGATGCTATGAACGATATGACACTATGATGCTATGACGCTATGAAAAAAAAAATCGCTATGAATGCGATGACGCTATGAAACGCTATGAACGATATGACGCTATGAAAAAAAAAATCGCTATGAACGATATGACGCTATGAACGCTATGACGCTATGAACGCTATAAAAAAAAAATCGCTCACTTTACCAAGGGGCTCGCTCTCCCCCCCGTTCCCCTCCTCTCCCCTTCCCCCTCCCGGCAATGCCGGGTACTTCTGCTAGTAATCAATAATACAACACAATATATGTATTTTTTTAAATGAAGTCGGTATTTCATCCAAGCGCCACCGCACTCATCCATCCAGGCATTAAGGATCAGGATGCGGAAGGGAAGAAAGCTGCCGAAAGTTACGAGTACGACCTTATTGGCGTGACTGTGCACACTGGTACGGCCGACGGAGGCCATTATTACAGCTTCATCCGTGATATTGTGAACCCAACTGCTTACCGCAACAACAAATGGTGAGCAGTTTCAACATCATCAAAATTAACTGGGGAATCTTCTTCTTCGCTGGGCGACTAAACAGCGAGACTTGTAAAATTTGATGGTTTCATCTTTCGGCCGGACGTCATATCGTGTCGGCTTTACAGTTAAGTGTCTGGTACTTGTTAGTCACACAGGAGAGTTGGGATAACTTTTGTCCACCATGCTACCTTTCTTCAGGTTTCTCTTTAATGATGCTGAGGTAAAACCTTTCGACTCATCGCAGTTGGCTTCCGAGTGTTTTGGAGGAGAAATGACGGTTCGTACGTGCGATGGTCTGATAACCTTGACACCCCAAATATATTGTCCGTCATGCACATTATTTATTTAACATTTGCTGAAGTTTGTGCTGCTTTGTGTAAATCGTTTTAATTTACAACCAAATGAGAGTGAGGGTGATGAGGAAGGTTCATTTATTTACTCGATGGACTAGCCCCTCCCCCCTTGCTGATGTGGGGTTTGTATGTCTGTTGCTACCCTTTCCCCTACCCTTCATCCACCTTCTTTTTTTATCCCCTTTTCATTGCCTTTTCATCCCTTCTTCATCTGCCTCCTTTTTCACCTCCTCTTCCACCTCCTCCTTTTCATCCTCTCCTCGTCCTCCTTCCCTTTTCACCCCTACTCCTTTTCCTCCTCATCCTCGTCATCCTCATCCTCCACCCTTTTCACCTCTTCCACTATTTCATTCCTCCTTCCTCCCTTCTAATACAGTTTCTTGTCATTTTTAGACCAAAACATACGATTCAGTGACCGACAAGTTTATGGATTTTTCCTTTGAAAAGGTACACAATTTTTGCTCTTTCTCTGTGGATGGACAAAACCCTTACATACATACATACATACATACATACGTGACGAACTAACAATATATATATATATACACACTGTTACGTGTTCCTCCCCGACCTTCTGGTCTCGGTATACCCCCCGAACCCCGGGAGGAGCCATGGCAGAAAAGAAATATATTACTCCGTGTCAAAATCAAGATCGAAACCACACCAATGGTTATCAACAAAAATAATATTGAAGAGCAGGGCTCTTGCTTGAGACGAACGAAGTGACGGGCAAGACACAAACTCGTCCGAGAAGATGTTTATTGTAAAAACCAACTCGGGAACTCTGAAAAGCCCGTTTATCGGGCTGCATATATATCAAAACCAGAAAGCACAACCGAAACCGAAAGCCACGCCTCTCAGCCGAGGTGCGCTTTGGTGGTCACGTGACCGACAGGTGCAAAGGATTATAACCGCACGCGCGGCACGCTTTGGTGGTCACGTGACCAGCCACCCCGGCGCCGTGGTTTTCCCGTCGGTTACGTCACCGGCTGGAGCAAGGAGATTCTGTAGCTGGTCTCGCTTGGGGGACCCATGGGTCGCTACACACGCCCCCCCAGAATGGACTTGATCCAGGAAGGTCAACCTGAGGGGGGTCCGGATGACCCGACCGAAATGACCCCTGGCCAGTCGCTGGGGGGAGGGGGGGGGTCCGGTGTGGTGGCGGGTGGTCGGACGGGGGGTGCAGTGGATGGGGGGCGGCCGTGCCGCGGTGGGAGAGCCAGCCGTGGCGGCTGGCCGACGTCCATGTGGGCCGGCTTGAGGCGGTCCAGCGAAATCCGGTCTGCCCGGCCGCCGATGTTGACGATGAAGGACTTGTTGTCCCGTCGTAGGACCCGGAAGGGTCCGTCGTATGGTGGCCGGAGCGGCCCCCGGTGCGCGTCGTGGCGCACGAAGACGTACTCCGCCGTGCGGAGTGCTGGGGGGACGTAGGATTGGGGGTCGCCGTGGCGGAACGTGGGCACCAGGGCGAAACGTCGGGCGGCCTCCTGGAAGTCCGTGCGCTGGCACGCGGCGGACCAGGGGCTGGTGGCGTCGGGAATGAACTCGCCCGGTACGCAGTGGGCCTGGCCGTACACCAGCTCGGCGGTGGACGCCTGGAGGTCCCGACGAGCTGGCTCGCCGCTCCGGTGAGCTGGCTTGCCGAATCGATCTTGTCGGCCTCCTTGGCGAGGTCGCGGGGGTTCACGATGGTCGTGCCTGCCAGGGCGACCCGTACCTGGGCCGGGAGCTGGCGTAGAAAAAGCTCCCGAAACAGGAAATCCGAGGGGTGCTCGCCAAGCAACGCGAGCATGTAGTCCATGCGTTCGGACGGGCGCGTATCGCCGAGCTCAGGAAGGTCGAGCAGGCATCGTGCGCGCTCAGCCGGGGAGAGGGCGAAAGCGCCCAGAAGAAGTGCCTTAATGGCGTCGTACTTGCCGTCAGCGGGCGGGTTCTGGAGGAAGCTCAGGCAGCGGGCGGCGGTCGCGGAGCCAAGCGCGACGACCACGTAATGGTATTGCGTGGCGTCCTCCGTTATGCTACGCAGGGCGAACTGGGAGTCCGCCTGCGCGAACCAGACGGCGGCATGTGCTTGCCAGAAGGTGGGCAATTTGAGGGACACTGCAGAGTCCATCACGTCGGGGTCACCAGTGAAGAGCAGGGCTCTTGCTTGAGATGGACGAAGTGACGGGCAAGACACAAACTCGTCCGAGAAGATGTTTATTGTAAAAACCAACTCGGGAACTCTGAAAAGCCCGTTTATCGGGCTGCATATATATCAAAACCAGAAAGCACAACCGAAACCGAAAGCCACGCCTCCCAGGCGAGGCGCGCTTTGGTGGTCACGTGACCGACAGGTGCAAAGGATTATAACCGCACGCGCGGCACGCTTTGGTGGTCACGTGACCGGCCACCCCGGCGCCGTGGTTTGCCCGCCGGTTACGTCACCGGCTGGAGCAAGGAGATTCTGTAGCTGGTCTCGCTTGGGGGACCCATGGGTCGCTACAATATATTAAAAATCACACAGGAATAATGATACAACCATGATAGCCAGCCACCATACAATCAATATCTTAGGATGGTACCATCTGTTAAAGTAATCGAACTCACTGTTCCCAGTACATGGAAAGAACCTCCTCAATGTCTCTATAACCATGTCTCTATAACGAAACCGCGAGCGAAGCACAAATCCTGCGCGAGTCAAAATGGCTGACGACCCGGTCTCGGGGCGCACGGCACCGATGAGTCTCTCCTGAATCGATCGCAAAACCTGACATGCAGATTGACCGGTCACAGCGACGACAACTCCGTCGTAGGAATTCCTCTCCCGGAAACCCAAAAGTTCGCTTGTGACTCTGGCTCGCCAACGTTCGCTTCAGAACCCGGAGCAACTCGGTTTTCTTGTCCGACCCCTTCGCTCCGCCCTCCTCTCCTTCTCTTCCTCTTCTTCTTCCGGCTCCCGATCCGGCTTCCTGTCTCTTTTTAACATTAACGCTTTTATCCTTTGCAAACAGTTCATGAACAATAAACCTTTTGAAGACAATAATAGTACATAGAATCAGAAATATTTCAAGTGGAGGAAAACCACAACAACAGAAGTGACGAATCCATAAACACACACACACACACACACACACACACACACACACACACACACACACACACACACACACACACACACACACACACACACACACACACACACACACACACACACACCGAACTCTGCACTGCATTGGTCATTGATTCCCACATGGTGCATGTATGCAAACGATACCATAACTTTAATAGGAACAGTCAGTTCAGTTCCGATTACTTTTACTCTTGTTGTATTCCATATCTATGGTGCAGGATATTTCTCACCTCTAAGCTGTCTGTCTAGCCTGGGTTTGAATCCTGACCCAACAATAAACAGTCAGTTCAGTTCCGATTACTTTTACTCTTGTTGTATTCCATATCTATGGTGCAGGATATTTCTCACCTCTAAGCTGTCTGTCTAGCCTGGGTTTGAATCCTGACCCAACAATAAACTGTCAGTTCAGTGTTTCACAGGCAGGGTGATTCATCAATGTGTGTGCCGTTACTGGTTTAGTTTGTCACTTTTTAATTCATGTTAAAAGTACACTTTGGCTTCCTAATGTCCTTCTCCCAACACATGATATATCTAAAAAGTTCTTCAATTAGGTTCAGAAACTCAAAAGTAAAAGCAAAATTGAATGATTTGTATGTTACTCCCCCCCCCCCCCCCCCCAACCCACGCACCCCTTTTCCCGTCCAATCAGACCCACAGTGCATACATGCTTTTCTATAAGCGCGTGGATAGCAATGAAGATTTGACAAAGGAGCCAAAGTTTGACATCCCTCCTGCCCTTTTGGAGGTATGTTGCCATTATTCCTCTTTCGCTGTTAATTTCCTGGTATCCATGACGGGCGTGCTCTTTTTGACATTTTTTGCATTTTTGTTTTTAGTGGATCTGGCATGATAACATGCAGTTCCTGCAAGACAAGAACATCTTTGAACACACCTACTTTGGGTAAGTGTAAACCTCCACTTCTTATTTCGTATACACCGCAAGACTGTGGCGTCGTATCGGTGGCCGAGCGCTCGGCTGTGCCACTGATGCAGTGCCATCTGTCGGTTGTGGTAGAAATTTGTAATTTGTTCAGGATGCCTGCGCAGCTCGCCTACTCTTCATGAAGGTGACTGTGGGATCTTTAACGTCCACCAACTAATGTCTGCGGACAGGACGCCAAGTTTAACGTCCATCCGAGGGATGGCACACACGTTGACCGAGGGATGGTCGGGATTCAAACCCATGCTCGACAGCTGAGAGGCGAGTGTGCGTACCTATAGGCCATCCTGCCAAGTAAACCTCCCCTGATGTTTAATCACAGATTAGTGGAAGGGGGGGGGGGGAGGAGGGGGGGGGAGGAGGAGGCGTGGGAAGGAGGAGGCGTGGGGGGAGGAGGCGTGGGAAGGGGGAGTGGAGGGGTGGGAGAAGTATAAAACACATGGACACTGCAAGGACTTCCAGGAAATAAGTTGCTATTTCAAAAAAGTGGATCTGGGGTGAATTAGCAGGGGTAGAAAAGATCAAGGCTTTGGATGGGGGAAGATAAGAGATTGTGGTGAACAGCTGTTTTAAAGACCTGGAGGGAGGAGTGGCATTGAAGAGAGTGAGGGAGTTTGTTCCAGAGGCAGGAGAAAAGAGGAATGAAAGAGTGAAGGTGAGCAGAGAGTCTTCATTTTGGCAGTTTAACCAAGGGATTTAACCATAAGAGGGTTGCTGGCAGATCTTGTGCGACCTGTACGAATATTTGGGGGACAGAGCACAGAGAGAGCTGGAGGAGCAAGGCCGGAGATGAGTGGGCTTAGACAACTGCCCGCTCTAAAAATGACTGTCCACTTACCTACTTTCTTTGTATTTGTAAACCTTTTTAAAAAATTTTTGTATACAAGATCGAGGCTCGTGTAAGAGTTATCAATCACAAAAAAAAAGGGGGACACACAAAACATACAAAAAAGGAAGCGGGAGCCAAGATGGGGAGAGAGAAGGAGACACACAAGTACAACAGCAGTGAACAGGGGCATTGGGAGATCTGTGGGAGGGACAGGGCTTGTTGTAGGCGGCATGGGAAGTGGGAAAGGTATAAAACACATGGACACTATGTACTCCATGAAGTACTCCATTTAACATGTACTCCATGAAGTCTTTCATCTTGTAATATCTGAATTGAACATTTTTCTTCTGCAACGCTTTGGCTTGACCTCTCAGAACTTTGTGTCTGGCTTTTGACTGTTTGAATAAATACTTTATGAGATCCCAGGAAGAAAAGCATTTCATAAATGTATTCATTATTACCGTTATATTATTTTGTGGATACAATTATTGCAATGATAGTTTTTCCTTAACGTCATTGTTAAGATTGATTTTGGCGGCTGGGACTAGTCTGTTGAATGTGTTTTCCAGGTTTATGTGGCAGTTATGCAGCTACATCCCAAACACTCTTCCTGATCCAAAGGCTGCCACCTTAATGACAGCCAAGGTGTGTTATGGTGTGAGAACTTTATTCATTTTGGTCTTCCCATGTGAGCCTCAGAATGGTGTGGCTCCTACGACTTTGAATCCTCCATACAGATATTATTTGTTCATCTTCGAGTGTACTTGTCTCACATAATGTATGCACAGCTTGTCCACGAGCCTGAAACGCTCCTGGCCCTTCTTCTTTGAGGTCTAATTAGGTTTGCTCTACATACAATCTAGAGGAATACCTATTGTTACTGCTGGAGTTTATTCTTCATCTCAGGCCATGTGAATGATTGTGCCACTGCCATTTTTCGGATTTATCTCCCTTAAAAATCGTTTTCTCTGCAATGGTTGGACCGATTGAAAGGAAATTTTCGTCATAGGAGCACCTCGGCCTGTAGAATATTTTAATGGTAATTATGACGTCATCGTTCACGTGTTATGGCGCCATCTTGGAAAACCGAAAAACCTTGCGCCTCTATATCTCCAAAAGCACTATGTAGAAAAGATTGATACATGGCTCCTTGTAAAGAACCCTCTATGCAGAATAACATATGTGAATGATGTCATAGGTGCCTCCATTATGATGTCATAATTCGACAAGTGAAAAAACTTCATCGATCAGGATAAAATTTCTTGAGCATCATCCTGGGATAAATTGATTGAGAAAATGAATAATAATGACGTCATTGGTCACGTGGTTCGGCCGACATATTGTTTAAAGAGAAAAGCCTTAAAAACTAATAAAAACCCTTTTTCTCCGAAATGGCTTAAACAGAACAGATCGAGACCAAACATTAAATCCATGACCGCAAAACGTTCGGGGGTGCTGACGTCGTAGGTCACATGGTTTGGGAGCTATAATTTTCTGAAGCATAAACCTTTGAAACCTACCTCCTCCCTCATTTTTCATCACTTAGAGTGGAAACTTCAAACATATGTTCCCCATGTCTGAGTGCTAAAATGACCTTTTGGAATTTGCGATAGGTCACATGGTTTGGCAGCGATTGATTAATTCAACGGGAATCTTTAAAACCTTGTATCTATTAAACCGCTCCATTGATTGACGTGAAACTTTAAGGTAATGTAGAAGGCGTGAAGTGGAATAACTGTATACAATTTTAACTTGATTGGTTTTTCGGTTTGGCAGCCATAACTAATTGAAGGGAAATATTAACAAATATGTTCGCTTGAACCTTCAGTATAACTTGCTTGAACCTTGAAACCTTGAAATATATTCGCTTCATCAGGGCCGAGCGAGCAGGGGCGTGTCGGGGCCTGGTTCGCGCCATTGACCGAGTGGTTCGTACCAACGGGAGCTGTTTTCGGATGACGTGCTGATCTCCTTGGACTTCGCTCCGGACCGACGTGGTGTGGTGCTGACTGGGCCGACGTGGTGTGGTGCTGACCAGGCCGACATGGTGTGGTGCTGACCAGGCCGCCGTGGTGTGGTGCTGACTGGGCCACCCGGGTCTGGTGCTGACCGGGCCGACGTGGTGTGGTGCTGACCGGGCCGACGTGGTGTGGTGCTGACCGGGCCGACGTGGTGTGGTGCTGACCGGGCCGACGTGGTGTGGTGCTGACCGGGCCGACGTGGTGTGGTGCTGACCGGGCCGACGTGGTGTGGTGCTGACTGGGCCGACGTGGTGTGGTGCTGACCGGAATGCCGATGTGGTGTGGTGCTGACCGGACCGTCATGGTGTGGTGCTGATCGGGCCTTCGCAGCCATGGTGCTGACGCCGCACCCCCCCCCCCCCCCCATGTTTTAAACGTTTCAATTCAAACAATTTCCATGTTTTAAACGTTTCCCGGCATGTACCCTGGTTTAGAATAGGTACACCGTATCCCTGCATGTCATACGAGGCGACTAAGATGGTTGGCGTCAGGAAGGGCATCCGGCCATAAAAACATTGCCTCAAATCGAGAACCATGACGATTAGAACTACATATGGGCAGGGTACAGCCCGAAGTGGAGATCGGTTTCTGAGGTTTGGGACATGGAATGTAGGGACAATGACAGGGAGATCAGGAGAAGTGGTGGAAGTATTGATCAGAAGAAGAGTGGACATATGTTGTTTGCAAGAGACGAGATGGAAGGGAAGTGGTGTGAGAATGGTGAAGGGTAGGCAGGGACAGAAATACAAGTTTGTTTGGCAAGGGTGCCCGGAGGGTGTGAATGGTGTTGGTGTCCTGTTTTCTGAGGAGTTTGTAGACAGTGTGGTGAGTGTGACTGGAGTGAGTGATAGGTTGATGATGGTGAAAATGATGATTGGAAAGCTCTTGGTGAACGTCATCTCGGGATATACTCCGCAGGTTGGTCGGAGCGATGAAGAGAAGGACAAGTTCTGGTGTGCGACAGAGAAGCTGATGGAAAACGTGGAAGATGAGGAAGTTGTTGTGGTAGGAGGAGACCTAAATGGACATGTGGGAAGGAGTATGGACGGTTTTGAGGGAGTTCATGGGGGTTACGGATATGGTGTGAGAAATGGAGAAGGTGAAAGGATTTTGGAGTTTGCTGATGGAGCTGGTTTGTTGATTTGTAATACGCAGTTACAGAAAGAGGATAATAAGCTTGTTACATACACGTCAGATGGGTCGACGACAACCGTTGACTACCTGATGGTGCGTAGGCGAGATAGGGGGCACCTCCGGGACACAAAGGTGATCCCGGGGGAGGAGGCTGTTTCACAGCACCACTTGGTTGTCTGTGACATAAGGGTGAAAGGTGCGAGGAGAGCTCAGCGGGTGAAGTACCAACCGAGAATGAAGGTGTGGAGGTTGAAAGAGGTGACAGTAAGGGAGGCATTAAAAGAGAGGTTGAGTAGGATAGAGGATGATGTGGTTGAGCTTGAAAGTGGTTAGATGTCAATGAAAGATAGTCTGTTGGGAGCCGTTGGTGAGGTATGTGGCTGGACAAAACTACCACCGAGGCACTCGGAAACATGGTGGTGGGATGATGAAGTTGGAAAGAGGATTGATGAGAAGAGGAAGAAGGTCAAGGAATGGCAGAAGGCGAAGGGTATGGGAGCAGAAAAAGCAGAGCATGAAAGTTATAAGGCAGCCAAGAAGGCTGCAAAGAAAGAGGTATCAAAGGTGCAGGAGGCATGTAGGAAAATGTTCGGAGAACGCTTGGATTCGGAAGAGGGTCAGAGAGCGGTATTCAGGATTGCAAAGCAGATAGCGAAAGTGAGGTGTGATGTGATGGGGGTGAGTTGCTTGAAGGATGAAGTGGGACAAATCGTTGTGGGCCCAGATGGAATTAAAGGAAGATGGAAAAGATGTATGGAAATGCTGTTGAATACAGAGAATGAATGGGAAGGCAACATAGAGAGTCAACCAGTTTTAGGACAGGCAGAGAAGATAACTGAGAAGGAAGTTGAGGAAGCGATAAAAGCAATGAAGAGTAGAAAAGCGGGAGGGCCGACGGGAGTTGTGGGAGATATGTTGAAGGCAGCAGGAAGTTGGGGTGTGAAGAGAATGACAGAGTTCTGTAATCTGGTGGTGAAAGAAGGTCGCATTCCAGTGAATTGGGAACTGAGTACCCTCGTCCCTCTATAGAAGGGGAAAGGTGACCCTCTGGAGTGTGGCTCGTACCGAGCGATAAGGTTATTGGAGCATGGAATGAAGGTATTGGAAAGGGTGTTGGAGAGGAGGATAAGGAAGAAGGTGAAGATCGACGAAATACAGTTTGGATTTATGCCAGGAAGAGGAACGACAGACGCGCTCTTTATTGTGAGGCAGTTGCAGGAGAAGTACGTGGAGAAGAGGAAGAAGTTGTTTCTTGGGTTTGTTGATCTGGAGAAAGCATTCGATAGGGTTCCACGCAAAGTATTGACATGGGCATTGAGGAAGTTAGGAGTGGAGGAATGGTTGATCAGAGTAGTGATGGCAATGTACAAAAGAGCGCGCACAGCTGTAAGGACGAAGGACGGGAACAGTGGTGAGTTTGAGGTGAAGGTGGGAGTGCGTCAGGGGTCGGTACTAAGTCCACTGCTATTTGTAGCTGTGATGGAGGTGCTGGCTCAGAACGTAAAGGAGGGTTTACCGTGGGAGTTGTTGTATGCAGATGATCTGGTGTTGATTGCGAAAAGTATGGATGGACTGAAGGAAAAGATGAACAAGTGGAAGGAATGTATGGAGACAAAAGGTCTGAAGGTGAATATCGGAAAGACGAAGGTGATGGCAAGTGGTAAAGCATGTGGTGAGGTGGAAAAAATTGGGAAGTGGCCATGTGCTGTGTGCAGGAAGGGTGTCGGAGCGAACTCCATTCAATGTACAATGTGCGCTGAGTGGGTTCATCAAAAATGTAGTGGTCTGAGAGGGTCATTAACCAGTGTGGAAGCTACATTCAAATGTAAGGTGTGCACAGAGGGAGCTGCAGATGGAGGAAATGTTGAGTTGGATCTTGAAGACGGCGTGAAGCTGGAAGGTGTGAAAACATTTTGCTACCTCGGAGACATGCTGAATGGAGAAGATGGATCAGACTCGGCAACGGTTGCTGGAGTGAGATGTGCATGGAAGAAGTTTTGGGAACTGAGAGGCATGCTGATGAGGAGGGGAGTGTTGTTGAAGCTGAAGGGAAAGGTGTATGCTGCATGTGTGAGAAGTGTTATGATTTATGGGAGCGAGACATGGGTAATGAACGTAGAGCAGCATCGAAGGCTGGAAAGGGTGGAAATGCGAATGGTTCGGTGGATGTGTGGAGTATCATTGAGAGAGAGGAAGACAAATGATGAATTGCGAAAGATGATGGGAATAGAGCCTGTGATTGATGCTGTGAAGAGGAACTGGTTGAGATGGTTTGGTCATGTGTTGAGGAAGGATGAAAGTGACTGGTTGAGAAGAGTGATGGAAATGAATGTGGAAGGAAGTAGAGGACGGGGAAGACCGAGAAAGACTTGGCTAAAGATAGTGGAAGAAGAAATGCAGGCAAGGGGGTTAACAAGTGGAGATGCAGAAAATAGGGCGAAATGGAGAAGATTGTCATGGCGACCGCAAGGCTAACTCCGCTCATGCAGGGAAAATGGCCTTAAAATGCATGTTGTTGTTGTTGTTGTTGTATATTCGCTTGAACCACTTGATTGATCAGCATGAAACTTTATAACCTAATGTAGATGTCAATTGGAATAAGTGTTTATAATTTAAACATGATTGGTTGTACGGTTGGTAAGGTAGAAGATGTTGTTGTGTGAAGAAGAAGAAGAAACTCTACAATTTATCTTCTCCAGCCATGTGTCTTTTCGGTGGAGGTTTAATTATGGTGAAAGTGGGGTTTTATGAAAGCAACGTTATATCAAAGCGAGGTTGTATCAAAGCGAGGTTGTATCAAAGCGAGGTTGTATCAAAGCGAGGTTGTATCAAAGCGAGGTTGTATCAAAGCGAGGTTGTATCAAAGCGAGGTTGTATCAAAGCGAGGTTGTATCAAAGCGAGGTTGTATCAAAGCGAGGTTGTATCAAAGCGAGGTTATATCAAACCGAGGTTGTATCAAAGCGAGGTTGTATCAAAGCGAGGTTGTATCAAAGCGAGGTTGTATCAAAGCGAGGTTGTATCAAAGCGAGGTTGTATCAAAGCGAGGTTGTATCAAAGCGGGGTTGTATCAAAGCGGGGTTGTAGCAAAGCGGGGTTGTATCAAGGCGGGGTTGTATCAAGGCGGGGTTGTATCAAGGCGGGGTTGTATCAAGGCGGGGTTGTATCAAGGCGGGGTTGTATCAAGGCGGGGATGTATCACGGCGGGGATGTATCACGGCGGGGTTGTATCACGGCGGGGTTGTATCACGGCGGGGTTGTATCACGGCGGGGTTGTATCAAGGCGGGGTTGTATCACGGCGGGGTTGTATCACGGCGGGGTTGTGTCAAAGCGAGGTTGTGTCAAAGCGAGGTTGTGTCAAAGCGGGGTTGTAGCTAAGCGGGGTTGTATCAAAGCGGGGTTGTATCACGGCGGAGTTGTGGTGGCGGGTGGCCGGGCGGGGGGTGCAGTGGACGGGGGGGCGGCCGCGCCGCGGTGGGAGAGCCAGCCGTAGCGGCTGGCTGACGTCCATGTGGGCCGGCTTGAGGCGGTCCACCGAAATCCGGTCCGCCCGGCCGCCGATGCTGACGACGAAGGACTTGTTGTCCCGTCGTAGGACCCGGAAGGGTCCGTCGTATGGTGGCCGAAGCGGCCCCCGGTGCGCGTCGTGGCGCACAAAGACGTACTCCGCCGTGCGAAGTGCTGGGGGGACGTAGGATTGGGGGTCGCCGTGGCGGGACGTGGGCACCGGGGCGAAATGTTGGGCGGCCTCCTGGAAGTCCGTGCGCTGGCGCGCGGCTGGCCAGGGGCTGGTGGCGTCGGGCACGAACTCGCCCGGGACACGGAGGGCCTGGCCGTACACCAGCTCGGCGGTGGACGCCTGGAGGTCCTCCTTTGGAGCCGTGCGGAGGCCCAAAAGGACCCACGGGAGCCGGTCGGCCCAGCCGTCGTCCTGGAGGCCGGCCATGAGTGCGGCCTTCATGGAGCGGTGGAACCGCTCGCACAACCCGTTGGCCTGGGGGTGGTAGGCCATGGTGCGGTGCAGGGTAACGCCCAACATGCGGGCGACCGCGCCCCACAGTTCGGACGTGAACTGTGGACCGCGGTCCGACGAGATGTCCGCCGGTGCGCCGAAACGCGCGACCCAGGTGGCGATGAATGCCTGGGCCACGTCGGCGGTGGTGGTGGAGGCGAGGGGCACGGCCTCCGGCCACCTGGTGGTCCTGTCCACCATGGTAAGCAGGTGGGTGAACCCCTGCGATGGGGGAAGGGGACCCACCAGGTCCACGCGGACGTGGTCGAAACGTCGCTCGGGCACGGTGAAAGGAGCCAGCGGAGCCTGGGTGTGACGGTGAACCTTGGCCCGCTGGCTGGGTGTGCAGGCGTTGGCCCAGTCGCGGACGTCCCGTCGCAACCCGTGCCAGATGAAACGTGCCGACACCAGCCTCTGGGACGCCTTCCGGCCCGGGTGAGAGAGGCCGTGGAGCGAAGCAAAAATGCGACGCCGCCAGGTGACCGGCACAACGGGGCGAGGTCGGCCTTGGGAGACGTCACAAAGCAGGACCGTGGCCGCGAAGGGGACGTCAGCCAAGCGGAGGCCCGTGTCCGCCACCCGGAGCGCCTGCACCGTGCCGTCGGTGGCCTGGTCCGTCGCCATCAGGGCGAAATCGACGCCGAGGTGGACGGCGTTGGCGCCGGCTCGAGAAAGGCAGTCGGCCACGGCGTTGTCCTTTCCGGCGACGTGCCGGATGTCCGTGGTGTATTCCGACACGGCGGAGAGGTGGCGCTGCTGGCGGGCCGACCACGGCTCCGTGACCTTGGCCATGGCGAAAATCAATGGCTTGTGGTCGACAAAGGCCATGAACGGGCGGCCCTCCAGGAGGTGGCGAAAATGGCAGACGGCCAGGTACAGCCCGAGGAGCTCGCGGTCGAAAGTGCTGTACTTCAACTCGTTGGGCAGGAGTTGCCGGCTGAAGAACGCGAGCGGCTGCCAGGCCCCGTTTACCCATTGTTCATGAACCGCGCCCACGGCGTAGTCGGAGGCGTCCGTGGTGAGGGCGATGGGAGCATGGGGTACCGGGTGGGCCAGCAGCGTGGCGTTGGCGAGGGCCCGTTTCGCGCCGGTGAAAGCAGCGTCCATGTCCGTGGACCAGACGACGTCGCGCTTCGCCGGCTGGCCGCGGAGGGCGGTGTACAAGGGCCGCCTGAGTTGCTCAGCTCGGGGCACGAAGCGGTGATAAAAGTTCACCATCCCGAGGAACTCCTGCAGCGCCTTGACGGAGCGGGGGCGCGGGAAAGCGGCGATGGCCTCGACTTTGGCCGGTAGCGGCACGGCGCCGTTCCGGGTGATGCGGTGGCCCAAAAAGTCGATCGTCGCCGCACCAAAGTGACATTTGGCCGGGTTGACGATCAAGCCGTGCTCGCTGAGGCGGCCGAACAGCGTCCGGAGGTGGAGGAGGTGCTCGGCTCTGGACGTGCTGGCGACGAGGATGTCGTCCAGGTAGGTAAAGAGGAACGGCAAGTCGCGCAGCACGCCGTCCATCAGGCGCTGGAACGCCTGTGCCGCGTTTTTGAGGCCGAAGGGCATCCGGAGGAATTCGAAGAGGCCGAAGGGTGTAATAACGGCCGTCTTCGGGATGTCGGCCGGGCGGACGGGCACCTGGTGGTACCTCCGAATCAGGTCCACTTTTGAAAAAATGGTCCGCCCCGCCAACCGGGCGGAAAAATCCTGGATGTGCGGGACGGGGTACCTGTCGGGGGTAGTGGCGTCGTTGAGGCGGCGGTAGTCGCCGCATGGCCGCCATCCGCCCCCCGGCTTCGGGACGATGTGCAGCGGCGAGGCCCAGGCGCTGTCGGAGCGCCGCACGATGCCGAGGCGCTCCAGCGCGGCGAACTCGGCCTTGGCGACGGCGAGTTTGGCTGGGTCGAGACGGCGAGCTCGGGCGTACACCGGCGGGCCCGTAGTGGGAATATGATGCTCGATGCCGTGACGCACCGCGACCGACGTTTTTGGCCGTCGCGTGAGGGCCTGGAACTCCGCGAGGAGACGTGCGAAGTCGTCCGCCAACGGGAGGACGCAGGAAAGCTCGTTGGGCGCGGAACGGCTCAAGGCGCACGCCAGCGAGCTGAAAGTTTCGGCGTTGAAGAGACGCCGGCGTTTAACGTCGACCAGCAGCCCATGGGCGCAAAGGAAATCGGCACCGAGCAAAGCCATGGGGACGTCCGCCGTCACGAACTCCCAGCGAAAGAGCTGGCTGCCGAAGCGGAGGGCAACGGTGCGTGGGCGGAAGGTGCGGATGGCGGAGCCGTTGGCCGCGATTAAGGAGGGGCCGCAAATGGCGGCCCGCCTGTCCTCCGCCGAAGCGGGAATGACGCTCAGCTGAGCGCCGGTGTCGCAGAGAAAACGCCGCCCCGACGCTTGGTCCGCGATGAATAGCAGGCTTCCGGAACGGCCGGCGCTCATGGCTGGTATTGAGCGCCGGCCCGACCGTTTCCCGACTTGCCGAACGTGCACGGGGGTGGACATGATTGGACCCGCCGCCCGAACCTGGCGTGGAAATAACACCAGGCCGGGTCTGGCGGGGGTTCCGGTCGACGCGTCGGGACCGGGCGACGCGGTGTCGCCGCTGCCAGTCGCGCCGGCCCGGCGGCCTCCGGGAAGGAAGCTGCGTCGCGGGCGTCGGGCGGTGGGTGGGAAACTGCGCCGCGGGTACCGACTGGGCGGCGGGCGTGCTCCCGGCAGCCACCCCGACGAGCTGGCTCGCCGCTCCGACGAGCTGGCTTGCCGAATAGATCTTGTCGGCCTCCCTGGTGAGGTCGCGGGGGTTCGCGATGGTCGTGCTTGCCAGGGCGACCCGTACCTGTGCCGGGAGCTGGCGGAGAAAAAGCTCTCGGAAAAGGAAATCCGAGGGGTGCTCGCCGAGCAACGCGAGCATGTAGTCCATACGTTCGGACGGGCGCGTATCGCCGAGCTCAGGAAGGTCGAGCAGGCGTCGTGCGCGTTCAGCCGGGGAGAGGGCGAAAGCGCCCAGAAGAAGTGCCTTGATGGCGTCGTACTTGCCGTCAGCGGGCGGGCTCTGGAGGAGGCTCAGGCAGCGGGCGGCGGTCACGGAGCCGAGCGCGGCGACCATGTAATGGTATTTAGTGGTGTCCTCCGTAATGCCACGCAGGGCGAACTGGGAGTCCGCCTGAGCGAACCAGACGGCGGCATGTGCTTCCCAGAAAGTGGGCAATTTGAGGGACACTGCCGTGTCCATCGCGTGTCGTAAACTCGGGGTCACCAGTGAAGGAGCAGTGCTCCTGCTTGAGACGGACGAAGTGACGGACAAGACACAAACTCGTCCGAGAAGATGTTTCATGTATAATCAACTCGGGAACTCTGAAAACCCGTTTATCGGGTTCGCATACATATAATCCAAGCCAAAAAGCATACGTCAGAACCAAAGCCACGCCTCTCAGGCGAGGCACGCTTTGGTGGTCATGTGACCGACAGGTGCAAGCAATTATAACCTCGGCGCCGCGGTTTGTCCGCCGGTTACGTCACCGGCTGGGGCAAGGAGATTATGTTGCTGGTCTCGAGCTTTGGGGGACCCATGGGTCGCTACAATGTAATCCTTTTTTAAAAACATAATCTTGAAGGCTTTGTCATTCTGCATCAGTGGGCATGTAGAACAAATGATGGAACAATGGATGTTAATAGAAGAGTATTAACCTTGATGCTTTTGTGTGATCAAATCTTATCGTACCTTGGATAAACGAGTTGCAGTCTGTTAGTAAATGTGTTGAGTATATTAGTTAGTTTACCTCTGCTTACATCACCTCTGTTTTTACAGCTAACTACATCGTTTGTCTTGGAAACTTTCATTCATTCCAAGGAGAAAGTGAGTACATTTTGCCGTTCTTTTGTCTGTGCTTGTGTCTTGATACACATTCCGATGTACCTGTACTCCACTTTCCATGCCCTTTCTTCCCACATCCCTCATCTTTTTAGGAGAACGGTCTTTGTCTGATCTACTGGACTAACATTAGCTTATCCCCGACTAATATCAACAGGTGTATTGGATCTCTGCCATTGAATGTCTGCTTTTATTTTTGTCTAAAAAATACTTAATCACGAGGTGACTTTGAATATGGAAGGAGATTGCATGTGGCGGGATGTAATCGGTGCTGATATATCATATTGCTTGCCTTCTTTCCTTGTACACATGGTGAATATCAATTTTCCAATTCTCCAATAATAAGACAATGTATGGCTGTCAGTGTGTGTCTGTGTGTGCGTGCGTGCGTCCTTGATAACTCCAAGACCATGAAACCAATTGGCCCGAAACTTTGCATGCATATTAAGCAAACTCCAAGGGAGGGTATCAATGAAAACTGGGTGTTTGGGTGTGTTTAAACACCCTGTTTGAAGATAATGTATGGGGTGTTGCCAAAAATAGAAAAACCCCAAAATAAGCCTTACCAAAATGATGTTGCACCATATTGGTCAGCCCACTGTCACATTGCTGGGTTTTTAAGCTGACATTTTGTTTTGGCCTATTCAAACATGCCTTGGCTTGGAAACACGATCTTCTCTCAAGGACTAATTGAAGTACACAATCGAAATCTTTCCGGGTTTGAGGAGCGGATCTCATGAACTAAATAAGTGCCAAAATCTGGAGTGAAGTCATAAAATTTTAAGAAATCAGCAATTCTTAGAACTAGGCATATTAATTTATTTCTTTCATTTATTTTAGAAATGCTGTCATCCTTCCTTTTGCTCTGTCGTCTTAATTCATACCTCTACAGGATAGGCTGTCATTCTACTGGGATCTGCGATACTTGAACGAAGCATGAAGAGTTGAACCATCTGTTTTTAAAATTCCCTCAATATGACGGACCCAGATTTCAGTCTATTTAAAAGTTTTAAAGAAGTGGGGTTTGGCGTGTCGGATCTGCCGAACATTTTCAGCCATTTAAACCAGAAACAATCAGTTTGCTATCCTTTGCCAAGCCAGCCGTTCGTTGTCATCCTGTTCATTGGAGCACTACCTTGAGTGCTTAATTCACTTGGCGAGCGCTCTTCAAGCTTATTGGTAATGAAACACCCATGAGAACACATCCTCCTGCTCCCTCTCCCTGTCCTCGTACTCCCCGCTCACCCCTCCTCCTTCTCTCCACTCACCCTTATTATTCTCCCGCACTCACCCCTCCTCCTCCTTACTAACCCCTCCACCTCCTGCTCCCCTCTCACCCCTCCTCCTGCTTCCCTGTCACCCTTCCTCCTGCTGCCCTCTCACCCTCCTCCAGCTGATCCCTGCTCACCCCTCCTACTGATCCCCACTCATCCCTTCTCCTGATCCCCTCTCACCCTTCCTCCTGATCCCCGCTCACCACTCCTGCTCCCTCCTCATGCTCTGCCACCTCCTCCTGCTCCCTCTCCCCATCCTCCTGCTCCCTGCTCACCACTCCTACTGCTCCATGCTCACCCCTCCTCCTCCCTGCTCAACCCTCCCCCAGCTCCTCTCACCCTTCCTCCTGACTCCTGCTTTCTGCTCATGCTCTGCCACCTCCTCCCTGCTCCCTCTCCTTGTCCTCTTGCTCCGGACTAGTAATCCCAGCGTTTTTCATTATAAACTTTACTGTTTTAATTCAACTGGATGAATAATAACAATGTGCATCGACGTGTGTGTGTGTGTGTGTGTGTGTGTGTGTGTGTGTGTGTGTGTGTGTGTGTGTGTGTGTGTGTGTGTGTGTGTGTGTGTGTGTGTGTGTGTGTGTGTGTGTGTGTGTGTTGTATATACGTATGTATATATTGTTATGCCTCCACCTCCACCTATATGTATATATTGCTATGTTATCATGGGTTCGGGGAGAGAGTCGGAAACGTCACCGTTCATGTTCAGAAATGTGTAACGCTCACTACTTAGCTCATTGCGTACATTAGGTAGTTGTTTTTTGCAAATGTACCACTCGTAGTTGCAAAATTATTTCTTTAAAATTGTGACCTTTGTTGAATTCTCTATGAGCCTTGACCTTGCTTGCAAAAATATAACAATTCTGCTTCAAATTCCTCAGGTATTAATGGATTGATGATAGATTTTTTTCTTTCCTGTCTTTCATCTCAGCCAACAATGCTGCAATGGATTGAACTACTGACGAAACAATTCAACAACAGCCAAGCCGCCTGTGAAGTGAGTTACAAGGAAGCAGAATGTATAAAAGGAGGCCGGTCGGCCCAGGTCACCGGAATAATCCACCGGCTCGACGGACATGCCCACCGGTCCATGCGCATTTGCACGTCGTGCGGGTTGGGGTTGATTTTTCAGCACTGTCTTGTTTTTGCGAATGTATAGTCTTTATGGAATGTGAAAAAGGTAATTTTGACCTGATGTGTCCATCAGAACCCCATTCTAGCAAGCCTGTATTTACCTTCCTTGAACTTATGCTCTTTGCCCCATTTATCCTATGAATTAGTGTGGAAAAGAAACTTATCTTTCACCTTCAATGAACTCTGTCCTTACAAGTTCCATATGTAAAGATTTTTACACGGGGTAGTGAAATTGAGCAGAAAATGGAATTACATTGGGAGGGCATGAGAGTATAAAGGAAGGGGTGGGGGGAGAGATTCCATCAAAGTAAAACATTTAATTGTTTTTATGTGCATCACATTTTCTTTCTTATTTGTGATTGTACGTTTTATATTTGACTACATCTTAGGCAGAGGTTTCTTTGCTCGGATTTAAAAGAAAGGAGATATGAATTTAATTTTTTTTTCAAACGCAGGAATGGGACCGTTAATATGAAGGATGTGATGTGCTAACCTTTTGCTGCTACTTTGGAGGCTTTCTTGGAGATGTGCTCGAGTCAAACTGGCTTATGGCCGTTCGTTTCACCAAAAAGGTTTCATTTGCAAGGCCCTCTTTCAAAGGCTCGTGCGCAACTTGGCCAGGACTCTTCCAAAAGTGAGGGCACAACTTGGTCAGGCCTCCTCCAAAAGCAATGGCACAACTTGGTTAGGCCTCGTCCAAAAATGAGAGCACAACTTGGCCAGGCCTCTTTCAAAAGCGAGGGCACAATTTGGCCAGGACTCTTTCAAAAGCGAGGGCACAACTTGGTCAGGCCTCCTCCAAAAGCGAGGGCACAACTTGGTCAGGCCTCCTCCAAAAGCGAGGGCACAACTTGGTCAGGCCTCCTCCAGAAGCAATGGCACAACTTGGTTAGGCCTCGTCCAAAAATGAGAGCACAACTTGACCAGGCCTCTTTCATAAGTGAGGGCATAACTTGGCCAGGCCTCCTCCAAAAGCAATGGCACAACTTGGTTAGGCCTCGTCCAAAAATGAGAGCACAACTTAGCCAGGCCTCTTTCAAAAGCGAGGGCACAACTTGGTCAGGCCTCTTCTAAAAGCGAGGGCACAACTTGGTTAGGCCTCGTCCAAAAATGAGAGCACAACTTGGCCAGGCCTCTTTCATAAGTGAGGGCATAACTTGGCCAGGCCTCCTCCAAAAGCAATGGCACAACTTGGTTAGGCCTCGTCCAAAAATGAGAGCACAACTTGGCCAGGCCTCTTTCAAAAGCGAGGGCACAACTTGGCCAGGCCTCTTTCAAAAGCGAGGGCACAACTTGGTCAGGCCTCCTCCAAAAGCGAGGGCACAACTTGGTCAGGCCTCCTCCAAAAGCGAGGGCACAACTTGGTCAGGCCTCCTCCAAAAGCAATGGCACAACTTGGTTAGGCCTCGTCCAAAAATGAGAGCACAACTTAGCCAGGCCTCTTTCAAAAGCGAGGGCACAACTTGGTCAGGCCTCTTCTAAAAGCGAGGGCACAACTTGGTGAGGTCTCTTCCAAAGGGAACCTAAATACTTTGCCAAATTTTTCTCACTTTATAGACATGGTGAATGCGATGGTTAGATGTTTAGTTTACTAGTCGGGGAAACATCACTACCTGGGAAATACCACGCGTGCAAGTGTTTTGAAAAATCCTCATGCTGTTAATTTGGCACCTTCTAAAATCTAACGGCAGGACTGAAACAATGACCCCAAGATTTATTTCTCACATTTTTTTATCTACTGTGCACTTCCATAAATTTTTGTTATTTTCAATGGGCTAATGAAGCATTAACTGTTTTTAGTTCTTAGGTACACCGTGCAATGATATTAACAAGTTCTGTTTATTGCACTGTTCTTGCAGTGGTTCTTGGACCAGATGGCCCACAACGATTGGTGGCCGATGGAAATACTCATCAAATGTCCCAACCAGATCGTGCGGCAGGTTCGTAGAGAAGGAAACCATCCTCTGCTCTTTTCTTTCACATCGGCATTTTCTTCTGTGTTGATGACGCATCAACCATTATGTAGGTTTAGTGCCATTAGTCAATTTTGAATAATAATAAATAAATAAATTAAAAAAAAAAATTAGTCAATTTTGAATGTTGGTGGTGATTTGAAGGAAGACTTGTGTTGTTGTTGAATTGAAGGATCAAAAATGTAAGGATCTGCTACTCCTCCACCAACCCCCCTTTTTGTGCAGATGTTCCAGAGATTGTGTATTCACGTTATTCAGCAGTTACGTCCATCAAACTCCCACGTCTACTTGCAGCCTGTCTCTGACTCCACGTGAGCAGCACTTTGGACCTTGCTTGCACCATCATTAGACTTTTTAACTCAACTGGACTATGTCCAGCTGAGTTTTTGTCGACACCCAGTGTCCGTCGTCCATCTGTCGTCTGTCTGTCTGTCGGTCTGTCGTCTGTAAACAATTCGACGTCTACGCTCTAAAAGTCACAAATATTGATTATATTTGATGAAACTTGTTATGCAGCATCTTTAAGACATAAACTAGTTTGGGATTGCATTTGGGCATTGCACGCCCAAAAATGGGTGCGGCAGGGCGGCCATATTGAAAAAGCAATTTTTGTAATATATTTTTAGCACATATAAATTATATAGTTTGTGGTTCTATTATGCATATTCTAACCATATTGATATAGACCAGTTGAGTTCAGGTTCCCTGGAAACTCTCTAGTTTTGTGGTTGGGGGTGGGGGTGGTATTGTGAAACAAAAAGTTATTCGCAGCGAGCTGATGTATTGAATATTCAAATGAATACGTTTCTTGCGCAGTTCCGAGGATCCAGCTGTTCCGTTAAAGGAGCTCGGTCTCAGGTCATGTGTCACTCGCTTCATTGAGACACTCAGGCACATAATGGAACCGACGACACATCATGGGGTTCGGCCGCACAGTCGCCATCTCACGGAGTATTTTGCTTTCTTCTTCGACTTTGCCAAGATGGGAGAAGAGGAGGTGAGCCTGACGTGGCTATCATGTCATTTGTCGACCTTTTGAATTGATCGAGTTAAATGCCTGATAATCAGCAAGATTGCATTTTGGGATCTCACTTATATTAGATTCTGAAAGCTGTGGCGTGCTACATAAAGCACCATACCTGAGTGGCACCGTGACGAGCAATCTTATCGTTGCAATTGTTTTCTTTTAAATTATTCTGGGCCAGCAAGATAGCCTAGACGTATGCACCATCACCTCTGACCTGTCTACCTTGGGCTGCTCCATTGTTCCAGCAACTCCTTCATTTCTGGACAGTATCCTTCAATCATAAGCGTTTTTACCACGCCGAACGTGGCTGTGTTGGCTTAACCAGGCGATGTAAAACGTCTTCCTCCGAGTTTGGGAAAATGTGGGACATTGCATCAATTAAAAATACCATTGTATAGATCATTTGAGGCAAACAAATCCTCCTCCTTAGACTCCAACAGGCCACGGGCTTTGCATTTTCACCTAAGGTGCTGCATTGTTTATAGCCTGTGGTTTTTTTGCTCCCCTCCCCCCCCCCCCCCTCCCTCCCCTTTAACAGTCCACAGCCCACCACATGATGTAATGTAATTACAATTTCCATTCCTTGACTATATAGGAGACTCAGTGCATAACAGTTAGAGTCCGCTCTGAGACTGGGAGGTCGGTGGTTTTAACTCCGGCCAATTCATACCAAAACTTTAGAAATGGTACCTGCTGCTTCCTTGCTTGACGCTAAGCATTTAAAAAGGATAGAGCTCGGTCAAATAAGCAACCACATGTTGGCAACCATTGCACAGGTTTTTCCGGCTGCATCATGGAGGGTTGGCGTCAGGAAGGGCATCCGGCCATAAAAACATTGCCTCAAAAAGAGAACCATGACAATTACAACTACATGTGGGCAGGGTACAGCCCGAAGTGGAGATCGGTTTCTGAGGTTTGGGACATGGAATGTAGGGACAATGACAGGGAGATCAGGAGAAGTGGTGGAAGTATTGGTCAGAAGAAGAGTGGACATATGTTGTGTGCAAGAGACGAGATGGAAGGGAAGTGGTGTGAGAATGGTGAAGTGTAGGCAGGGACAGAAATACAAGTTTGTGTGGCAAGGGTGCCTGGAGGGCGTGAATGGTGTTGGTGTCCTGTTTTCTGAGGAGTTTGTAGACAGTGTGGTGAGTGTGACTGGAGTGAGTGATAGGTTGATGATGGTGAAAATGATGATTGGAAAGCTCTTGGTGACCGTCATCTCGGGATAGGCTCCGCAGGTTGGTCGAAGCGATGAAGAGAAGGACAAGTTCTTGTGTGCGATAGAGAAGCTGATGGAAAATGTGAAAGATGAGGAAGTTGTTGTGGTAGGAGGAGACTTAAATGGACATGTAGGAAAGAGTATGGATGGTTTTGACGGAGTTCATGGGGCTTACGGATATGGTGTGAGAAATGGAGAAGGTGAAAGGATTTTGGAGTTTGCTGATGGAGCTGATTTGTTGATTTGTAATACTCAGTTCCAGAAAGAGGATAATAAGCTTGTTACATACACGTCAGGTGGGTCGACGACAACCATTGACTACCTGATGGTGCGTAGGCGAGATAGGCGGCACCTCCTGGACACAAAGGTGATCCCGGGGGAGGAGGCTGTTTCACAGAACCACTTGGTTGTCTGCGACGTAAGGGTGAAAGGTGCGAGGAGAGCTCGGCGGGTGAAGTACCAACCGAGAATGAAGGTGTGGAGGTTGAAAGAGGTGACAGTAAGGGAGGCATTAAAAGAGAGGCTGAGTAGGGTCGAGGATGATGTGGTTGAGCTTGAAAGTGGTTGGATGTCAATGAAAGCTAGTCTGTTGGGAGCCGTTGGTGAGGTATGTGGATGGACAAAAGGACCACCGAGGCACTCGGAAACATGGTGGTGGGATGATGAAGTTGGAAAGAGGATTGACGAGAAGAGGAAGAAGTTCAAGGAGTGGCAGAAGGCGAAGGGTACGGGAGCAGAAACAGCAGAGCATGAAAGTTATATGGCAGCCAGGAAGGCTGCAAAGAAAGAGGTAGCAAAGGCGCAGGAGGCATGGAGGAAAATGTTCGGAGAACGCTTGGATTCAGAAGAGGGTCAGAAAGCAGTATTCAGGATTGCAAAGCAGATAGCGAAAGAGAGGTGTGATGTGATGGGGGTGAGTTGCTTGAAGGATGAAGTGGGACAAATCGTTGTCGACCCAGATGGAATGAAAGGAAGATGGAAAAGATATATGGAAATGCTGTTGAACACAGAGAATGAATGGGATGGCAACATAGAGAGTAACCCAGTTTTAGGACCGGCAGAGAAGATAACTGAGAAGGAAGTTGAGGAAGCGATAAAAGCAATGAAGGGTAGGAAAGCGGGAGGGCCGACGGGAGTTGTGGGAGATATGGTGAAGGCAGCAGGAAGTTGGGGTGTGAAGAGAATGACAGAGATCTGTAATCTGGTGGTGAAAGAAGGCCGCATTCCAGTGGATTGGGAACTGAGTACCCTCGTCCCTCTATACAAGGGGAAAGGTGACCCTCTGGAGTGTGGCTCGTACCGAGCGATAAAGTTATTGGAGCATGAAATGAAGGTATTGGAAAGGGTGTTGGAGAGGAGGATAAGGAAAAAGTGAAGATCGACGAAATGCAGTTTGGATTCATGCCAGGAAGAGGAACGACAGACGCGCTTTTCATTGTGAGGCAATTGCAGGAGAAATACATGGAGAAGAGGAAGAAGTTGTTTCTTGGGTTTGTTGATCTGGAGAAAGCATTCGATCAGGTTCCACGCAAAGTATTGACATGGGCATTGAGGAAGTTAGGAGTGGAGGAATGGTTGATCAGAGTAGTGATGGCAATGTACAAAAGAGCGCGCACAGCTGTAAGGACGAAGGACGGGAACAGTGGTGAGTTTGAGGTGAAGGTGGGAGTGCATCAGGGGTCGGTACTAAGTCCACTACTATTTGTAGCTGTGATGGAGGTGCTGGCTCAGAACGTAAAGGAGGGTTTACCGTGGGAGTTGTTGTATGCAGATGATCTGGTGTTGATTGCGGAAAGTATGGATGGACTGAAGGAAAAGATGAACACGTGGAAGGAATGTATGGAGACAAAAGGTCTGAAGGTGAATATCGGAAAGACGAAGGTGATGGCAAGTGGTAAAGCATGTGGTGAGGTGGAAAGAACTGGGAAGTGGCCCTGTGCTGTATGTAGGAAGGGTGTCGGAGTGAACTCCATTCAGTGTACAATGTGCGCTGAGTGGGTTCATCAAAAATGTAGTGGTCTGAGAGGGTCATTAACCAGTGTGGCAGCTACATTCAAATGTAAGGTGTGCACAGAGGGAGCTGCAGATGGAGGAAATGCTGAGTTGGATCTTGGAGACGTCGTGAAGCTGGAAGGTGGGAAAACATTTTGCTTCCTCGGAGACATGCTGAATGGAGAAGGTGGATCAGACTCGGCAACGGTTGCTCGAGTGAGATGTGCATGGAAGAAGTTTCGGGAATTGAGTGGCGTGCTGATGATGAGGGGAGTGTCGTTGAAGCTGAAGGGAAAGGTGTATGCTGCATGTGTGAGAAGTGTTATGATTTATGGGAGCGAGACATGGGTAATGAACGTAGAGCAGCAACGAAGGTTGGAAAGGGTGGAAATGCGAATGGTTCGACGGATTTGCGGAGTATCGTTGAGAGAGAGGAAGACAAATGATGAATTGCGAAAGATGATGGGAATAGAGCCTGTGATTGATGCTGTGAAGAGGAACAAGTTGAGATGGTTTGGTCATGTGTTGAGGAAGGATGAAAGTGACTGGTTGAGAAGAGTGATGGAAATGAATGTAGAAGATGGGGAAGACCGAGAAAGACTTGGCTAAAGATGGTGGAAGAAGAAATGCGGGCAAGGGGGTTAACAAGGAGAGATGCAGAAAATAGGGCAAAATGGAGAAGATTGTCATGGGGACCGCAAGGCTCACCCCCGCTCTAGCAGGGAAAATGGCCTTTAAAATGCATGTTGTTGTTGTTGTTGTATCATGGAGGCGCTTTAATAGCTTCATTGACAGATGTCTTGGGCACGATTATAAATGGTGTGGATGAGCAATTATTTTAAACACCAATGTTAACCAGAGGCAGCACGAGTCAAATGTCATCTTCAAAATGATAAAACAATGTGAAGCATCTCAGTTGATTCCCAAGAATAAATTGGCCTTTTCCATTGCCATAATTGGGTGACTCCTTGAACTGAACGGAACAATGTCTTTCCATTCAGACTTGCACGTTTTTCCCTCATCAGGAAAGACCTTTTGCATAGGCCGTTTCAACTGCGATGACTGTACTTTGTAAAAGTTTCTGATTCTGAGAACAATGACTTTTGCAAACCTGAAAACACTCGGCTTTAAAGTTGTCATTTTGTAAAAGACAAGGGAATTAAATAACGCCATTTTAAACTAGAACGGCACTCGGTAGAGCGCATCCTGGAAACTCCACCAGGTTGAACAGTTGACATTTTGTATCCCACTGATAGGCCGGATGTCCATCTGGACCTGAACTGGAATCTAATCGGCGTGTTCTTTTCACCGAACGAACTCATCCACCAAGTTTCGTCATAATTCGTCCATAAGCTTTTGACATATCGTGCTATATATCGTTTTTTGGTATTTGTCTCAATGGTGAAGAACGCTTTAAAAATCCTCATATCCAGATTCGGATCTTCACCAAAATCTAATAAATTTGTCCTTATCACACACCCAACCTGTACACCAAGTTTTGTCCGAATGTGTCCATAACTTTTTGAGATATTCTGCTCACAGACAGACAAACAGGGGTGGAAACACTCCGTCCACCTTCAGTCACGGAGATAATGAAGTTGTAGTGACTTGTGTTATACACCCCAGTTCGGCATGTGGTGACACAACCATTTCGATGTTACTGAAACGAGAAGGGAAAGAACGGAACTGATCGTTCCTTGATGGCATTTTGTTGTACAGTTGGGATTTTGACTGACTTTGTGTACCATTTTAAATGTCCATGTGGCTTTTGTGTTTTGTCTACAGAGGCAGTTTTTATTGTCCATGCAAGTCATAACAACAATGGTGCATTTTTACATGGGAGCGAAAGGCTCTGAAAACGTGAGTTTTTGGACGGCGAGTGCTTTTTGTGAAATTTCTAGATTTAGATTGAATATTCCTCGTCTGAACGCATTGACGTAGGCCCATTGGTTGAGCAAGCGTTTCTGCTCGTATGTCGCACGTTGACTCCGACGTTCTTTGAGCGAAGTACAATTGTTCTGGTCTTTCAGATTCAGTCCCAGCCTCCTCCACCCACCGAGGTGCTGTCGGAAGAGGAAGCGGATGAGGACGAGCAGGATGAGGACATCCTGGCTTTTGCCGAAGAGAAGTACCGCCCTGCGGCTCTCGAGAAGATGATCACGCTGATCGCTCACCTGGTGGAACAGTCTCGTTCTGAGAGGTACGTGGATGTCGGCAGAGTTGGAAGACGCTTTTGTTGCACATTATTTATTTCCAATTTACCATCATGATTATATTTTTACATGAGTTAATGAAGATTGTCATGGGGACCGCAAGGCTAACCCCCGCTCTTGCAGGGAAAATGGCCTTAAAATGCCTGTTGTTGTTTGTTGTTGTTAATGACGTTGGATGTTAGTTATGATTATCACTGAAATTATTTGCGGTGGTTGTTTCTGTAAATGATTTTGGGATTAAAAATTGATGAATGTTTATTTTTAGGCATCTCACACTTTCACAAAGTGACATGACTGCACTGACTGGAGGCAAGGTAAGACCAAACGCATTGTTCTTATTTTTTACAATGATTGCACGCTGTTATTGTTTGAATCCAACGTGAACTTTTTGTGTTTGCACAAAGTAAATCAAACCTGTGGGTTTCCTCACATTTTACATCAAGGAAGGCATTGGGCCAGGAAAACCTGTAGCGCGTGAGACTTGGTTTCTCTCCAAGCAGGCATTTGTGACTTGTGCTCCTCTCACTGTTGTTTAACCAGAGATGTGTTTTGGCACGTGTTTATTTCTTTAACGCTCCTCTCTATGTGTCACCTTCAACCTCGTGCCATTTCCTTGTCTATTGCAGGGATTCCCGTTCCTCTTCCAACAGATCCGAGATGGCATCAACATCCGCCAGACTTGCAACCTTATTTTCAGCCTTTGCCGTTACAACAACAGGCTGGCAGAGCATGTGAGCACTTTGATTGCAAACCTCACAAGAAAAGCCTTTCAAAACGCACTTTCCATTTGCTCATCAACTCTTGCTCATCAACTCTTGCTTTCGTCGATGGTTCGGGACCAGCTTCACGGCCAAATTGAAAATTTTAATTGGAGCCTCATGAATGGAACACGTCCATAAACCACTTGAAAACCAGATCAGAGCGAAGTTGTTCCACTAGGAATGACCCGATATCAACATTTGAGTTCAATGTACGTTTTGACCTCTGTAACCTCAAGTCCACACCACTGGCATGAACCGGAGGTCAAATCCAAGAAATCGTTACATGTCTAATGTGTCCCTCAATGTTGATTCCATGTAGAAAGTTTCATCAAAGATGATTTGAAAATGTGCCCGTAAATGCTTCTTCTTTTTTTGGTATTTGAGCCTTTGACTTACCATTTTTGAAAAAAAAACGGGGGATATTGTAATTGGCTCTGTGTGTCTGTCCATCACGCTATTTCCTCCTAAATGGTTGGGAGAAATTCAACAAACCTGGTAGTTATGATCCCCCCCCCCCCCCCCAGGGTAAGAAGGTGTGAAAGCAATAACATTTTTGGCCCCGCCCCCTGTAGCAGTGTCAAAAGGTCAAATACCGAGAAATGCTATTATGGGCACTTGTTTAAGCATTTTAAAATTAAACTTTGTACATGCAATCAACATTGAGGGACACATGAAATATGTAACCATTTTTTTGATTTGACCCCTGGGTTCATGTCCCAGGCGGTGCGGTCTTAGGGTCACAGTGGTCAAAACGGGGAAAAATGTTTTACTCAAAATTTGATATTGGGTTATTCCTGGTGGAACTTTTTTCCATCTTTCAACTTTGCTTTCGGTGATAAGCGTGGGGATTTGTACGGTGTATGCAATTGATGGATTACCGCTGATATAAAGTGAGCCAAGCAAGCCTTGACACTTTCAATTATATTTAATTATTTCACATTTACTGAACACTGTTCGTGTGTTCAGCAAAATGGACGTTGATGGCAATGTGGTTTCTTGTTAAGAGTGAAGCATTAAATTTGTATCTTCATTGTCAAAATACATAATACTTGGCCTCCAATTCCATTATACTTTCTATTATACTTCCATTATACTTGGCTTGTAAGAAATTCCAAGATATCCTGGTCAGTGCAATTCTGATGATGAAACGGTGGATCGGTAGATGGATGAAATCTGCAGGTTGTGGGAAACAAGGAGAAGCTGACATTTCGGTTGTTAACCCTTCACCACAGCAAGAAAGGATGTTCTTTTGCCACAACAAAGAGTTAACACCCAAAATGTCAGCTTCTCGCTTCCCACAGCTATTGGCATTCTCCGATCAACGTCTGATTGATTCATTCCATTGTATGATGAAGTTAGCTTAGTCGGTGTTGTTGGCATTGTTCCTTGTGTTGGTGTTTCCATCCACACTGTTCATTTGCTCATTGAAAGTTACAATTTAAATCGTTGTGTGAAGTCATTTGACAATGTAAACTTTGTTGCCTCAAAATATAATGTTTTGTTCATATCGAAATGTACCAAAGGCCCACAGTTATGGGTTTCTTCTTCTTACCTCAATTGTGGTTTGTTTTTTGTTTTTTTTGTTTGTTTTTTTTGTATACAAGATCGAGGCTCGTGAAAGAGCGAACATTAATCACACAGAAAGACAAACCGACACATAAAACATATAACATCGGGAGCGGTAGACAAGATGGGGAAAGAGGGGGAAGGACACAAACACAACATTTGAGAGCAGGGACCGAGAGACATGGAGACATCGAGAGATCTGTGAGAGGGAGAGGGCTTTGGGGGGGGGGCATGGGTAGGGGGAGGCATGGGAAGGGGGGGGGGGTAAATTTGGCTGGTGGGTGGAGAGAGGGGGGAAGGACTCTTTTTTTTTTTTCAATCACTGCTGTGACAACGCCAGCAGGCTTGGTGGATTTATGTATTTATTTACTAAATCGATGCTTTTATAATTTATTTATTTATTTGCTTTTTAACAACCACTTCGATTAGGGAGAGCATTCCATCCTCAAACTGGATATTGAAGTCAATCAAATAAAAAACAGTTTATGTTTTGTATCCCACGCATAGGCCGGATCTGTCTGGACCGAAACCAAAATGTAATCGCTTGTTCTTGCCACCTACCCAACTCATCCTCCTAGTTTTGTCATAACAATTTAACCGGTGGAAGCATCCCTGAAACTCTTATGAATGAAGATTCTATCAATATTCAATTAGTTGTTCCCAAAGATGCAGATTTGGGAATTTTATTTGTACTTTGAACCCCAATTGCTATTCTCCTGCAATAATGGCAATTGTGTTCCTTATTGTATCTCTCCTCTCTCTCCCACTGCTTCGAGTATTGTCATCAGACTTTCCTGGCATAATTAACTATGTCTTACAAATTCTTCTTCTTCATCATCCAAATATACTTGCATGTCCATTCTCCATTTTTTTCCCCTATTTGGTCCAGTCAAAAGTATACTTTGCTCATAGTGTTCACCATGCTGCAACAATCTGATGGGTGGCGCCTCTGAGATTGTTGTCCTCTGTCCCTCCCTCCCGTCATGTCAAATCCTATCACCCATTCTTCATGGGTATTTTGCCCAGTTCCTGAAATAGTAACATGTATTCAATTGGCCGTTGCATCGAAACAGCATTACAATTAATTAAGAAGAGCGTTTGATGTGACGTTGAGAGGCATATTGATATTGGGTACATATTCTTTATTATTTATCATTATTTTTCCAGTTACCACTGGCATGTCTGGTTATTGGAGTCACGATTTGTTTTACATTTTAAATGATTCTCTGCCTTCTTTCTTAGATTGTTGCAATGATATTTACATCCATTGCGAAGCTGAGCCCAGAGGTGGGTTGATCATCTGTATCTCTTCCTCTCTGTCTCTCCTCCTCTCTGTCTCTCCTCCCCTCTGTCTCTCCTCTTCTCTGTCTCTCTTCCTTGCTGCTGCCTCTCTTCCTCTCTGTGTCTTTGTCTCTCTTCCTCTCTGTGTCTTTGTCTCTCTTCCTCTCTGTGTCTGTCTCTTCTCCTCTCTGTCTCTCTTCCTCTCTGTCTCTCTTTCTCTCTGTCGATCTTCCTCTCTGTCGATCTTCCTCTCTGTCGATCTTCCTCCCTGTCTCTCTTGCACCTTGTCACTCTTCCTCTCTGTCTCTCTTCCTCTCTGTCTCCCTTCGTGTGTGTGTGTGTGTGTGTGTGTGTGTGTGTGTGTGTGTGTGTGTGTGTGTGTGTGTGTGTGTGTGTGTGTGTGTGTGTGTGTGTGTGTGTGTGTGTGTGTATGTCTCTCGATGCTGATTCTTCTGATTTTGTGTATGGTTTGGTCGAGAATTAAAACGCTGCTATATTAACAGCACTTATTGGGCTCTTTTGAGGCTTTACTAGGCCAGTCAATTTCCTCTCTAATATCCGCTTTTTGTCTGCTACATGTCCCGGTTATCGTTTCCGTATTGGTGTTTCTTCCAAGAAATGCTCTTGGATAAGAGTTTCCTTGACATGGTTTGTGCTTTTTTTTAGCAATAATGTTAAATACCGAGTCTTTATAATGCTTGTTCTTCAGTAACCACCAACCTCGACTCTATCGTTAATGTTTTTGATACCGACAAACTTTAAATTAGATATCTGCAATCACAAAGCGATTGTCAAGTGTAAACCTCCCGCGACCTACACTTGGCCCGTGATCCAATGATGGCATATTTTTTCTGACCGCTATGTGACCTTGACCATCAACATTTAGGGATAGAGTGTAAATTAAGAAAACGTGTCCCCATCTAAAACTTAACCATAAAATGCAACGTCATGAAGATCGAAGTAAAATTATTCAAGTTATTATCAAAAATGTTTTTTTGTTATTTCGGTCACCATTCGAAAAAAGTAGTTCGAGGTCACTAATCAAATATCAGATGCGCAACATCAGTGTAAGTACACATTTTTGATGCAAGAACATCTTGGAAGGCCAAGTGGTCTTTGAGCAATGACAAGAAAGCGAAGATCATTGGAAAGTTTGAGTGATGACAAAAAACACGTTATTTGTTCATACTGCCAGTTGACCTTGACCTTTAACCCAGCGGGGTATAATGTAAATTAAGCGCAAATGCTCCTTCCTCTCGGCTATCTAGAGAGGGCAATTTTATTCCAGTCGGATCAACCTTAGTCGAGTTTTGGTGAAACTCCATTCCGAAAGTCCCAGCCGGATAGTCCCAAAAAAAAGGTTTGGTATCCAAATCTTTGACACCTATATGCCTTCATTTTATTTGAACTGGTAACCTTTGGGTTGCTCGTCCAGCGTATTTTCGCAAGACTGTCCTTGTAATCCACCAATCCACCCAATATGTATTTCTTCATCTACCTTCTCGTTGTTTTAGCTTCTGCCGACTTAGCTAGCTGAGGACCACAACAGAATTTATCATTTTGCGATCGAGGCCTTTCTCTGAGACCGCTATCCTCAGTCGGTCTCCAATTTTTCATCACAAATGTCGAGTACCAGTCCTTTCCAGTAACTACCATGACCCAATTCCTTGTGCACGTTACCTGCTTATCTATGGCATCAATCAACTTGTTTAACCTCAGTCCCTTGTAATGTATCGGCTGTGTCCATTAGCACAACTCCAGGAACGTTACACGATTGTACATAGATCCATCTACAAATGGCATACGTCAGCTCACTTGGCATCGCTTGTTCATACCTTTAGCATTTTGTTCAAATGTTGGCAATCTCTTGTTTTTTTTGTTTTTTTTAATCCTTCAGCCGATGTTTTTCCTCATTTGACTTTCTCGACGTTTTCACGGAACGTTGCTTCCTCAATTTACCTGCTTATGCTTTTGAACTGAATTGCAATGCCATCAAAGAGAATGAATACTCTCACATACTTTCTCAACTTCCCCGTCCATAGGCCGCACAGCCCTTTTTCAAGCTGCTGTCCATGCTGATGGAGTTTGCAGCTGGACCACCTGGAATGCCTCCTTTCACCACCTACATCCTGCACAGAATCTGGGAGGTGTGCTTCCTCTGCGTAATTCAGCAAGGCTGGCTGACTGACCCTGTCAAATTTGGTGCAGACAATTCTGCTCGATAATGGACCCTAGTTCCTGGCTCTGATTTAACTTCAGTCGGCTCTCTTTTAAATAGGCCATTTTTTCTTCTTCTTCTTTTTGCAATGATCTTATCGAAATTTTTTTTGCTTTAAAGGGAGACTCTGCAAATCTTTGTTCTCTCGGAGACAAAAGCTTCAGCAGATAGCTATTATTAAATAATTCCAATCGTACCTTTTTGTATCAGCCAATCGGGTCGTTGAAACCAAATTTTTATTTTTTCCGAAAGTCCATGCGCTTTGCCGTCATGCTGCTTGCCTGCGCTAAAAGATGCTCATGGGAATAGCCAGTAGGTAGTTGGACACTTTTACCTGTGTTACGAGGTAACTCAAGATTGTACACCATTGCTTTCGACCAAACATGTTACACATTTGCTTTTTATTTTATTATCTACACAAGCAAATGGTTGAGGTCGGGATGGGTCATGATTCGTAAAAGAGCAACTCAGGAATGCAGGCCTCTCAGTGGTTAAAACGTTGGACCTGAGTTTTCTCTTTTATACGAGTCAAAACAAGGGTGGATGCCCGATGCTTTTTTGTGATTTTTATTGGTTCAAGGTACCAACAACCCCTTCCTCCTCCCACACTTCCACCTGTCCTGTCACTTTGTGAACCAGGTGATCGAGTACAACCCAGCGCAATGCCTCGACTGGCTCGCGATGCAGACCCCGAGGAACAAGCTCGCTCACAGCTGGGTCATGCAGAACATGGATTCGTGGGTGGAGCGTTTCCTGCTGGCCCACAATTATCCACGAGTCCGTAGCTGTGAGTTTATCATAACGTCTTACTGACTTGCCATGCTGTTACACTCGTATAAAAATTCCACACTCGGCACTCAGTTCACAACCCGATCGCATCCCCTAACTCGACGCCTGGAATCCTCACCGATTTTGTTGAGGGGCAGCGGAAAGACCAAAATATTTTTTGGAAGGTTGGTGATTACAGCACTGACACAATTTTAAAATGTAACCCCTCATTTTACACAAATAGATTTGCAGGATAGCAAATGTGTGTTTCACTTAACAACAGAAAATATGATTCATTATAAAACTTAAAGTGCATTTAGTAAATTCTCGTGATTGGGAACGCCCTATTTTTCATCTAATTCTCAACTCAGCCCATCAGACCAGCAAGTAGCTTGCCAGTGAATTGTCGAGGAATTGAGTTTTCAGATTTCCAAAGCCAAATGTAATCTTGGAATTTGGGGATAAATTGATAAAGTAAATCTGCGTTTAACCGACGATTCATTCCCAAACAGCTCGTGGCGTCAATGCAATAGTGAGAGTAGTTATCTCGACCCAGCTATAAACAGTCATTCTGGTGATTCACTGGCAGGGCAAGGTACCGATGTGTGTGCCATCCCTCGGATGGACATTAATTTGAGCATAGTCTGACACCGTTAGTTGGTAGACGTCAAAGATCCCATGGTGTCTTTCACAAGGGGTAGCTGTGTGACTGCCCATTCCAAATTCTTGCCCTGATTACCGCCAGGAAGGCAATGTCAAGCCGACCAGAAATCACTTCGGCAGCACCGATGCTCTGTAAAGTCCGGAACATTTGTAAATAATTTGTGATTTGGATGCACCTTACCTCCGTGCTGTGCGCTCAAGGGTACATTTACACTGTTGCTGCTGGGTTTTTTAATCTTTTATTTTATTTTATTTTTTTCAACATAAAACTTCAACATAAACTTTATCAATGAAAAAACAAGAATCCGTCATGCAGAGTGCGATACCTGCCCTCCCCCCCCCCCCCCCCCCAAAAGGTTGCCATTGATCCATCAAGTTGTCCATTTCATCAAGATTAAAACTGACGATCTTGATCAAAGCTCGGATCAATCGGATGGAAAGTGACGATTTAAAAGTTTGACCTTGAGTTGACTTTTTGACCTCAAAAATAGTTAAGTTTCCCAATTTAGTGACTCAATGTGCAAATGTTGTTCAATTTTCTAGTCAATCAGATGAAAATTGAGGATTTTAGAAACTTGGCCTATGTTGACCTCAAAAATAGTTGGTGGTTGAATTCAGTGAGCATATATGTAAATCCTCTTAGAATTTCAAGTCAATCAAATGAAAATTGGTGATTTTAGAAATTTGGCCTATGTTGACCTTTTGGACTATGTTTACATAAAATATAATTTGTGGTTGAATTCAGTGACCTGATATGCAAGTCCTCTTCAAATTTCAAGTCAATTGGATGAAAATTGAGGATTTTAGAAATTTGGCCTATGTTGACCTCAAATATACTTGGTGGTTGAATTCAGTGACCAGATATGCAAGTCCTCTTCAAATTTCAAGTCAATCGAATGAAAATTGAGGATTTTAGAAATTTAGCAAAGTTGGTGACCTTTGGCCTATGTTGACCTTTTGACCCCAAAAACAATAATAATAATAATAATAATACATTTATTTTATATAGCGCTTTTCAAGAAGCCCAAAGGCGCTTTGACAGAGTACAAAAAAACAAGTGCAAAAAGACAAAAATCAATAGGTAAATAATCAAAGCAAAAGGAAGGAGAAGGAGAAGAGATAGTCAGGGGTTAAATGCTGTGGGTTAAATGTTGAATGCAGTGTTGAACAGGTGGGTCTTGAGTGATGTTTTGAATGTGGTGAGTGAGGAGGAGTCTCTGATGGTGTGAGGTAGTGAGTTCCAGAGGGTGGGAGCAGCGATGGAGAAGGCCCTGTCCCCCCATGATCTGAATTTGGTCCGGATGGGGGGGGTCAGGAGGTTGGTACCAGCAGAGCGAAGGTTGTGGGTGGGAGTGTGTCTGGAGAGGAGGTCAGTCAGTCAGGTAGGATGGGGCCAGGTTATGGAGGGCTTTGTAGTTCAAGAGGACGATTTTGTACTGGATTCTCTGGGGGATGGGGAGCCAGTGAAGCTTATAAAGGACGGGGGTGATGTGGTCACGGGTCCGGGAATGGGTGAGTAGACGGGCAGCGGAGTTCTGAATGTATTGGAGTTTATTGGTGATTATTGAGGGTGAACCATAGAGGAGGCTGTTGCAGTAGTCCAGACGGGAGGTGATGAAGGCGTGGATGAGGGTTTCTGCAGCCGTGGAGGAGAGGGATGGACGGAGACGGGCGATGTTTTTCAGGTGAAAGAAGGCTGTCTTTGTGATCTGTTTAGTGTATTTGTCGAAGGAGAGGGTTTGGTCAAAGATGATGCCAAGATTCCGGATGTGAGGGGAGGTGGATACTGGGAAACCATCGATGTTGAGGGCAAAGTTATGGGTGGATTTGGTGAGCGTTTTTGGGCCAATGATGATTATTTCAGATTTATCATAGTTAAGTTTGAGGAAGTTGATTTGAAGCCAGGATTTTATTTCAGTGATGCAGTTTGTCAGGATAGAGTGGGTGGCGGTGGAGATGGACTTAGTGGAGATGAAAAGCTGGATGTCATCGGCGAAGCAGTGGAATTGGAGACCATGACGGCGGATTAAGTGACCAAGGGGGGACAGGTACAGGATGAAGAGGAGGGGGCCAAGAACTGAACCTTGGGGGACACCTTGGGGGAGGGGAGCAGTGGGGGATTTGCGGTTATTGATTGAGATGAACTGGCGTCTGTCAGAGAGGTATGATTTGATCCAAGAGAGGGCAGTGCCGGTAATGTTTAAGGTGGTTAGGCTTCTCAATTGGGACGACCTATTCAACTTGGTGAAGTTTTGTGACGATCGGTTTAGAATTGTGACCTGCAGGCCGGTGACAAACAGAAAAACAAACAGACGGAACCACAAACACAACCGACCAATATACTTGGAAAAATCTTCGGTTTTGCAAATAATAAAAGCAGAGAAAATAAAATTCATCATGCATGTCATGTCTACCAAGTGAATTGGAGGAATTTATCTTTGCTTTGATAGCTTATGTTTATAATTTTCATTTTGTTTTTGATATCGGTAAATACAGTGAAATTTTATCAAAAATTATCTTTCTCCCCCTTCCCTTCACATGTCGTCATCAGCTGCCGCTTACCTGCTCGTCTCTCTCATTCCAAGTAATTCCTTCAGGCAGCTATTCCGCTCCGCACGTTCTCTCACGGCCCCGAGCCGGGAGGTCCCACTCGGCCCGGACGCGACCGCCGTGTTACATCGCGTGTACCAGCTGCTGTTAAACCTCTTGCCCTGCGCACGCCCGTACGCGGACGTACAGCTACATGGCACCAACAAGCTTGTTGCCTACTTCGGCCTACTCACCCACTGCCTGGCCTCACGCACCGAGCGCCTCATGTTTGCACCCTACCTCCCCGACCTTTGGGCCATTTATCAGCCTCGGCTGTCAGAGCCTGCCATCGCTACGAACCACAACAAGCAAGCCTTGTTGGTTTTTTGGCATGCCGCTTGTGTGGGGTGTCCTGAAAATGCTCGCCTTGTCGTTCAAAGCCCCACGGTGGCACGAAACATCGCTTTCAACTACATCCTCGCCGACCATGATGATCAGGTACTGTACCTGTGGAAAGTCTGGTTTCCTTCTGCCTCTGTTTCATTTCTTACCCTCGTGGAAACAAAATACTCATTTCTTCTTTCAAGTGTTTGAGTCGCAAAGACATTTCCATTTTACTTGTTCAAAAGAATGAATTATTTTATTTATTTATTTTTGTCAGTGGAGCACGGCAGCTTTCTGGTTGGATATGTAAAAGTTGAATATGGTGAACTCTCATTTACTGTCAATTATGTCCATTCATCAGACCACAGAGACAGTACATCTTTCATTGGAATGTCGCGTAGCAGAGAGAGAGGGGGAGAGGGAGAGAGTGTGGAGGAAGGGAGAGAGGGGGGAGAGAGAGAGAGGAGGAGAGAGGGAGGGCAAGAGAGGGAGGGGGAGAGAGAGAGAGGAGGAGAGAGGGAGAGGAGGAGAGAGGGGGGAAGAGAGAGGGGGGACGGTGGAGAGGGAGAGAAAGAGGGGGGACGGTGGTGAGAGAGAGGGAGAGGGAAAGAGAGAAAGAGGCGGGACGGTGGTGAGAGAGGGAGAGGGAAAGAGAGAAAGAGGGGGAACGGTGGTGAGAGAGACGGAGAGGGAAAGAGAGAAAGAGGGGGGACGGTGGTGAGAGAGAGAGAAAGAGGGGGGACGGTGGTGAGAGAGAGAGAAAGAGGGAAAGAGAGAAAGAGGGGGGACGGTGGTGAGATAGAGATTGGTTGTTGTTTTTTGTTGCATGTTATATATCGCTTTCGCCCGATCTCTCAATGGTGAAGAATCACTTTAAAATTAAATAACTCTCGTATCCGAATCCATATTCAAATTTTCACCAAAATCGAATTGTTTCGTCCTTGTCAGACACCCAACCTGTCCACCAAGTTTCGTCCAAATCCGTCCACAACTTTTTGAGATATCCTGCTATGTGTCGGTTTTGGCCCTATCACCCAATAGTGAAGAATCACTTCAAAAATTCTACTAGCCGGATCCGAATCCGGATCTTTACCAAAATCTAATCATTTCATCCGTGTCACATACACTACCTCTCTGCCAAATTTCGTCCGAATCCGTCCACAACTTGTTCATAGACAGACGAACAAGAAATATGTCATGCATAGCCCGATACTTGCGAAATCCCTAAAATGAGTTGTTGGCCTATGATGACCTCATAAATAATTGGTGGTGGAATTTAGTAATCTGGTATGCAAATCCCCTTAAAGTTTCAAGTCAATCAGATGAAAATTGAGGATTTTAGAAATGTGGCCTATGTTGATCTTTTGGCCTATGTTGACCTCAAGAATACTGAATACTTGGTGGTTGAATTTAGTGACTAGATATGCAAATCCTTTTTAAATTTCAAGTTAATCGGATGAAAATTGATTTTATAAATTCGGCCTATGTTGACCTTTGGCCGAGGTTGACCTTAAAAATAGTTGGCAGTTGAATTCATTGACAAGATATGCAAATCCTCTTCAAATTTCAAGTTCATTGGATGAAAATTGAGGATTTTAGAAATTTGGCTTATGTTGACCTTTTGACCTATGTTGACCTCAAAAATACTTGGTGGTTGAATTCAGTCACCTGATATGCAAATCTTAAAATTTCAAGTCAACCGGATGAAAATTGAGGATTTTAGAAATTTGACAAGGTTGGTGACCTTTCACCTATGTTGACCTCTTGACCTTTTGACCCCAAAAACAAAAGGCTTCTTGCTTATGACCAACTGTACCATTTGGTGATGTTCGGTTGAAAATTGTGACCTGTAGGCGTGACATATAGACAGACAGAATAATGCACAAGACCAACCAATATACTTGGAAAAAATTACAGACAGGGGTGAAAACATGACCTCCATCCATCCACCTTTGGTGGTGGAGGTAATTGTGGTCACAGTGTCCTTTTTGTTAAGTGTTAATCATTATACCTTCGTTCTGAGTTGCAAACATGTTAGATTGACTTCCTCAAAATTGTGAAGTACTGTATTACAATGGTGTGAGAATTACGCATCATCACCGGGTGGCTTCGTGATTTAATTTCAACGTTCATTTCCCCCCATCTTCTCCAGGATGTCGTGTTGTTCAACCGTGCCATGCTACCCGCCTACTACGGCCTTTTACGGCTCTGTTGCCTTCAGTCCCCCAGCTTCACCCGCCAGCTGGCTTCCCACCAGAACATTCAGTGGGCCTTCAAGAATCTGACCCCCCATGCCAGCCAGTACCCCACGGTAAAAAAAAAATGTCCATTGCTGTGCTACGACTGCTCCAACCGTGTCGCTTCCTTCGTTACCCTGATTTGTTTGTGACATTTTGCAATTCTCTCTTTGTGGTTATTATTCTTTTTTTAAATCTGGTTTTCCTGTGTACTGTTTTTGAAGTTTTAATGTAACTAGGGCATTGCCCGTACTATATCTATATCTAAAATTATATCCCCCCCCCCTCTATTTACATGAAATGGTTTGGTCCAAAGCGAACGGCTTCCGGAGTTTGGTAAAGAAATCGCCATCGCGTGCACAAACGCGCAGGAAAGCGAATGAATCGCAAATTCGGTTTTATTAGTTTTAAAACATAGTTTAACGCCAACATAGTTTGCAAACGTGAAATAAATGAATACGCTCTCAAATGTGCCATCCGAGGCAGAGTGTGTCCTCCACGTTCGGCACACGCGATCGTTCGCTGCTCTCTGATTGGTTGAATCGTTTTTTGGACATAGCTCGGTAAGTAATTGTCCGATTAATATGAAACCTTGAAAAGGCACATCCTCGGGTCCCCAGCAATATACCTGGCAAGTTAAAAGTATATCGGACCCGTGGTTGTCGAGAAACAGCGGTCACAGACAAACAGACGTACAAACGTACAGACGTACAAACAGAGATTACTGGAATTATAGATAGATGTGTACATGTGGTCTTTGAAAGGGACACGACAGATCGTTGTTGAATGTCAGTCTGGGTTTCTATTTTGGAATATTGGACAAACAGAGCCTTCGTTAAAACTTATTATACAAGTAAACGTACCTTTTACCAGCCGCACAGGCTACCTCACTGACCTTGCACGATCGTAAGAGAGTGGGGTGGGTGGTGCCGTTTTTCCGGTGGTCTCGGAACCCATGTGGTTGGGCAGTCAATTATATGGTTGGACACGGGATCAGAAGACGGCATTGCCGCGTTACATGGTCCTTACTGAGAATCAAACACGCACAAGGAAGCAAAAATCTACTCAAATAATATCATGGGTTTGCCTAGAGTTACCTTGTGAATAAACAAAACACAATTTGTCTTATATTCGTTATCTCAATCATGGCGCGTCCCCTTCTGGCAACACGTGACGCGAATCTCATCCTTTTTTGCATGTATTTATCCACTAAAAAGTCTATAAACTATAGCTAGGGTATTCCACTATAAAGCTTAATCAACATGGTATGCAAAGGCCCGGTCGCAGCAGAATGTTACCTTGTGGTGGAAAGTTCAAATGAGTACGACCCCACAATTGCTAAATGGAAACCCAAACACAATATAAAGATTGTAAGTTGTTGAACAATCGGTTTTTGAATTTGCAAATGCCATCATTGCTGTCTTTCTTTTTATGCAAACTGAGATAAAACATCCATTCCCTTAATGGCAAGCTCCTTTCTCTGTCATCGTCGCTATCAACACCTCTTTGGCTACAATACACTGTTCGCATTTCCTTGTTATTGTAATGTGCAACGTTCCCATTCCTCCCCCACCCCTCCCACCCCCCACACACACACTTTATGGAGTAGGGGGACAGCATATCGATTGTATACGATTGTATAGGGGGACAGCATACCCAACCCCCTTCCGCAGACGAAGCAGGTTTCCTTGCAATTAATTTAATACATTGTATGAAAAGTTTGATTCAACGATTAATTAGTTGTATGAATGCTGTACGGCCCAAACATAACTAATTACATTCAGCGGCAACTGCTCCGCATCACGCATCACCACTAACTCACGCATCACCACTAACTCACGCATCACCACGCACCATCACCATCACCACGCACCATCACCATCACGCATCATCACTTGAGTGTTTGTGTGGTATCATCATCATCATCATCATCATGCTAAAATATTCAATTTGTTGTCTGTCTTTAGTCGATGCATTTGTTCGTTAGTTATCAAATCTCAAACAAACTTGCCTGGGGATTAAGGGTCCGTCATAACTCATAATTCAAAACATTTCAGATATTATTTTCAGTCTATTAAGTTGTTTTAGGCCTGACTGCAAAATATCCGGAGGAATTCCGATGTATTATTTGCTTTTTCCGTATTGGAAAAAAAGTTATCATCTTGGAATGTCGGTTTCAGCTGCTCGTCTCACCACTTACTCAATTGGATTTTTAGGTCATTTGGCTGTTCCTATTCCTTTCTTGACTACTTCTATTTTCTTTTGTTTCTTTCTATTCCTTTATTTTTTTGGACTGTATGGTACACAAAAGAAAGTTGCCCCCATTCCTTCTTCCTGAAATAATTTCCCCAAAAAGGCAGCACAAGCAGGCATAAAATGCTCAGAATCCTAAATTTTCTGAGTTCCCGCCTGAAAGCCTCAGACCACACGGTGTATTGGCTTCGCAATATGTTCTCGCACGCACACACACACACATACACACACACACACACACACACACACACACACACACACACACACACACACACACACACACACACACACTTTTCAATAGCGATCAACGCCGTCGACAGCTCGGTGAATTTAATTCCCATCATTTTTCTTAAATGAACATGTGTTCTCACACAGCCCAAATGTTTCATTTTTACACATTACCCAAACAGCAACATACCATTTTGTCCTTGCAATAATAATAAATTGTTTGTCTCTTTACAAACCCCCAACATCACCCAGTAACGTACCCTTCACCATATGCACCTCCAGGCTGTAGAAGAACTGTTTTCACTGATGCAGCTTTTCGTGGCCAAACGTCCGGCCATGACTGATGGGGAACTGCACGACATCCAACAGTTCAAGAAAACCACCATCAGCAGCTATCTGCGCTGCCTGGATGGCCGTTCCTGTTGGCCAACACTTATCAGGTGTGTGCCCAAATTAGAGAAATGCTTCACAAACAGGATGGATAAAGCAATTTTCCTTGCTTGTTGGTGTGCAAAATAATTAATGGAAAATAAAATTGTTCACTGGCAATAAGAGGCTGAAATGGGGAGTGATGAAACCTGAATGTATTACAGATAGACAGAAGGTGCTTTAGAGTTCAAGGGATGGGCACTCAACTCGTATCAGGTGCCTGAAAGATATACATAGTGTATAAATTAATTAATTAATGACTGCAGCCACCCAATGAATGTACACAGAGGGGGGGGGGGGGGGTGGGGGGATATTATGCTGATTAAAGAATAATCTGAGGAGGGGGAATTGTTGAATGTGGGAGGAAAAAAAAAGAGGAGCCAAAGGGATGTTCGGCTGGAGGAAGATAACAAGGCAAAATAGTTTGATCGCAAATTGAGATAAGCAGAATGACGATGCATATTTCAGGTAAATGTTCTTTAACAATGCTGTTTTACACCCTACTATGTTAGACAAGGCAATTATCTATATGCTAGAGTATGTCTGAAAATCATAGAAAAAAAACTGACATGGCCAATCTCCACCAAATTTTGCATATGTGGTGTGGATACCCATGGTCAGATAATGGGCACAAAAAATCCCACCACGCTTATTTTCACCTCTACAGTCATGTGGCACAATGCAAATGGTTTACTGACCCCTGCTGGAGAGACGGTGAATTACTAGCTACGGCACAAAATATATTTACCCCCAATACCCATTACAATTTAAATATTTACAAATTAAATATTACAATAATTATTGTAAATTAATTAATTATATATTAATATTGTAAATAATTATTTGAAAATTATAATAATTCACAATATCACAAATAATTTAAATATTATAATTTAAATATTTGCCCCCACCGCCTAGGCTGCTCCTGGAGGGAGTGGTTATTTCTAGTTTTTTTTAATGTGTGCCTTCTATAGCCATATTATACCACTGATCAAGAATACAAAAAAATTCCAAAACATATGGAGCAAATAGCAGACCAAATTATTTGGCCATTTGATAAATGTCTCAAAGCACAGTCCAGTAGTTGCTGGATGCTTGCTGGTCATCCCAAAGCATTATATGTTACCAGCACATAGCGTGGTTCCCTTTCATCTACCGTTACCGTAACGTTCCTGATATATAAACAAACATTCACTAGCAACCTTGAGTTCTGTTCACCTACATGCTCGCACAATTGTGACATGTGCAACTTCATTCCATTTCCTCTCTCCCAATCATTCAGTGCTTTCCGCATACTGCTGGAGACCGATGAAGATCGCTTGCTTGTGGTCCTTAATCGAGGACTGCTGCTCATGACGGAGGTAAATAAATGCACTTCATCAACTCTGTTTTCATTAACAGCTTAGTTTGAAGTTAGAGAGCTCAAAGCCCTTTCCGTCATTGCTGACATCCATTGTGCAAGTATGGATTTGAGGTTTTTGGAAATATAAAATGACAGATAAATGGTTTATAAACAAAACAAGTCAGGAGACGACGATGGTTTACGAGCGAGCGGTATTCATTGACAAAGAACGGACTGTAACTGAAACAGGCCCGGACAGGCCAGGCCCAGAAATGTTAAAACGAAGGTTACTGACCTTGAAATGAGATAGAAAATAATGTATAATCAGTTATGAGGTTAGTTAGCTACACAATACCGAAAATTCGGTTCGATTCCGACAACTTTGAAACTTAACCTTTGTGACCTTCAAAGGTCGAAGATTCTGAAATTTGTTGGAAAACTTGTATTTCATGATGTATGTGATAATATAAGATCATGTACGACATTTCACCCTATTAGGAAGCGAACAATGTAATGAAACCATCAAAAATCGACTTTTCTAAATTTCATGATCTTGTGACCTTGACCTTGGGGCGAAAATGAAAAATAGAGCTCCATTGGGCTAGACACATGACATTGGCCTAACCAAATTCCGAAACCCCTGTCAGATTCCACCAACTCCCTTGGAGAAGATGTAGCTTGAACTCGATTACCCCCTAAAAAGACATCTTTTTCGGGCGTCGCTCCGCCCACAATGGGCGCAATACGCCCACTCTATGCAGGACACAACTAGATCATGATATCAACCTCCCACCCAAGTTTCATCAAGATCGGATGATATCATCGGGTAGTTATGCTGCGGACAGACAGACAGACAGACAGACAGACACACACCCATGACGAATATAGTGGTCACTCTGTTTGATAACTCGTGAACCAACAGCAGCTGAGTAGTGCATTGAGATTGACTGGATCATTGGACGTACATCGAAACGTGATATATAAAGAGGTGAGCATTGGGAGGATGGTTGTTGAGAGTAAAGGAGATTGTAGTTTTGAAAGACTATGAGACGACAAGTCAGGAGACGACGATGGTTCACGAGCGAGCAGTATTCAATGACAAAGGACGGACTATCAAGTCGATCGTCACGATCATCGACGATTGATGCATCAAATCGGGACCATAATCAGTTATGAGGTTAGTTAGCTACACAACACCGAAAATTCGGTTCGATGCCGACAACTTTAAAAGTTTGACCTTTGTGACCTTTAAAGGTCAAAGGTCGATGATTCTGAAATTTGTTGGAAAACTTGTATTTCATGATGTATGTGATAATATAAGATCATGTACGACATTTCACCCTATCAGGAAGCGAACAATGTAATAAAACCATCAAAAATCGACTTTTCTAAATTTTGTGACCTTGTGACCTTGACCTTGGGGCGAAAATGACAAATCGAGCTCCGTGGGGCTAGACACATGACATTGGCCTAACCAAATACCGAAACCCCTGTCAGATTCCACCAACTCCCTCGGAGAAGATGTAGCTTGAACTCGATTACCCCCTAAAAAGACATCTTTTTCGGGCGTTGCTCCGCCCACAATGGGCGCAATACGCCCACTCTATGCAGGACACAACTAGATCATGATATCAACCTCCCACTCAAGTTTCATCAAAATCGGATGATATCATCGGGTAGTTATGCTGCAGACAGACAGACACACACTCACCCATGACGAATATAGTGGTCACTTGATAAGTCGTGAACCAACAGTGAGCTGTAATCTTGAAGCGCTGGAGCAATTGCCTACTCTTCCAAAGATTGAATGCAGAAGTATACAGATGCATTGGCATGTTTCTCCTGCCTGAGGAACAAGGTGAAGATGTGAGAATTGCTTTGAAATTATGTTGTGTGGGTGTTACTCCAACTTCTGATGTTTCCATCGGTCAGGTATGTTTGAAGCATGTGCTGCCAGTTTATCATTGGTATGAGGACCACATCCTGCCAATGCACATTGCACTGGGAATCGATGATGAATTCTGTCTTCAAGTTGCGTCATTACTGTGGAGCAGATGTGCCACAGCATATGAGGACACCAATTTGGATTTTTGCCAGAGTAGTGGCACTCAATGACCAACTCTTATTGAAAGACAACCAAGGATCTTTGACATCCATCAATGAATACTTGTTCGACATGCAGACAGGACACCTACCTACCTTAACGTCTGCTCACAAGAATGTGCACTCACTGATGCAGCAGCCTGCCCACAAAGCACGAATATGACAGTTTGTATTCGAGTCAGGAATCAAGTCAGCACGAATATGACAGCTTAAAGGGAAGTATGCTACCTCTGAACTAATCTATCCACTTGAGGAACCAATCATGATGAATCATCGGTGAAAGTAGGAAAAAGACGGTTTTGCAGGTTTTCATAGAGTTTGTTAATGCAGAACGAAAATATCACTGGACCAAGAGCGATGCCGTTAAAGTACATCGACCTCCACCGGTAGAGTACAGGGGAACAAATCAAGAGCTAAGTGTTGTTTGCGAGTGTGCATAAAGTCTACAAGCCGTGTTTGAAGTGGGCCTTAAATGCCAAAGGTGCAGATGGCTCGAGATGTGTCCAGAGATAATCCCTTTTACCCCCTGTTTCTGGTTCATGACCTCTCTCCACAAGTTTAGAAAGGAGGAAAAAGTTAACTGACCTGAACGAAATGAAAACTGATCAGATCATCCAGAGGATATGAAAAAAAAAAAAGTCATGTTCTTGATCGTGGATCGTGAGGGTTGATCTTCCATTTACGTCTGCCTGGTAGTGTTAGCTTGTATTTATGATGCTTTAGCACATTTACAGTTTCATCAACTTGAACATGGGCCTTTGTTCTTGGTTTGTCCCGTTTTCAGTCATTCAACACTCTGCACATGATGTACCACGAGGCGACGGCCTGCCATGTCACTGGAGACCTCGTGGAGTTGCTGTCCATTTTCCTCTCGGTCTTGCGATCAACACAACCAAATCTGCAGCGAAAAGGTGTGTGCATTGGTTGGCTCAGGACACATGACACAAACGGCTGTAAATAGCAACCTATTGGTGGTATTAATGTTAGCTGAACATCTTTCTTGGGACTGTTGTCTACCTTGAATTTCCCCTTCATATCAAATGGAGGCAGCAATGATATAAAATGTTTATATATATATATATATATATATAAAATGTTTATATATATATATATATATATATATATATATATATATATATATATATATATATATATATATATACACAGACTTGGCATTTAATATGGAATTTTTTTTTTTTCTTGACTATATGTTATACACAGGGTGAGCCAGAAATATGGTTGTTTTTAACACTCGTGTAAAGGTAATAAAAAGTTGTATTTCAAAACAAATTCTTACAAGAAAGTGAAGTACATAACATGACATTTATTTATGGAAAAGAACATCTAGGAGATACGCACCATTTCGTCTGACACATTCCTCCAATCTTGGACGCCAATTATTCATGACGTTCTGCAACATGGCCACGTCAATATCATTGATTTCGCGTCTGATGTTTTCCTTAAATTCATGAAGAGTTTGTGGACGGTTAACATACACTTTGTCCTTCAGATATGACCACAATAAATATTCACATGCAGTCAAATCGGGTGACCTCGCTCGCCATGGAATATCGCCGTTTCTGGAAATGTAATCAAATGTAAATCTGGAAATGTAAATCCCAATAATCAGCAAGGTCATGGAATCAATCATCGCTTCTGACATCAAATCTTTCCTCTTCTCCAATGGCTTGATATCGGATCATCAATTTGGATTCAGACCAGGTCATTCTACTCTGGACATGCTGCTTCTGCTTTCTCAACAATGGATGGAGGTTCTCAATGTCAAACAGGAAATCAGAGCTCTCTGAACGAAATTAATGAATGAAACACCCTTAGAGGCCATTTTTCCCCGCAGAACAGCTGTTGGCCCTTGCTGATTTAAATCAGAGCTGTCTCCCTTGACATATCACATGCCTTCGATATGGTCTGGCACCCCGCTCTGCTCACCAAACTCTCCTCCCATGGTATCCATGGAAATCTCCATGCATGGCTTGCGGACTTCCTCTAGTCGTAGTCAACGTGTGGCCCTGAATGGATTTCTCTCATCTCCCCTTCCTGTTCTGGCTGGAGTTCCCCAAGGCAGTGTTCTGAGCCCTGTGCTTTTTCTGGTCTTCATCGATGGTCTCTCCGACTCTGGAAAATCCTCTCTATCTCTTTGCTGATGACTCCACTCTCTGCTGCTCTATACCTCATCCCTCAGATCGGCAGTCTGCAGCTTCCTCACTCTCTGCAGACCTGGACAAAATGACAGACTGGACAATAGGCTGGTGCACCTGCCTCACACCTAGCTCAGCTTCACGCTGTTGAAACCAAGGCTTTTAGAATCATTGGTATCTCCTGAGATGAAGCTGATTGAGGGCCTCTCACTCGCTCACCGCAGGCAGGTTGTTGGTCTCTGTCTTCTACCGACTCCTCCCCGGCCTGGCTCCCCCCCCCCTCCCCCACCTCCGTTCTATCTATGCTCTGTCCCCCAAGTACTGTTGCAGGATGCATAAGATCTGCCAGCAACCCTCTTTGGTGAAAATGCTAAAATGAAGACTCACCGTTCACCTTCACTCTTTCATTCCTCTTTTCTCCTGCCTCGGGAACAAACTCTCTCACTCACTCTCTTCAATCCCACACCTCCCTCCAGGGGTCTGCAAAACAGCTGTTCACCACCATCTCATATCTTTCCCCATCCATAACCTTGATCTTACCTTCCCCCATTTATCCACCCCAAATCCACCTTTTTGAAAATCCATTTTCTGTCCTGAAAGTCCTAGCAGTGGCCATGTGTTTTATACCTCTCCCCCTCCCCCGCCTTCCCATGCCTCCTCCCCCCAAGCCCTCTCCCTCTCACAGATCTCCCGATGTCCCTGTTATCTGCTGTTGTACTTGTGTGCTTCCCTCTCTCTCCCCATCTTGTCTCCCGCTCCCTTTATCATATGCTTTTTGTGTCAGTTTGTCTTTTTGTGATTAATGTTAGCTCTTACTCGAGCCTCGATGGGCATTTGCTAACAATGCAGTACATCTGTTTCTGTTAAAGAGCATTTTGTTAACTGTATTTCTCTGAAAGATCTTTTGTTAACAGTTCATTTGATGCATTTTTCTCTTGTAGATGTCAAACAAGCCCTGATACAGTGGCAAGATCGAATGGACGTTGCACACAAGCTGCTTACATTACTCAATTCATATAGCCCACCTGAACTTCGGAACATCTGCCTCGGTAAGCCATCCTTTATTTGTCTTGCTGCTCATGACTCTGGGCCTGCAATCATGATCAGCCTGATAACTTGGTTCCCTTTTTTTGAGTACAACATCGTGGCTCGTGGAAGAGCTAGAAAACAAAATAGAACAGCCGGGACACTGGAAAGTGGGGAAAATATTCCAAGAGCAGTTTAAACCATATACGGAACAGGACTGAACAAACCAAATGAACAGGGAAACTGACAGCTTGAATGTTGTTCGGGTTAGGCAGTGTCTCTAATTAATTTATGCTTGTTTGCTTGTGTTAACGTCTTTTTCTTATGTTCACGCTTGTCGAAATGTACAGGATTGAGATTCTTTATCATGTCATTTGTATTGGCGTCTATAGCATTTCGTTTTGGGGGATTACCTATGGCCATGTCGCATTGCTATTTCCGCAACTGTTCGGCATTGACCCTGACCTTTGACTGATTTGGACCAGATTTTATACACATATACCATACTACACTTGCGAACAAATAAGCTGTGTAGGTTTCAATCTGATATCTTGAAAAATTCATGAGGTTTGCCCTTAATAATATCACAAATAAATTCTGAGATTATAATGGGGGTGAAATTGGTGTCATGGAAACCATTTCCTTTTTGTCACATGGGGCTTTTTCTATGCAACGTGGGACTTTTAGCTATGCTACCAAGATGAAAAGAACCTGAAAAGAAAGAAGAGAAATTAATTAATATATTATATTTTGTGCCCTCTTGGCTTGGTACAGCTCAGGCGGTTTCCCATTTACATTTACTCTGCCACCACCAGCTACTCCACCAAACCCCCACATGAGGCTGTGACCACAGAGCCTATGTTACCCCCCCACACAAAGTTTTATTTACCAGTGCTGCCGAGAGCCAGAATGGGCCCCGGGGCAATACCAAGTGTCAGGCCCCCTTCAAAAAATTTTTTTTTTAATCAACCTATAGCTAAGGAGGTTTCCATATTTTCATCAGACCAATCAAACACATGCCATGGTTGAGAGATATTTTGGTGTTATTCATTTGTTCCTGTAGGAGCAGGAGTTACCCAGTGATGTTCTAATCCTGTTGGTCTTTTGAAGAAAAAAAAAATTTTTTTTTTTTTTTGTAGGTGCCTAAAACACTCCCCTACCGACACCCAATAAGGAAAATTTATATTCAATATTATACACACACACACACACACACACACACACACACACAAACATACATATACACACACGGCTATCTTATGGTATAGAGTATAGACTATCGATGAACGGATTCGTTTATTAACTCATTTCATCCGGATGGGGTTTGGCCAACATTCCTGTGTTCATTTACGTCACTACGTCATCACCGCAATTGTCATAACTAGGGCATGCCCGTACTATATATATCTATCTATAATTCCAGTAATCTCTGTGTGTTTGTTTGTTTGTACGTTTGTACGTTTGTCTGTGACCGCTGTTTCTCGACAACCACGGGTCCGATATACTTTAAACTTGCCAGGTATATTGCTGGGGACCCGAGGATGTGCCTTTTCAAGGTTTCATATTAATCGGACAATTACTTACCGAGCTATGTCCAAAAAACGATTCAACCAATCAGAGAGCAGCGAGCTATCGCGTGTGCCGAACGTGGCAGACACACTCTGCCTCGGATGGCACATTTGAGAGCGTATTCATTTATTTCACGTTTGCAAACTATGTTGGCGCTATGTTGGCGTTAAACTATGTTTTAAAACTAATAAAAACCATTTCATCTAAATAGAGGGGGGGGGGGGATTGTCACTGTACTCGCAAGCCGTTCGCCGTTCGCTTTGGCGTTGCGAATGGACCAACACATTTCATGGACCAAACCATTTCATGTAAAGCGTTCGCCGTTCGCTTTGGCGTTGCGAATGAACCAAAACATTTCATGGACCAAACCATTTCATGTAAATAGAGGGGGGGATATAATTTTAGATATAGATATAGTACGGGCATGCCCTAGTATCTAAAATTATATCCCCCCCCTCTATTTACATGAAATGGTTTGGTCCAAAGCGAACGGCTTGCGAGTACGGTGACAATCCCCCCCCTCTATTTACATGAAATGGTTTGGTCCAAAGCGAACGGCTTGCGAGTACGGTGACAATCCCCCCCCTCTATTTACATGAAATGGTTTGGTCCAAAGCGAACGGCTTGCGAGTACGGTGACAATCCCCCCCCCTCTATTTACATGAAATGGTTTGGTCCAAAGCGAACGGCTTGCGGAGTTTGGTAAAGAAATCGCCATAGCGTGCACAAACGCGCAGGAAAGTGAAAGAATCGCAAATTAGTTTTAAAACATAGTTTAACGCCAACATAGCGGCAACATAGTTTGCCAACGTGAAATAAATGAATACGCTCTCAAATGTGCCGTCCGAGGCAGAGTCTGTTCGCCACGTTCGGCACACGTGATAACTCGCTGCTCTCTGATTGGTTGAATCGTTTTTTGGACATAGCTCGGTAACTACTTGTCCGATTAATATGAAACCTTGAAAAGGCACATCCTCGGGTCCCCAGCAATATACCTGGCAAGTTTCAAGTATATCGGACCCGTGGTTGTCGAGAAACAGCGGTCACAGACATACAGACATACAGAGATTACTGGAATTATAGATAGGGTTGTCATAATGTAAGTTGTTCGTACTGTAGTTTATTTCACGAGGGAGTGTGTTTACTGCCTATGGCAATAGTATGCCGGGGAATCACCCTGAGTGACTTGGAGGGAGACACAAAATAAAACTGTACACGGTGTTTCATCATCACAAACAATCATTATATGAAACAAAGAAAATTGAAGGAATAATTACGGGCCCCTATTCGGTCCGGGCCCAGGGGTGGTCCCCCCCCCCCCTTCCCCCTTACTCCCTCTCGGCGGCCCTGTAATTGTACCCCGACTTTGGAGATTGTAACTTAAAAGATGTGGCTATGCATAGAACACATACAAACAAACAAACAAAGAGAGAGTGAGAGAGATTTGCCTTGTATAGGTATAGATTTCCCAGGATCCAGTTGACAAATTATTTGTTGTAGCAGTTTAAACTTTGCTGTTTTGATTCTGTATGCTAATGCTGCCCAATGTTAATGTATTGTCTTACAACACAGACGTTCTCAAAGAGCTGCTGCTGCTCTGTCCGAACGACTTCCTTCAAAGTGTGGTTCCCTTTCTTCATCACAACCACTTTGCCTTCCATCAGAGTAGCACTACAAGTGAGTTTTCCTTGTCACCACAGGAACTCGTCCATATGCAAAGTGGACCTTTATTTGTCTCACCCCAAAGGGGATACGAAACTATTGCAGTGCGCTTGTCTATCTGTCTGTCTGTCTGTGTGTCGATGTCTGTGTCCGCGTCTATATATTTTGGTGTTAAAAAAATTATATACAGCTGCTTGTCCGATCGATGCAAAACTTTAAACATCCGAGGGACTCCCCATGCAGAATATATTATTGCTGACTGTGATGTCATCTGTCACACGGTGGTATGGCATTCATATTGGATTAAAGGAAAAAATTGGAACTTGGCATTTGTCATCAACTCCCCTTGAGGTATATAGAGTGATAAATGATAATGATGATGTCATCGGGGAAGTGGTATTCCAGCCATAATTGGTTGAATCAAAATCCTTATACGAAAAATCTGAAACTTCATGTATCTGATCTACAAACTAATGTGAATGAAGGATTAAATTTATGATGTTATTGGTCACATGGTCTGGTGGCCATATTGAATTGAAAATAAAAACATTTAAAATAATTAATCTTCTCCAGAACCACTTAACAGATTGATATTGTTGCGGATCTCGGACGTCGGCTCTCCCCTTATCAAGGGGGGTTTAATCCCCTTGTCCTTTTATCTGGCCGAGCCGAGTCCTGGAAGTTATAACGTTCCTTCCGGTCGGTGGTAAATAGGGTTGTTGGTCGAGTCTTAGTCCAATTACCTAAGTACTACCACCGGCCGTAAAGCAAGGAGATAACTCCCGCCCGAACCATGGCGTTAGTGGACACGCCGAGCGAAGCGAGCCGCGATTCGGGCCGTTAGCAAGGACTAAACCCGATTCTGAGCGGTTTCTAATCGTGCCACGTTTACCCAATGAGAGAAAAGACTGATGCGATCGGATGGAGAGGAAACCAAGAAAATAGGAAGAACAAAGCAATTTATTACAAATGTACAAGAAGGAGAAGAGGAAACTAAAGAAATGTACAAGATACGAAGAGGAAGAAGAAGAACACAGGGCAGCCTTAAACAGTCTTATTCTTAATACCCAGGACAAACGTACACACTCACACGGGGATTGTAGATGGTGATGGTCACCAGCGAGTCCAGGCTCCAGCCCGGCTCCAGTCCAGGCTCCGGTCCAAGCTCCGATCCAGCGGACGAAACCCGGCAGGCATCTCCGCGTGTAGTTGGAACGCGAATGGACAATTATATATCGGGGGGGAAGGCTGGTGTCCTGCGTACGTAATATGCGTACTATTCGCGCCAAACGCCCCCTCTCCAATGTCCTCTGAATCAGCGCGCTTCCTTGCAGTCCTCACAGTCCTCTTGCAATGCGCGTTTCCAACCAGATCTCTTAATACACGCTGTCGCTGTAAGTCCTCGCTGGCAAGTCCTGCTTTAATCAGCGCCAGCGAGTAAGTCCTCCTTTAATAAGGTCCTCCTTTAATCAGCGCCACTGCATCAGTCCTGCGGTAAGTTCTCTCATCAAGCGCGCCGTATATCTCATAAGTCCTATGAAAGGGCTTTGCGTTCGCTTTTATAACTCAACCAAGCGATCACTCTGCGAGCCCCAAAGCCACGCCTGTCGGCGATGTCACTTAAGCCCTGGTTGGCTGGTTATCGCTTACCAGCCATGCCCTGATGGTGGGTTGACGTGGCCACACCTTCTTCCTGGCGCTCCGCCCCCTTTCTCGGGCCTCACCTCGTGGCTTATGGCGGCGTTGAGCGAGCGCTAAGGCAGCTGCTGCTGGCCAAGGCGTGTAACACTTGAGAGGGGCCATTAGGTACAGACTGTAGGGGTGTGCTTAATGGCGTGGCTTGGAGAGGGAGGCTGTTAAAATGGACGAAAGGGCCTACTCCTTATTTGATTGACACAATCAAAATGATTGAGGCCTTTAAATTAGTGTGACATTTAGGTGTGGTTACCCTCTACTTTTAACCTACTACCCTGAGTGCGACAGTTTTAACACTAGATATGTCCCCCCTGCTGAGTTGCGTCCTATCTAACTGACTCACGCCCACAATTAACCGAATTACGGAATGGTTCTCAAACTACACATTTAGCTGGTGGGGAGCATTATTTACAAGACTACCATTATTTACACTACAACCCAGGACCTGTCTTTTGTGGGAAAAGAGAAGAGATATTGAAAAGAGGAAATGCCATTGCAATGCACTGCACCGATACACCATACCCATATGTACCAATAAACATGCACCATACTAAAAAAATGCACCAAAAAGCACCAGCATGAAAAGGCACAAAACAACATTTTTAAATAATAAATGATGTCTTCTTGTGCTCCTCTGCTGGGCCGATGTACCTTGGCTTGATCTTCTTGCTTGATGTTCTTCTTGATGTTCTATTTAATTAATAAAAAGGGCACAAACCACGTCCGCTTTTTTATTCATGGCCAGCAGGGCCAACGTAGGTGGTCCGCCTTCATGGCATTGATGCCACTTAAAACAGTGGTCCGCAAGCCAGATACTGCTGGCAGCAAAGGTCTGTCCCAGCAGAGGTGCCAGGCCACAGAACGTGTGGACCATAAGTGCCAGGCCACAGAATGTGTGGTCCATAGGTGCCAGGCCACAGAACGTGTGGGGTCCATAGGGTGTATCAGTGCAGGCAGCAAGGGTGCGGGTGCACAATTCAGGGCACCTGCACACTCCCCTCGGACAAAAGACCATGGTCCATGAGTGGGGAAGGAAGACAAAGCAAAGGTTAGCGGTGGGAAAGGGCGCAAGGGTACACGTAATCACAAGGCAATGCAACATGAAGGGCGCGGGAGAGCAAGCTGAGAAAGCTCGTCCCTAGCCGTACGTCACCCCCCATGTCACCTACTCTACCCTTGCCCTTACCCCGTATTTACACAATCTACAAATTTACCAATTCGTCTCTACCCGTCTTGTCTCCCATATCTCCCCTAAACCAAATTCGTTACCAATCCCTCCCAAGAAGGAAGGGATGGAATCACATACAATGTCTCACCCACGTCAAGATGCGTCTTTCATTCCAAACACTTACACAAAATCTGGTGTGGAGTCCTGTCACCTTGGTGAGTGGATGTGGATGGTGCGAAGAGATTTTCTCCTAACTATATTCTAAATTGACATTAACTCTCTTTACTCTACCCTGGGTCTTGCCCTGCCAATCCATTGGCCATCATTACACTATGCGGTTCTAGAAACCAATTCCCATTGACCATCCCTGTGGTGCTCACCAATTTGGGGTCTAACTCCCCCGATTTTTCTGCACTGTGCCCTCGCACAATTTCGGGTCTGGGTCGTGTGGCTGTCCTAGCAGGTCCTACTTACCTGCGCACCTCCGCCACTGAACGTCGCCACCCGAGCTTGCCTAGCTCCTCACACCCGAACCTACCTGGGGAAGGCCCTCCCTGGCGCTTACCCCCTCGATGCCCTCTCTGGCATTGGGCTACCCAGGTCCTCTCTTTAGGATCCTTGGGCCCCGCTGAACACTACTGAACTGAACACTAACTGGCTCCCAGAGCCTACCTGCGGCCTCACCTGGCCGACAGACTACCAGTGGCGGAGTGCTCAACCAACCATACGCACTAACAGGCTCACACGCCCAGCCATTCCACTTTACTCATGCACCCAACCAAAAACACTACTTCCCACTACCCGCACCACAGATGTCAATATCCAACCAATTTACCTACTACCTCTACCTACTTTTAAACGACCCTCCCCGGGTATTCGTGAAGTGGTCCATCCTTCCCCCATCCACTCCTTCGCACCATGCACTCCACTCCACTCATCCCACAATACTCACTCCACACCATTTATTCCACACACCTGTTTCCATACACCCCAAATCTCCACTTGCATCCTATGCAAGTCATTCACTCAACACCATTACACTCATCCACAATACCCTCACAATACATCACTTCTCCAAACCATTGCCTCATTCGCTCAGATTTTCCCACGCTCCAATTCCTCATTTCAACATGCTCACCAGCAAGACTCTCATTCAATTCCTCATTTAATAAACGACACCACAAACACACTGCATCATTTAATCTAACTACTCCCTTCTAATACTAGTGCTTCCCCTGTCATCCCTTTATACTACTGCACATCCCTCGTCATCATCAACCAACTACTCTACCCTACGTCCCCACTACTTGTACAATGTCACTACTTAACTCTCGGTCTCCTAAAGTCATTTCTAGGTCCCTAACCATTATCCAAGCCCTCCCTGGCTAGTTTAAACCGCCAAACCCCATAAGTCTATAGCTCCTTTGCCCCAAAAGGGATGTGAGGGATGGTAGAGCTACCATCCCTCTACATGACTATCGCCATCACTACTACTATCAAATGTCCATTTAACTTGAGCCTCTTGGTGCGGGAATGCATTTTCACTGCTCGGCTTCGAAAAGCCGGCAATGTATGCGGATGGTCAGTCTCCTGTAGGTTGGGTCCGTCCTATTTTTTCGATTCTGGGGAGGAGGCATACTCGGGCCGAGGCTCCAAGGTCCATCCCGGCACAGAGCCTTTCGGTCTCCGGCCCGATGACCCAACCTCCCCCGGTCGGAGCCAGGGGGCGAAGGTCCGACCTGGCCTACCTCCCCCGGAATCGTGCCGGTCGCCGCTATGGCGCGGCACCGACCATACAGGGCGGAGCCCGGCCCGAATCGTGCACGGCGCTCCTTGCAGGAGCGACGCGGCAACGATCCCCGCCGGCCCCCGCAGCACACAAAGAACACCACGCCCCGAGAACTCGCGTCGGCTATACGTCGGCCTAAGCGCTGCCCCGGTCAGCGTCGATGCTCGACTCGCATTCTCACACCACGCGTTCCTTTCTTCATTCACAAAACGCGGCGCTCCAACGCCTCTCATACAACTCACACATCTCGTTAATTCTACCACCGCACTCGCTCGTGCATACCACCCAGGCGCGCTCATTCTCCTCGCACACTCTGTTACACACCTTCCTTCCACGCACTCCTCCCGTGCACTATCCCCCATTACGTACTCCGTAACACTCACGGGTGTGCACTCCTTTGCTGCACACCCACTCAGCGCACACCTACCCACGGGTGTGCAATCTCCTGTCGCACACCCAATCACGCACTCTGGTGTGTATCCCCGCACACGCTCCACAACCAACTCAGGTGTGCATCCTCGCACACTCTCTCCATCCATCTCACTCTCTGTTTCACACTCACTCTTCGGCGCACACTTTTTCCTCACACTCGCGCCATTTCCTTTCACACAGCGCACCACGGACCTTCCACAAGCGCCCGGGTTACGCCGGGATCCCAAGCGCGTGAAAAATGCTTTCGCGCCAAACCTTTTCGCGCCATATACAGCCCGGCTTACCTTCGGGATCCTTTTCTCCTCTCGCACCTGCAAATCTTTATTGGAATTAGGCAGCATGACATCATGATGCGAACACGGACTTTGCACATATTCCATCCTTTCCTCCCGCTGTTGCTCTTCTAAGTCAGCCGTCTCTTCAAACCCAATTTCCACTATTTCTTCGATTTTATTTTCTTTATTCAGCTCGACGACCGCTAGCGCTAATAAAATCAAATTTTCTAATTCTGCAGTCGTCGGCTTTCCCATACCCCGGGTCGCGATTTCTATCCCGGTCCACCCGGCTGTGCTTTGCTCAACTTCGCTCAACCCGCGCTCCTCAAGCCACGCTACCGCGTCGCATACCGATGTGCCTCTCCCGCTTGACCTGCGGTCTCTGTCCTTCCCCATCTGTTTATCTCATACCTGGCTTTCTCCCTCGCCAACCCATCGTTAATTTCTCGGGCTTGGCCATTTACGTCCTCCAACTGGCCCCCTAATTTGCTTCCGAATCCCACCAATTTACTTTCTAACCCCCCAATTTGACTTCCCAATTGCTCCCCCATTCTATTTTCAAAATTACTCAACCCGTCTCTCAATCCCCCAATTTGGCTTCCCATATCATTTCTCAATCCGCCAATTTGGTTGCCCATATCATTTTTCCATCCCTCGATTTGGTTTCCCAACCCCATTTGTATTACTGCCTTCAGCTGCGCAATGAGGGCCTGCATATCCATCCCTCCCACTTGCGCAGTGGGTGCGGCCCTCGTCGCCATGTGCGAGGCGCCGCCATTTTGTGCGCCTGCAACCCCTACTGCTTCATCCTCATTAATTTCCTCCTCCATCTCTCCCACTTCCTCCCTGGGGTCCTGGGTTGATTCTAACCCTTCCTCTACCTCCTCATTTACCCCCACCGGCATCCGATCGCCTTGGCTATCCATGGCACGATTCAAAATTTAGCTGTTAATAAAATTTCGGCCGCTCGTAATTTTGACCAAATCTTTTTCAAAATATAGAAAATTTGGTTCGGGTTCAAATCCCACTCCCCGACACCAATTGTTGCGGCCAATAGCACAATTGGTGTCCAAAATTTTGTCTAACAAATTTAGTCCCAGGTTCCAAATCCCCACTCCTGACTACCAATTGTTGCGGGACTCGGGTCGGCCAGATAAACGGACAAGGGGATTCAACCCCCCTTGATAAGGGGAGAGCCGACGTCCGAGATCCGTAACAATTCCGACACCAATTGTCCTTTTATCTGAGTCATTTATCTCAGTCAGCCTGGAAGTTATAACGTTCCTTCCGGTCGGTGGTAAATAGGGTTGTTGGTCGAGTCTTAGTCCAATTACCTAAGTACTACCACCGGCCGTAAAGCAAGGAGATAACTCACACCCGAACCACGACGTTAGTGCACACGCCGAGCGAAGCGAGCCGCGATTCGGGCCGTTAGCAAGGACTAAACCCGATTCTGAGCGGTTTCTAATCGTGCCACGTTTACCCAATGAGAGAAAAGACTGATGCGATCGGATGGAGAGGAAACCAAGAAAATAGGAAGAACAAAGCAATTTATTACAAATGTACAAGAAGGAGAAGAGGAAACTAAAGAAATGTACAAGATAGGAAGAGGAAGAAGAAGAACACAGGGCAGCCTTAAACAGTCTTATTCTTAATACCCAGGACAAATGTACACACTCACACGGGGATTGTAGATGGTGATGGTCACCAGCGAGTCCAGGCTCCAGCCCGGCTCCGGTCCAGGCTCCGGTCCAAGCTCCGATCCAGCGGACGAAACCCGGCAGGCAGCTCCGCGTGTAGTTGGAACGCGAACAGACAATTATATATCGGGGGGGGAGGCTGGTGTCCTGCGTACGTAATATGCATACTATTCGTGCCAAACGCCCCCTCTCCAATGTCCTCTGAATCAGCGCGCTTCCTTGCAGTCCTCACAGTCCTCTTGCAGAGCGCGTTTCCAACCAGATCTCTTAATACGCGCTGCCGCTGTAAGCCCTCGCTGGCAAGTCCTGCTTTAATCAGCGCCAGCGAGTAAGTCCTCCTTTAATAGGGTCCTCCTTTAATCAGCGCCACTGCATCAGTCCTCCGGTAAGTTCTCTCATCAAGCGCGCCGTATATCTCATAGGTCCTATGAAAGGGCTTTGCGTTCGCTTTTATAACTCAACCAAGCCACCACTCCGCGAGCCCCAAAGCCACGCCTATCGGCGATGTCACTTCAGCCCTGGTTGGCTGGTTATCGCTTACCGGCCACGCCCTGATGGTGGGTTGACGTGGCTACACCTTCTTCCTGGCGCTCCGCCCCCTTTCTCGGGCTTATGGCGGCGTTGAGCGAGCGCTAAGGCAGCTGCTGCTGGCCGAGGCGCGTAACACTTGGGAGGGGCCATGAGGTACAGACTGTAGGGGCGCGCTTAATGGCATGGCTTGGAGAGGGAGGCTGTTAAAATGGACGAAAGGGCCTACTCCTTATTTGATTGACATAACGCAGGTTCAACTATTGGAACAACAAACAACAACAACATGCATTTTAAGGCCATTTTCCCTGCTAGAGCGGGGGTTAGCCTAGGTTCAACTATTGGAAACACGGCCTTATCTAAACACATACTAATGAAATAACTGAAGTCCTATGGTGGCCTACGTGTTGCTTGTGGCCTACCTATGGGGTGCAACCTTTAACCCTTTAATGATGTCATATTTATTTACAAGAGTGTGGGTTCTCAAAACCGCAACAATATGAAACTTTATACATATGATCGACTAGCAATAGCGAACGTAGTTTGAATTTTTTTTTCCATATCCACCATTTATTTATTTATTTTTTTACATGGACTAAGGCTCATAATCGGGCTGACGTGTATATATATATATATATATATATATATATATATATATATATATATATATATATATATATATGTATATACACACACACACACACACACACACACACACACACACAAGGACATACTGATGAGACAAACACATAACACAGCCCCTGAGCTTGGAGGAAGTGCCATCACTACCGTAATTTCCAGGTAACTTCCAGTACTCTGGGTACCAGCGACTTCATAACAATGGCACCGCTTTTCTCACCGTACTCACAGTGAGACTCACAGTTTCTCACACTTGGTACTCAGAGGGGCTTAAGACGAATTTCTTCCTCCCCATGGATGCCAACCGATATGGATTGTCCATGTTCTGTCCTTTTCAAGCAAGGAAGCAGCACGTACCATTTTAAAAGTCTATGGGATGACTTGAACAGGTCCAAACCAGATGGGTGTTTTTTAAGATACACCATCTCCTTACTGGGTGGCCGTTGGCTGCCTACGGGAGATCATGCGCCCTTTGCCAGGTGTTGTTTTTGGTCCTGGAAGCGTGTCACAGTCACTCTCCCCACTAGTAAAGCCAGTGATGGGTGTCAGTTTAGTCGCTGACAACCCGACCATGCGGCAGGTAGCACTGGTTTACATGTTACCGGTGGCAGTCCCAAAAGACTGACCTGACCAAATTCCGACACAATTTAGCCTTCGTAGGCACAAAAATGGTTGTTAAATATCCTAATAAGAAATCCATACTCAATAAAGCTATGGATAATGGCAATGCATGTGACATAATTGTGTGCGTGGATGATAACGGTACATGGGCCATAATAGATTATAAGGGTATATGGGCCATAATAGATGATAAGGGTATATGGGCCATAATAGTAGCATGTTCATTTAACGATGGTATCTTTGTTGAGAATGAATGAGAGAGGCGAGACCATGTGCTCGTAGAGTGTTCTGGTTTGAATTTTTTTTTTAATTTAAAGTTCTGGATAAAAGCCTGACTTATGACATGCTGCTTGTTACTGATTCTCATGCGGAACTTTGATCAGTAATTGCTGTCACTCCAACTGACCTTTCCTCTCGCTTGCCTGCTTTCCAACCAGTGTCCGTCGGGCCTTACTTTCCTTGTCGAGAGAACATGAAGCTGCTGGGAAGTAAAAACACCATCCGTCCTCCACGGCCAGAACTGAACATGTGTTTGCTGCCCAGCATGGTCGAAGCAAGCAAGGTAACATGGTGGGGGATGTCGCAGCAAAGACCATAAGCGGTGTTTCTTTGAATATGTATTTTTACAGAATGGGAAGCATGGTAAGTCGGATAGTTCAGTTTTCTCGACAAACCTAGAGCAAGAGCTCAAAGTTGATCCCAATCATTGGGGCACGAACTTGCATGCAGCATGGACTCAAGTCGAGCCTAAAGAAGGCTTTGTGGAGATGTCTGAAACCTTAGATATAGAGCAGCCTATTGTAGGTAAATCGGTTTTCTTATAACTAAGTTGGGTTTTCTTGTTTTAAAGCATCGCTTTTAAATTTGTGCATTTGTTCTTGATTGTCATCCTTTGGCAGGGTCGGGACGAGCTCTATGACAGATTGCTTCTTGAGTACCTGTTGCCGTACCACCACTTTGTCGACATGCTGTGCCGAGTCGCTCTCAGCCAGGATAAGTTTTCAGAGACTCTCGTAAAGCTCAGTGAGTCTTCGTGAAATTGTCCACATGGCAACAGAGAGGTCGAGCGGTGATGCTTCGTGCTTGCTTCCTGGAATGTTCCCACCTCTTGCATTTGGGGTTACTTCTATGATGCCGAATGGGGAAGCATGCACAATCAATAATTGTCTAAAATAATTTCAGAAGTCAAACTTTTATTTCTTCCTTTTTTATTTTTTTGATTTTCAGGTGTGCTGGTTGCATATGAAGCTGTTCCACTGCACCTCACATTATTCCCCAAACTATGGACAGAGATTTACCATTCCCAGGTAAGCATTAGGAGTTCCGACTTCCTATGGGTGAAAAGCATTTTTGTTAAATGATGATTCTGTGGTGTTTTTTTTTTAGCTCACCTGGAACGAAGTTCCAGGGAGCTTATGCGATGGCGCGTCGTCAGCCCGTAAACACTTGAAACTTCTTCTCCGAAACAGCTGATGGGATTGTGACCAAATTTGGCACAAATTATATTTGTTGTGTTGTGACTAAAGTTTGTTCACGGCATTAAAAGGGTCGGGGTGTAAGGGGGTCTACCGGGGGTCAAAGTGGCACGTTTAACCCCCCCCCACCCCCCTCCCAAAAAATAGGAATGTGCTTTTTCCTCTGAAACTACACACACTATTTTGATGAAACTTGACCACAACCTTCATCACCCTTGATGTAGCAAAGTTTGTTCACAGCACTAAGAAAATCGAATTCCAATGGGGGTGTACGGGGGATCAAAGTGGGTCCAGGTTTGACCCCCCAAACTAGATATTTGCTTTCTTCTCTGAAACTACCTACACACACGATTTCAATGAAACTTGACCAATCCTTCACCACCAGGGATGTACCAAAGTTTGTTCACAGCATAATTTTTTTTTACCCCTTTAGGGGTGTACAGGGGGGGGGGGTTGCTCCCCCTCCCCCCTCCCTCCCCCAAAATAGGTATTTGCTTTCTTCTCAGAAACTACACACACAATTCCGATGAAACTTGACCACAACCTTAATCACCCGTGATGTACCGAAGTTTGTTGAGGGCATTAGAAATAATCGGTGTCTTAGGTAGTCTATGGGGGTGGGGGCAGGTGAGCAAGCAAGGAATTGGTGAAATTGAGTCTTGGTGAAAAAATGTATTTTTTTTGTTTGTTTGCTTAAAGTCTGATGATTACGTTAGTATGATTTTACATGCTGCCCTGTCTTCTAGCAAACACTGAAATTGGTTAAAAATGCCGTGATACTGTTTAAAATACCTTTAGTCAGTGTAGTATACTGCTTTATTCTACCAGGTGAGCGCACAGCGGTATTGCCCCTATGTTTTATTTTAATACATTTCATAAAGTTACTTGGGTAGCTTGTGCTTATGAAGGTATGCCAAACGTGATGTCACTTTTCCATTCTTTGCCTCTTACCTTTTTTCTCTTTCCACATCCACGTATTCTTCTCCACCCTGCCTATGTAAACACATCCGTCCTCTCACGAAACATTTTCCATAAACCTTTGCTAAGTCTAAGGATGATATTGGCATTGTAAATTTGTTTTGCATTTTTCGTTAATCGAGCTACATTCACAATTAAGTGATGTAAAGTGCGAATGGAAAGCACAGAGCACCATTTAGTGTACCAATGTTGGTTTTGTGAATCTCATAGTTTTGGATAATGCTTCCAAACTAAAAGTCTTCAATTTGAGTTTTTGCACCTGGTGATTAAAAATAAATGAAACCCACACTTGAGAATCAAAGGCCTTTGTGTGTTTGTTTATATCCAGCCCACGAAGCCTTGCATTGACCTGCTCTGTGAGGAGCCTGTGTTTGCCGAGTTCATTGAATGTATCCTCATGGATGAGCGGTCTTCCCTCAACTGCCCTGCCATTTACAACTTCCTCGTCTGCTTCCTGTCCAAGGTCTCTGTTGAAGATAGATGGACATCCATGTTGGTCATGAAGAGCTGCTCTTGTATTCAAATCGTATTAAATTGTAACTTTAAAGATGTACTACACCAAATGCAATGGAAAAGTTCAGTAAACTTGCTTGTGCAAAAGTTAAATTTCCCTTACCGTGGATTGGTAGACAAAGAAGACACAGAAAGCCGACATCAAAAGTATCTTCTTTCCCTGCTGGTTATCCCAAGCCCATTTCCTTGGTGGCAATTTTGCTGTATAGTGGACATGGGCAGTGGCTATCTCTTTCTTCCATTCATGAAGGTCACCAATTACCCCGCGCACCCAAAGCGAAAAGCGGGGTTAAGCAATTGGTTCATGTCCGTCTGTCTCATCAGTTTATGACCGTTGGTTTGTGATCGAGGAACAACATATTTAAATTGAATGTTATACTTTGAACAGGAATTGGAACATAAGTTATAAGGCAAGTCTGTCGTTTTAACATGCCTTAGCTTGAATTCATCCCGACCGCACGTGCACAGAGAGGAGTGAGATAATATTTTTACTATGTCTGACAGTCAAAGAAAATAGAAAATCATTCCAAACACGAAATTTACTGTTTTTAAGGACTTTATAAAGGACACAAACAACAGGCACGAATAACTCATGTAATGTGTCAGATGGGGTGGTGTAAAAGATGCTGTGTAAAATGGCGGTAAAACCCCATCATTTTTTATTTATACGCCTTTAAGCCTCTTTAAACCTTGATTTATAATTGAATTACATATTTGAACACTGGATTCCACAAATCACCATTGCCATACTTCCAATAACCTTCAATTTTGCAGACACGTGTTCATTTACCAAGTTTCCTGTAGAGCGCTCGCCAAGAGGCTTCAGCACTCATGCAAGCACTCCACTCGAAGCCGTTGATAAGGAACTGCTGGCTTGTTCAGTTAGTTAAGGTCATATAATCGACACTATGTCAACAGCAGTATAAGGGCAATAAACATTCGGAATCAATTGATGTATAAGACTTTTACAATCACTCCAGTTTGCTATTTATGAGAGCTTCATCGTTTTCCACCACCACATTGACAAGATAATTTCAGGCCTTTAGGCCATCGTTCCCCTTCATGATGAAAGATTTTCAGCCTGGTGCACTGAAACCATCAAAGCTGATGTTGGCGGATGCAATCTCTAGGCATCGCCGCAGCGAGTACTTTACTGATGGTGAATGGACCAAGGTGTGACGCATTCACCAGCTTTGCCGCCTTCGGTATGAGTACCACACGATTCACCACGGTGAATTCTCCACCAGCAACCAGCGGTTGACAATTTTGCAGAGGCTGCTTCCTGATATCAAATAAGCGAGATGACATCAAACATGCCATCATGTCGTTTTGCACTCAGACACATCTTTGCTTACTTCTTCCACTTTTAACGGTTAAACCATCTGTGATTGGGTCGGCCAATACTTAAAGGTGCAGGCATAATGGGAGCTGGCCGGCGAATACTTTATGTATTTAAGGTTCTTTCACAATGCAAATAACATTTTCTGATTGTTGTACGTCCTCAAAAATCTCCCCAAGGGAGGCCCACTAGCAACTGAATGCGATGCACAAATTGAATGTCTCACTCCGTTCATCTTGTTTCAGATCCAGAATCAGATTCTTTCGGGTTCTAACTGCCCCAACCTCCTCTCAAACCTGGTCAGCACACTCGTGAGCGAGCACGGCAGCCTGCAGCCTGAAGTGTTTGCCCAGCGCGGTGATGCGGCTTGTCTTGCTGCTCGCATCAATGGGGTATGGCCTAAAACCACTGCATCTCCAATCCTTCACTGTCTGTATTCATGGTCTATGTTGTTATGAACATCTTGTGACTTGCATATACAGTACTTGACTGGACTAGCCTATTTCAGTACATTGCAGGATGAAGGCCTCCCTCAACATGGTCCATTGTACTGCACAGAATTTTTCCAACTTCATCTCTCCATGTAATCTTTACTATTCCAGATCCATCTCGAGGTTGCCAGTTAAATGATTGTCATGCTTCCACCGATCATCCTTTTTTATTTGCTACCTGGCCGACCTAGTTCCATTTTGGTTCCATTACACATGGCAAAAAGGTGCGAGAGCAGTATAATTTTAGCCCCGCCCTTTAGGGTGAGGCCAAAAGGTGAAATAGCGAAAGGTGCAATTTCGAGCACATTTTGTAACATTTTTAAATGAACCTTTTTAATGCAATTTACCTTTGGGGGACGCATGAAATATGTAGCTATATTTTGGGATATGACACCAGGTTCATGGTTCGTGATGTTCATGCCTTTCCCGGTTCATTTTTAAGGTTGTGTTTTCACCCCTGTCTGTTTGTTTGTTTGTGTGTTCGTTTGTCTGTCTGTCTGTGAAGGGGTGAGCATTTGGGGATAAAGGGGTCAAAATGGGGAAAAAAGAAAACTCAAAATTTGATATTGGGTCATTCCTGGTGGAACCTTTTACCATCTTTCAACTTGGCTTGAGGTGGGAAATGTGGGGATTTGTGATGGTGTGCCATCGACTTTGCTCTAGTTTATTATTGTGACCAGAATGTGAATTTAGTTTTCTACCTGAGCTGCTGGCTTCTCCTTTGGTGTCTGTTATGTTGAGACGATCCTTTTCCACGGCTCTTTGCACGGTGATCAATTATTGCTCCATCTTCTTCGTAAGGGACCATATTTCACGCCCATCACATCATTGGTGGTATTACACATTTTTGATAAATGTTTTCTTCAGACACAAACATTGCTTCTTTTTCATGCGTATGTCTGTCTGTCAGCAGGATATCTCAAAATGTTATGGACGGATTCGGACGAAACTTGGTTGACATGTTGGGTGTGTGACAAGGACAAATCGATTGAGTTTTGGTGAAGATTTAAGAAGAAAAAAAATTCTGGATCCATATCCGGCCTATCAGTGGGATACAAAACATAAAGTTTTCAGCCTGAGGAGTTATGCGCTGTACCAAGCACCTTTCTAGTTACTCCCGCCAGGGAGTAATGCATTCGATCGTGTGTGTGTGTGTGTGTGTGTGTGTGTGTGTGTGTGTGTGTGTGTGTGTGTGTGTGTGTGTGTGTGTGTGTGTGTGTGTGTGTGTGTGTGTGTGTGTGTAAGAATTAATGACACATATACACAGCAAAATGGACAAAACATCATCGCTTCTGTTTTTAACACCTTACCACGAGACTCTCAGAGACACAGAGTACATGACTATGGACGTAAATGTCCAATTATAGACACACCACAACAAATTGTAAATGAATGGTTAGATCTTAACAAATCCAATATCTGCACATTACTTAACAGCAGCAGAATTAAGATCAATACCTTTAAAACAAAAAACTGAAAGAAGTTTGGCAAATCGTGAACAGATTAATGGAAGAGGACGATCAAGAGGAACTCCCAATCCAACACATGGAAGCAATTCTGGACATGATTGATCATAAAATGTACAAAGAGAAACCTAAAAAAGTGAATCGTAGAAAAGACAATGATGTCATCAAAATTATGTTTGATAACAAAGGGATGGAAATGATAAATATAGAGAAAATACTTCAACATAAGGAAGTGTGGACTAAACTTCCAGAAACAATACAACAGAGAGAGCGACCAAGAGTTGTGTACATTTTGGGAAATTCAATTCGGGGAAAGATCTTCAAATACAAGGACACTGTACAATCTATAGATGTAGAGGAATGGTTAAATAACACACGTCATTGTAATTGTGAACATTCCGCATTCAAAGATCCACATCATACACACGTCATCACAGGTGATCTCAGAATAGTAAAAGATAAAAGATTACGTGCATTACTTACAAAATGACCAAATTATAGAGAAAATAAAAGAATAAACTGGAATAAAGCAATGGAACTTACAATGATGGGACTGGGTGAATGGATGAAAGAACAAATTGATAAACATAAAGTACCAAACACACAAATGGCTTTATGGTTGGAGGAGGTAGAGAAACATGTGAAAAGGAGAGTTGTTGATTTGAAAAAAAAAAGTTCGAATCAATAATCCAAAGGCAATTGTAAACAATCCAGAGACACGTGATTGCTTAAGGCAGCTTCAAACACAATATGTTATTGTTCCAATTGACAAAGCAAATAATAATATTGCATTTGTATGTAAAACATTCTACATTCAAACACATTTGGAAGAATTGGGCTTAGACACGGGAATTTCAAAGACCTACAAAATAAGTAACGATAACAAAGCAGACTTGATACAACACCATACAAATCACTCAACGGTGAGAAGACTGCTAGTTCCGGATAAACACCATAAATTACCATTCATTTAATGGATCCCAAAAATGCACAAACACCCTTGTAAGATGAGGTTCATCATCGCAAGTAGAGAATGTAGCTTGAAACCTTTGTCGGGCAGTATTACAGCGGCAATGAAACGAATCTATAAATGCTTTAAAAACGACCATGAAAAAGTGAAGTTTTAATCTGGTATTAAGAAATTCTGGATCGTTGACAATTCCAAACTGGTAATCGACAGTGTCCACAACATTAATAACAAGGGTAAAGCAAAATGTCTTTCAACCTTTGATTTTCCACATTGTACACAAACATTCCACATGACAAGCTAGTAACCGCATTGCACAGAGCAATAGATAAAGCATTTGCAGGTGGTAATATGGTATACATTAATGTATATCAAAACAGAGCACACTGGTCGACAGTGGGCATACCTATGGGTTCAGATCCCAAGATACTCTGGCAGAAAGTGGGCATACCCATGGGTTCAGATCCCAAGATACTCCAGCAGACAGTGGGCATACCCATGGGTTCAGATCCGGCCCCTTTCTTTGCAAATTTGTTTCTGCACATGTACAAGTTTGATTGGATCCAGAACATGTGCAGGAATAAATTAACAACTGCACGAAGATGCGGAAACATCTTCAGGTTCATTGATGATTTGTTGGCAATTAATGATGGATTTATATTTGAGCAGCTTCATGATGATATATATCCAAAAGAACTTGAATTAAAAAAGGAAAACCAAACTTCCACTTCAGTTTCCTTTTTAGAATTACAAATTGATATCCATAATAATAAATTTCACACCAAATTATTTGATAAACGAGATGCATTTCCATTCCACATTGTCCGGATGCCTTTCTTAGACAGCAACATTCCCAAAAAGCCATTTTATGGTACGGTTGCAGGTGAAATAATTAGGACTGTAAGAGCAACCACACACAGCTCTGAACCGGTCAATAAATTACAACAACTAGTCAGACGTATGTTAGCACAGGGAGCTACAGTTGGTAGATTAAAACAAGTTTTATTTAATATCACAAAACGACACCAAATGGAATTAGTGAAATACAATACGAATAGTAAAAATATTATTCATGAGATCTTTATGTAAATACAGTAGAATATAATAATTAAATATACTACAAATCAATGTTGCTAGGAATCAGTGGTTGCTAGGATACGGCAGCATGCCAAAAACCGTTATAAATGACAGTTTGAACATTCTAAGTGTACAATATAATATTATATTACAGTACAATATAATACAAGTACAGTACAATATAATATTATTCATGAGATCTTTATGTAAATACAGTACAATATAATAATTAAATATACTACAAATCAATGTTGCTAGGAATCAGTGGTTGCTAGGATACGGCAGCATGCCAAAAACCGTTATAAATGACAGTTTGAACATTCTAAGTGTACAATATAATATTATATTACAGTACAATATAATACAAGTACAGTACAATATAATATTATTCATGAGATCTTTATGTAAATACAGTACAATATAATAATTAAATATACTACAAATTAATGTTGCTAGGAATCAGTGGTTGCTAGGATACGGCAGCATGCCAAAAACCGTTATAAATGACAGTTTGAACATTCGAAATAGAGTTTGATAGAAAGGTAGGTGGTGTGGTCATGCTGTTTGGTCGATTGATGTGTTTAAGGGTAAGATGTGAATGATTTAATGATATTATCATATTATAGAGTGTGTAAGGAAAGTTATAAATATATGATAACACATTAAATCCTCTTGCAAGTAAAGTTAGAATAAGTGATGTTGCATTGATGGGTTGACTGACTGCCTGGACGCAACTGAGGTTGTGGATCCACTGATTTACTATCAATTGATGTGGATCCATGATCGAGGTTGTGGATCCGCCGTTTGGAGAGGTCCTGGGCTGAAAGGATTGAAACCTCGAGGAAGAACGGTGCCCAGCTGATGATCCATGCAGTCGGGAAACTAGTCAGTTGCTTATGGGTTAAGGTTTTTGCTTTAGGTGGAGAAACTATGTTTGAGGTTTACCATTTAAATAAAGTTGAATATGGGATGTTGTAAAATTAACATCATTTACAACAATCCTTTAAATTATTTAAGTTTAGGAACAACCGATACTGTACAATTAATTAAGTGTGTGTGTGTGTGTGTGTGTGTGTGTGTGTGTGTGTGTGTGTGTGTGTGTGTGTGTGTGTGTGTGTGTGTGTGTGTGTGTGTGTGTGTGTGTGTGTGTGTGTGTGTGTGTGTGTGTGTGAGTGTGTGAGAGAGAGAGAGTGGGATATAATTGTGAGGAACAGAAATGAAAAAACGAGATGTGTGTGTGCACGTATGTGTGTTCGTGTGTTCGTGAACAAGATATCTGGAAAAGTTCTGAACGGATTTGGATGGAAGTTGGTGGAATGATTGCCCTTGGGATAAGGAAGAGTTGATTAGTTTTTGGTGAAACTCAGGATATTATTCCGGATCCAGGAATTTTTTGAAGGATTTTTTTACCATTGGAAGATAGGGCTCAGCAGCGGCCACCCACGGCGGGAGTATGCGCTCTACTGAGTGGCGTTCCAGTTTAATGATGTAACGGTTCCTCTCTGCTCGGTTTACTATCTCCTCTCTCTCACCGACCGTTTAATGCGTTGTCACCAAACTTTGTTATTGTAATTAAGGATCGTCTGCTAACGGAATACATATTGTTCAACTCCTCCTTTTATTCCATTCAGCCCAGTCAATGGTGAACTTCTGTCAAAAATGTTGGCCATGCCGAACGACGTTACTGCATTCTAATCGGCAGTGCTTCAAGTTCAACCTGCATGGAATTGTCTCCATTTATTCCATTCTTTATGGGAATGTGCTTGTTGCTGGTCTTTATCTCCCTATCTCTAAGATGGGGATTCATCCCAGTAGAATGATGTGCTTCTTCTTCACATAACACACACCCACTTCACACCACTCGCACTCCTATCAATTTGGGTCCACACACTCCAAGGTTCATAGACCAGTACACACGATCTTAACCATTCTTCCATTTCATCCCTAATCTTGTCTGGACAAGAGAAAGGAGGATGAGGAAGGCATCCTAAGCTTTAATGTCTCTCAACTTATGCCATGATGTCATTCAAAAATTTCCAGGTATTAAATTTTGGATGCATTTCCCAATTCACAATAAAACCAAATCTCCTATACAAATTCCAAACATCAATTTGTATAGTCCTGTCTTCCCTCCATTCCTATTGTCTCATTCGTCTACTGCCCTATGCTGTGGGGTCCGCAGTGGCTTTTATCACCCCCTCTTATGAAGACTAGGGGGGAGGCAGGCCATGGACCTAAACACTGGGGTAGGGAAGACAAGAGCTTTCAAAACACTTTACTCCACACTACCTCTTTAATTACAGCAATAACATTACGCTTATGTTAACATGCACTATGAAAAAAAAATATTCTAATCAATACCCCCTCGGCTAAACCCTTATAGGTGGTGGACAAAAAAGTGGAAACACCTGAGTAAATGAGGGACACCAAGCAACGGCTTCCACACAGGAGTGGCCCATGTGTTAATTCAGCAAACTAGATGGTATTCATAGAATACTTACCCTGCACAGTCAACTTGGTGCGAGCCAACTCTTCCGTTTTTGAACGTTTTTGTTTTTTTTATTTTATCCAATATGGCTGCCAGACCACGTGAGCGATGACATCATAAATTTATATTCTCTAATATAATTGTTGCATAGATCACGCTCAAATTTCAAACTGATCAGACTAAGCGTTGTCCCTGTCAAATTATGACGTCGTAATTACGACACCAATGATGTCATCGTTAACGACACCTATTCCCCATGCGGAGTTCTTTACAATGAGGCACATTTCGATTTTTTCCATGGAGTGGTTTTGGAGATATAGAGGTGTAACCTTTTTTGGTTTTTCCAAGATGGCACCTGTACCACATGACCTATGAAGTCATGATTATCATTAAAATAATCAACAGGAGGAGGCGCTTCGATGGTGACAATTTCGTGTACATGAGACCAAGAGTTGCAGAGAAAAAAAAAATCATACTGATCAGATGAAGCATCATACTTGTCGAATTATGACGTCATAATGAAGGCACCGATGGCATCATCATTAACATATCTTATTCCCCTTGGGGAGTTCTTTACAATGAGCCATGTTTCAATTTTTTCCATGGAGTGGTTTCAGAGATATAGAAGTGCAAAGTTTTTCCAAGATGTGTTTTATCACCACATAATTATCATTCAAATATTCTACAAGAGGAGGTGCTCCTATGGTGAAAAATTTGTGTCAATCGGACTAACGGTTGCTGAGAAAATTGATTTTTAAAATGCAGACTATATATATATATATATTAGGACCCAGGTCCAAATCGTTGCTTCATCTCACCTTTCCGACAGCGGTGAGCACTCTCAACATTGAATTGGGAAAATTAGCCACTGTTCGAGACCAACTCTACTCTTTGTGAAGACTAGTCTACAATTTATTGTTCTCTTGTTTTATCATCCCCTCTTTTTTATAACCACTTATGAACAGGGCGAAGTGCTCGAGACGCATGGAGTCATGGTACAACTTGGGTTAGGGGCACGTTGTACACCAGCGCACTCATATCCACTTCCGATTTCTGTGCCACAGGACCTGCGTGCTCTTTGCCTACTCCTCTCAGTGCAGACTCCACATGTTTTGGATCCTGCACTTCCTCTCGCGTTGCACGATCTGCTGTCTCGGTGCCGTGCTTGGCAACAACAACAACAACAACAACAACAACAGCAGCAACAACAACAGCTCGCCTTTAATGAACTTGAGAATAAAGAAAAATCCCAAGGTGACAAAGGTACGGTTGTGTGCATTACTTACATGCAGCTTGGCTTCTCGTGGTGCAGCTCCATTGTCGTGTTGGTACCTCTCTCATCCTTATAATTTTTAACCATTGAACAAGGCTTGTGGAATAACTTTAGCATGTGCAGTATTAGATTAAAGGTAAACTCATTATATCTCAATCAGAAAGTTGATAAAGGATCGAGATGGTGTTTTTGAAGTTTGATACTTATCAATGCATTCATTAAAGGGGAGCCCAAACGCTCAGAGACCACCTAAGTGCTAATCTATCCCTTGATAGCCTACAAAATAGATATTATGCATCTTTTTCCGATTTGTGATTCATAGTCGGTAATGTTGCGATTAAACATCGAAATCTTCTTCTTCACGCTTAGCCGTGGCGTCAGACTCAGTAGTCAACCGCCATACTCGTACTGTCTCCGGTACTATTTAACTCGCCATATTCGTACGATTTAACTCAAACGGCGAATAGTTTTCGATTTTCCACAAATATGCCTCGTATACGCGTCCTTGGTGGTTGTAGTAATATAAACCAAGATGGTTTCATGCCTAGGCCAGAAGGTTTACACCAATGGCTGAAAGATCATAAGTTTCCCAGAAATTGGATGATGTTTGTCCGAAATACCCAAGTGTGGATCCGGCCTACAAAATGTTCGCTTTTGTGCTCGGAACATTTTTCAGAGCACTTATGAAACAACAGAGAGGGCTAGATCTTGTGGTTATCCGCCATGTTTGAGAGAGGTTGCCATCCCCACGATTAAGCGGAAGAAACAGCCGTCACTCGAAACTGTTCGACCGTCTCCACCCAGCTACTAGCACACACGGGCGGTTTTAGCGGTGAATCAAACACCCGTGTTGGCCTACCGGCAACCGATCTTGCCTCGCCACACCACCCCACACCGAATTGCTCGAATAAGGCTCAACACTAAGGCTCCATAATTCCCCTGAAAGTGTTTCCATCACTAATTTTGTCTCCAATAGTTTAGTCCAAATGCCATTAATCAGTTTCAACATACTGAGCCCCTTCAAATATGCTAATGAAGGTAGAATCAGTATTGGAAGCCCGGCTCGAAATACAATGTTTTTCTATGTAAACCGCTATTAGGATCAAGGTGGGTTTTGAGTGTGACATCACTGGTGAAATCGAGATGTTAGGGCTTCTTTTGGGAAATTAAAAATAAAATCCCTCCAATTAGACCGTGATTAATAATTTTCACTGGTTTTCAGAAAGAAAAAATTGTGTTTGGTTCCCCTTTTAAACTCAGGTCGGATTGACTGAAAAGCAGTTCAGTAGTTTTCCATCTAACCATGCCAACAAGTTTGCTGCTGAAACTATTTGTACCCTTTGCCAGCAGAGTAGAGAAACATTAACCACACCAAACACATATTTAATCATTCTCTTCACATCAGCACATTGTTTCTAAGGATGTACTCTGCCGAGCTCGAACCTCATTGGCTTTTTTATTTAATTGAGTGCCTCAAACACATGGAAGAGCTTCCTTATAACATTTGAGATAATGACAACAGCACTAAGTGGACAAATGACCGGAATAAGCAGGAATTGAACTGAGGGATATGCTCAAAAGGAGGAAGAGATACTGAGTGGTAGACGATGGTATAAGAGGACATACTCAAGAGGATATAAATTGTGGAGGGGGCGCAGATGCTGAGATGTGGATGTGGAGATGTTCAGGGGTATAAATGTGGTAGAGGAGGTTACGTAGATCATGGTAGAAAATATCATGCTTGTGCACCACCTGGGATGATTGTGAACAGCTGTGTTGTAGACCTGGAAGGAAGAATGAGATTGAAGAGATTGAGGAAGTTGGTTACACAAGTGGGGAAAAAGGGGGAACGAATGAGTGCAGGTGAACTGAGAGTCTAGATTTTGGGAGTTCACCAGAGGGGGTTACTGAGAGACCGCATATTCCCTGCAGAAACATGGTGGGGTGGAGGGGTATGTGAGGAAGAGGGAGGGAGCATGGAAAGCACAGAGGCTGTAATACCAGAAAAGAGGAACGTGCAGAGGGTGTAAGACCAGAAAAGAGGTGGTAGAAGACAGAGAGATCACCGACCTGTCTGTGATGTGAAAGTGATCGGCCCATATAGACTCGGCTTCATCGCGAGAGATTCCAATGATCTGGAAAGCCTTGGTTGCCGTGGCATCAAGCTGAGCGAGTTGTGAGGCAGGGGTGCTAGCCCAGGGAAGGTAGGGAGGGGTACTGCATTAACCTATGGATGAAAGCTATGGAGGTAGATAAAAGTTCAGATGTGCCAAGGAAAGACTTTGCATAATGTAGGTTGCCTGATTGGAAGCCATCTGAGATATGTGGTTTGTCCAAGAAAGATCATGGCTGAGGGTGAGGCCCAATAGTTTGAGTGATTGAGCTTCTTCAAGAGGATTGTTCGGAAAGTAGATGTGGGGGGGGGGGGGTGGATTGACAGAGGGGGGGGGGGTGGATTGACAGACGGTCCTTACAGAGAGAGATAGTGAGAGCGTGAAATTTCTCAGCATTGAAAGATATTCCAAGTGTTTGACCATAGTGTGATTTTTTTTTTTCCAGTGTCTGAATAGAGGAATGAGACTGCTGCCTGTCTATCTGACAGATGAAGGAAGTCATGGGTGGAGTCGTTAGCAAATACATAAAGGGGATTTTCCAGAGAGTCATAGAGATTATTTTTGAAGATTAGAGCTAGGACTGGGCCCAGAGCACTGCCTTGGGGCACTCCAGCCTTGACAGAGAGAGGAAATGAAAAGATCCCATCGTGAGCCACAAGATTACTGTGAGATTAGAGGAAGTTGCTAAGCCGTGCGTGGAGTTGGCCTTGGATGCCATAAGCAGAGTTTGGAGACCAAGCAAGATGCCAGACTGTATCAAAAGCACTAGATAGTGTTGTTTCAAGGCAACTGCCTCACCACAGGATTCAGTTTACAGTGGGCAGGAAGAAGGGTATGGTAACTGAAGTTAAGATGGGATTAATCTTGCATAAGAGTGAGAACAGGTTTCTGTGGAAACATTCCCAGGCTGAGTTCATATCAGGGTGGCAGGTATAGGAGACTAGTCCTGAAGCGAGATGGCTGCCTGCAGTCCCTGCGAACCTGCCTGAGTGAATGGGCAGACTCGGAAAGTCTTGCAGGAAAGTTCTTGATCACCAAGTCCAAAAGGGAGGATTTGCCATTGGGAGAAATCTGAGACAGAATGTTCACAGAATGAGTCAGTCCCGTGGGTGAGGGGAAGTTGGAAGGGGGGGGGGGGAACGAGGAGGGGGTTTGGAGGGGCGGGGTGAGGAGGGAGATTTGAGGGGCAGGGTGAGGGGGGAAGCTTGGTAGGGGCAAGGAGATAGATGGGGGAGGGAGATTGGAGTGTCAATGGAACAAGTGGTTGTGAGTCAGGTTTGGGAAGGAAACCTTGTCAAGAAGAAGAAGAAGACGAACTTATGATGATGATGATGATGATGATGATGGAGAATAACACTTGGGGTGTTGATGATGGAATGATCAGGCAAATTAAGAGTTTTTAAAAGCTTTTCAAGTAAGAAGCAAATTCAATTTGGACGTATTGAAAAAAGAAGAGACAAAGAATGAATGAAGGAAGAAAATAACAGACAGAGTGAGTTCTGGATTTTTTTTTTTTCATGAAATAAAAAGTTGAAGTGAGGATGTGGAAATGAGGTAAAGTTGAGGAGTGTGAAAGGAGAACACTTGGGATAAAGAAAGTGGAACAAGGCGCACGGCATCACGGCAGTGACAGATTTGGCATGCCCATTAGCTGAGGCCTTAGCAAGTAGGCCAGACACTCACAGGACACAACTTTGACAATGTACCACAACAAGGTACGGTTAAACACGAAAAATTGGACTAAAACACAACCACCAACACAGTGATGAAACGATAACACAGTGATGAATTGGAATGAGGCACTGCATGAGTCAACATCCATTGCACTCGCACTTGGAACCAGAAGTGATGTGTTCCACATTGATGTGTTCCACGTTATCTCTAATCACTTTTATCTTATCTTCCTTGTGGAACATGAACTGTAATTTGAGCATTACATTGCAGAAATGGTGCACATGATTGGTCCATGATCTTTTCTTGTGCTCAGTTTTTTGTTTTCTTCCAGTTTCCTTGCTTTTCAGTTTTTTGCTGTTTCATCCCACCCCTGTCTTCACTCTCACAGCGCTCGGCTCAGATGAGGAAGGAATCCCACCTAAGCGCCGCCGTCTCAGCCAAGACCGTGACAGCAACACCTCAGAAGAAGCTGAAGGAACCAACACATTAGCATCCCCTGTATTGCCCAGTGGAGCGGAGACCGAAGAGAGCCGGGAGTCCGTTTTCATAGACCCAGGAACTGAGCAGGATTCTGCTGGTCGTCCCCAGCCAGTTGATGTTGCTCCAAACGATCCACTAATTGAAATAAGTACAAATACCAGCTCAGCCACACTACAAGTCCAGAAGAGTAACACAGAACTATCCTTGTTGCAGGTGGATGAAACACAAGCTCAAGAGGACGTTGCTGGTGTCAGGATAGCAGGAGAAGGAAACTTGACCGTTCCCAAAGCCCTAAGGCAGGAAGAAAGTGTTGAACTAATCGTGCCAGTCAGTGCAGACGCCACAGAGGGGGGAAATCAATCTGAGATGGACAGCGAGCAATGCACAACGTCCATTCCGACCTCTGCAGATTCTGCGCAGGACTTGAAGGAACACAGGCCGGAGGATGAGCAGGCTGAAAACAGAACAGTCCATGCGCAGGCTTCTCAGAGCCCTTCCCAGCAACCTGACCCCCTGGAAGTTCTTTGCCGGACTATTGAAGCGGCCATTGCAATTGTGTCCAAACTCGCAATGAAAACGATGACCACCTCATGACCCCTGCCAGGCCAGCACTGCATTGCAGCCATTGTCCTTTTTAGTCAGGTCATTGTCATTTGGTTATTTTTATTAACACATATCTTGGCTGTCGACGTCATTCTGGTCACGCTGCCACTTATTTGCATTTCTGACGTACGAGGGCCGACGGCGCCCCACTCGATCAGTGTTCCGATTCCCCCTCGATAGCCGGTAACATGACACGACTACAAGTTGAACTTTCAAGCTCGCCAAATTTAATTTGAGTCGAAGTGAAATTGCCAACGGTTGTAGGATTGCTTTTTTAGAGTTTTTACTTGATTGTTTCAGGTTGGCGCTTTGTGGATGCTGTTGTTTTGCAGGTTGGTTGTGTCGTCAACATCCTTTCATTCTGTCAGCAATTTACCCTGTTGTAATCTTTTGTACATATAACAGCTGCAGGTAAAGTGATTCTGTTAAGAATCTTTTTTTTAATCTTACATGTGGTGTTTGATAAAGTTTCCTCAGTTGGAAATAAAAGCCTCTTTAAAATAGTGCTTCAGAAGCTATTTTATTTTGTCTCCTGAGCGCAACACTCCATCCATCACCCGGAATGATTTGCAACATTTTCTGGTACCTCATCACTCCGCAGTAACTTTTTGGTCTTTACCTCTGGTTGATATTTCCTTCCTTAACTAAACCAGATATAAAAAGCACGACGTACGTGGCACAGAATCCACACCTGACACCAGCGTTATGGTTACCTATCCGTCTGGTTGCGTCTAGTTTGAATCTGGCGAGTCGCCTCAATGTGACCATAACAGTCAGCTGAGTCTGCGGTCCTGGACCCGATTATGGCCTTTGCACTTCTGACACTGTGGGACCGTCAAATCAGTTCCTCCTATTGTTGAACCTTTAAAGTAGCTGGCCCACCCCTCTAGCCCTGACTTGGTGTGCCCCTCTCCTCTCGCTCGCTATTGGGCTGCACACTGACCTGCCATCTGCAGTCATTTTCTACAGGCAGTCACCTGCCATGTCTATCTGCTCTGCAGTCTCCTTCAATACTCTCAGGTGTTTATCTGGCCCTAAAGCTTTATCTTGTTTTGTCAATTCCAAAAAAGACACCAACGGATGTGAAAGACAAAAAAAGAACTAATGCTGGAAGGTGGAACACTAGTTTAACATCCATCCGAGGGATGGCATACAAATTGATGAAACGCTGGGATGACGATTTACGTCTGTGTCATTGATGTGTTAAAGGCCTGATTGATATTGAATTGATTTTTCTTTGTTTTTGAAATGCCAGTGGAAATAAATTTTCCATGTTTACACGTGGACCACAATAAATAAATAAAAATGAATACGAAGGCAGTTCTTCCTTATCAAGCAATGGTGATAGTCGCAAGCGGTGTAATTGACTTTTTATCACAGCTAGTAGGGGAGCTCCCAATAGAGTTCGTGACCATTTTCCCGTGATCAAGGTTTGAAGGTTGATTTTGAAAGATAAAAATATATATAAAAAAATAAGCTTGGGTATCTTTTTTTAAAATGCGGGCTAACTCGGCCAGAGGACAAAATCCAAGATGTCCGCCAAAACCGCGAAATCGGGCATATTTCCGCCTACGTGAATGCTACATATACATATTGGGTGTCCATATGTGGGTTTTTCTGGGCCCAGATCTTGCATCTTACATCAGTCAAGTGATATTGTGACTTAAAATGATATTAAATGATTAATGTTGACCAAAATCCAAGATGGCCGCTGCAAAAAACCATGTATTGTATATGTTCATAATTGTGCATACCATAGATTCATCGCTGGCGTCTAAATACAGTTTTACATGACTAGTGTTTTCATTTATAACCTTATTGTTACTATGAATGACTTTTTGAGCAGGTAACGAACCAAGATTGCTGCCTTATCTACAAGATGGTTTGATTAAGTTTCACAGGTATTTGTTCACAGGTAGTTGTTAGTATTAATTTCCAGGGAGTACCAGGGTGGACAATGGATCAAGGCATTACAGTTAAGTATATTCAACTAATAATAGTTAAAATATTAGTTAAGTCCCTTTCTTTAAGAGATAAAGATCTGTCCTGTTCAATATTTAAGTTCAGTTAAGTATTAACATCATTCATATCATGCTGTCTGATGTACGGTATGTACAGTAAGTAATAGGTTTTATTTTTCATTGCAGAGTATACCATGGCGACACCACCCATTCAAGGAAAGAAGAGAAAGAGTGAAGATGAGGACCAGCCTCCAGGACTATCAAGCTCCAGTGAGTGTATCCTCTGTCATAAGCATTGTGATGAGGAAAAGAGTAGCTTAAGCCCAGAAGCCTGGCAGCATCTCCAACAACAAGCAGAACGATGGAGAGGATTGGACAAATACGGTCAAGTCTTTGATGCAGTGCCATGGCACAATGGACCAGCTGGAATATATTTCCACAAACTGTGTAAAGTTCAACTGGCCAGTAACTATAAATTGGAGCAGGCACTAAAGCGACAAAAGAAATGTTTTGAAACAGAAATCTCTCGCAGCGATGATGTAGCTGACGAAGCACCTGGACCATCTTGCGCTCAGAGACAATCACGATCACAAACCGGTATTATACAAGACAAACATTTGTGTATTTGGTGTATGAAGGGAGAAGACCTGAAACACCCTGGACGGGACAAGTGGCACATCATGCAACAAATGGATGCATGGCATGTCTTCAAAGGTCACACAGTCCATCTGGACGACGAGAATATGCGGGATCGCATTTTGACACTGATTGATTCCACGTCAGATCCATTTGCCACAGAGATCCGCTACCATCGGTCATGTTGGACGAAATACATCAAAGTCCATGATTATAATGATCAACATTTGCACATGCACAATGTACGACTGGCAGAAGTACGTCAAATGTTTTTCAAACATGTGCGCACTGTAATTTTTGAAAGACATGAACTCCGAACACTACAGAGCCTTCTACAAGACTACACGCAAATGCTGGTGAACTTTGGCATGACTGTGAACACTGTGAAGTCTAGCACAATAAAATCTATGCTCCAAACGGAATTCAGCGACCAAATTGGTTTCCACGAAAGAGTTACAAAAAACAAGAGCTCAATGGTTTTTGACACGTCAGCTGGTGGAACATACATAGAAGCTGCTGTAAATTGCCTAGGTGCAACTGATGACCAACTCGTCTCAATTGTAGCGCAACGAATTAGAGCTGAAGCAGCAAAAGTATCGCCAATGATCTGGCCACCTCACATTGACGATTTACTCAATGAGGACGAAACAAGCAGCCTACTGAAACAGCTCATTTCCCGTCTAAAGTCTTCAAAACCTCAGCGTGACCTTGATATGGAGGATGACGACTCTGCAGTTATCGCTTTGACTGCCTTGCTCTCTTCATATATGACAGGCAAACGAACTTCATTTGGAACAAGGTTGTCTGTTATGATACACGGACTAACCAGAAGCCGGGAACTTGTCGAGTTATTGAAAAAATTCTCAATTGGGATCAGCTACAAAGACGTGCTACATCTCTATGATGCTTGGGCCAAGTACGATATTGAGCAGAACAAAGCATGTCCAGAGGAGCTTGCACTGGGTATGCCAGGGACAGCAGTAATGGACAATGATGACTTTTCTGAGGACACGCTAACTGGCGCGAACACTTCACACCGTACAAATGTTATGTTTGTCCAGCCACTTGATTTGGTTCATGCTCCAGAGGAATCGGCCCCAGAATTAACAATTCCCAAGTCTAAAGAAATGAAGCATCTTTGCATCGATCAGCATAAAGTCCATCCTTACAAGACTGTCCAGCGTGGAGCTCCAAGTATGCGAACAGGTGTTGACATTACTCCTTCAGATACTAAAGTCCAGAGGCAGTGAGGACTCATTCATGCCATGGCACGTCTAGATGAGACTCATACACCACCTGCACCATGCAGTCAAACAGTTGGGGGATTTGCAGGTTTCCAGTCAACAGTTCAGCCGCATGTTGTCAAAAGCAAGCCGTATTACTTCTTGACTTTTCCAAATCCTCCTGGAAAATCTGTAGTGCACGAAATAATGTGCCGGATGGTTGATGCAGCAGGCAAAAAGAACATGCCCTTCATCCAGTTGGTAGGAGATCAACCAGTGTATGCCTTGATAGTGCAAATGAGATACGAACACCCTGATAAATTCAGTGTCGTGTTGCCTTCTATGGGCCCATTTCATATTCACATGTCTTACATTTCTGCCATGAATAAGCGTTTTCACGGGTCTGGCTTGTCTGACATCCTCGTTGCGGCAGATGTTATTGCAGAAGGGTCTGTGGACCAGGCATTACGGGGCAAACACTACAAGAGGAGCATACGATGTCTCCGATTGATGTATGAAACTCTGCTGAGAAGAATCATACAACAGTCACTACAGAATGGGGGAAGCATCTCAGATGAACTTGAAGCTCACTTGACTGTCCTGCGGAATCCTTCCTCAACAGCAGAAGAACGGCAGGAATGTTATGCACTTCTGGAAGCCAACCAAGAGGTTATTTCATTGGTGGCAGATGAGTTCAATAGAATTGAGGAGTCCGGTGGTTCAATGGCAAAGTACTGGATCACATTTATGGAGATGACTGAAATATTGATGATGAATCTGCATGCGTTGAGAATCCAGAACTGGGAACAATTCAAGTCGACATTACGTTTAATGCTACCATGGATCCAGATTTATGACCGATAAATATGGACGGTGGTTGGTTGAGTATTGGCTGGAAATGGAATCCCTCCCAGAGGATGTAGCACAATACATGCGAGATGGCTTATTTGCTCAATCCATGTCGGGAAAGCCTTACTCATGTTTGCCATTGGATCTCTGGATCGAGATGACAATGAACAAGGGTTCAAAGATGAAAGCTGGCTGGCTCAAAATTTTGAAGAACGAAAAGATGCTGCTGTCACATTCCCGAAATGCTAACAATGTTAATAGAGTCCGATCCTCACTGCATGATCTTGCCAGCACATCAGAATCAAAACATCACAGTGAAAATGCTCCCACTCGCATGAAGGAAGACGAACAAGCTGTACAAGATATTAACAACTGCATCACTGAATTCGGCTGTGACCCTTTCAATGAAGAAAACAAGGTCTTGAAGTCACTACAGTCTGGAATGGTAGCTTCTGATGACCTCATTCAAGATTTTGAATCGGTCCACACCGATGGCGAGAAATGCTTGAAGGCATTCTGTGAAGACAGAATGTTCAGCAGCAACAAACCTTTCCATGCAACCATTCACAGGAATTTGAGACGGAACTTCAGCAACCCACCTTCAGTCAAGACTGGCGAGCGCATCATGAAGTCAGACGCAATGGAGAACAGAGCGATGGCAGCAGTTGTCTCACTTGCTGAAAATGACACCGAAAATTTCACCTTGTCAGAGATAATGTCGTACCGAGTCACAGATGAATGTCTGCCAATATTCAATATCAACGGCACCATGAAAAAAGTGCAAAAATCTAAGTTGGTAGAAAAATTCAAGCTACATGCGTTGGAACCAACACCAGACAAGTACACGGCGATCCTGGACATGGGATTTATATGGCGTTTGTCTACGCCATCGGTAGAAGACAGGGAAAAGGCTGATGGAATTTCCTACACCTGGGGAGACTACGCATCGAAGGTGTTCGCCGTCATTATGAGCAGACATAAATATGCATCACAAGTTGTGTTTGTCAATGACAGATATGATGTTTCCCTGACCGTCAAGGATAGCGAACGCAAGCTTCGAAAAAGCACTTCTGGATTTTCAGATGGCTCCAAGAATGTATTTTTCAAGCAGTCGGACAAATTCCCATCTGCCAAAGGATTTCAAGACTTCTTCCACAATGCAACAAACAAGCAGCACCTACAGATCTTTCTCAGAAACGAGTTCAGCGTGTTGTACCGAAACTATTCTAACACTGAATTTGTCTACTGCGTTGGGCCCACATGTGTCAATCTATCGACAGGTTTGCCTGTTACAGACTTCCAGTGTGAACAGTTAGAAGCAGACACATGCATGTTCTTCATCTACTCACAAATACGTAAAGCTGGAATAGAAACACCTGTTATCATCGACGCAGAAGATACGGACGTGCTTGTATTGGCATCGTATGTTGCTCATAGAACTGAAGGGGTGCTCGCAATGAAGTACAAAAAGCAGTTCATAGATTGTACAGCTTTCTGCCCGAAGGAAATAGCAGATATCATAGTTCCTCTTCACGTCCACAGCGGCTCAGACACAACAGCAGCATTCTTTGGACATGGGAAGAAAACCATCTTCGACATATCATCCACTTCACCTGAAGCTAGAGCGTTCCTCAGTGAAGTAGGGAAACACCTACCGGTCCCTCAGCAGGTGCTTGATCATATGACGCTGTACACCATACGGTACATATACAAGGACAAACAAAGTACCACTCTGTGTGATGCTCGGGCCAGGAAGTGGCGACAAATGAAAAGGAAATCAATACTGCGGCTTCCACCAGACAAAGAATCCCACGATTTGAAAGTCAAGAGAGTGAACTATCAAACCTACGTGTTGCTCAACTACGAAAAACCTGATGCGCCACCGTCTCCTTTATCTCATGGCTGGCATCTCGAGGAAGGCATGTGTCTTCCATTGAGGTACATTCACCCAGCACTCCCAGAAAAACTAACTCAGGCTTTGGAAAGCAGCCCAACTATGGATGATCCAGTCGAGTCTGGGTCCGAGACGGACGATTCGGACAGTGAATAACAATTTCAATCTATCCAACACAAACAAACTGTTATAACAACTATTGTCATTTTCAACCCTACCGTATATGCTACTTGTGCAATGTGTATCACTGCTTGTAAATGTAATGTCATGTCACTGTAAATATAATAAAACAAAATAGAGAAAGATAAATTCTTTCTTACTGATTGCAAATGAAAACCTTGAACATTGTGTCAAATAAAAGACGTTGCAATAGATACAATGTACAGTAGCCATAACTGCTTATCTAACGGGCGAGAGGCAGCCATCTTGGTTCGTTGCCTGCTCAAAAAGTCATTCATAGTAACAATAAGGTTATAAATGAAAACACTAGTCATGTAAAACTGTATTTAGACGCCAGCGATGAATCTATGGTATGCACAATTATGAACATATACAATACATGGTTTTTTGCAGCGGCCATCTTGGATTTTGGTCAACATTAATCATTTAATATCATTTTAAGTCACAATATCACTTGACTGATGTAAGATGCAAGATCTGGGCCCAGAAAAACCCACATATGGACACCCAATATGTATATGTAGCATTCACGTAGGCGGAAATATGCCCGATTTCGCGGTTTTGGCGGACATCTTGGATTTTGTCCTCTGGCCGAGTTAGCCCGCATTTTAAAAAAAGATACCCAAGCTTATTTTTTTATATATATTTTTATCTTTCAAAATCAACCTTCAAACCTTGATCACGGGAAAATGGTCACGAACTCTATTGGGAGCTCCCCTACTAAGCTGACGTCGTTTTTGAAAATAAAATTAAAAAGTGACATTAAAGACAATGTTATGGTGTTAAAATAAACAAAGTATTCTTCAACCGTTTTGTTAGAGTGCTGGCTTGAGTGCTTAAGCCACTTGGCGAGTGCTCTACAAACTTTGATCTCCACAAGCTTCCATGGAGATATCGGTACCGCGGCTCGGTTTTATCGTGGGGACATCCCAGGAGTTAGAAAGGCAAAATAAATGAGAGGATTACATTTCGTAAACAACGGGACAAGCACCATGACAGGATGGCCAAGAGGTACACACATTCGCTCTAAGCAGTCTGGCCTGGGTTTGAATCCTAACCCAGCTATAAACTGTCATCCCGGTGCTTCACAGGCCAGGTGATTCATCGATGTGCATGTTGTCCCTCAGATGGACGTTAAACTGGGTGTCACATCTGCCAGAATTTCTCCCTCCTCCCCTCCTCACTCTCCCCTGTTCCCTCTCTCTCTCTCTCTCTCTCTCTCTCTCTCTCTCTCTGCTCTTCTCTCCCTTCCATCTCCTCTCTGCACCCCTGCACCCCACATTCTCGCTCCCTCCCCCCTCACTATCCCTCCGTGATAAGCAGAGGTGATACCTGAAATAAGGTAACGGATATAATCATGCACATTATTCGTATTCGTATATCTAGCATTCAAAATCTGAAGAAAAAGATGATTAGTACAACATATTTTGCGTTATTAATAACATTTTAATTCAACATTTCTCCCCCTACCTCGCCTGAACATCTTTGCCTTTGTCTAACGTTTTAAATACAAAAAATTCCAAGAAAGAGCAATCAGAGATTGCAGACCCTCACCAGGATGTGTTTTCAGTGGTTTTTAAGGCTCTTGTGTTAAAACAAATATGGCGGCTGAACCACGTGACCAATGTCATCATTTTTTCCTAAACTAATTTATTCCTAGATTATGCTCAAGAAATTTCATCTTGATCGGATGAAGTTTTGTACTTGTCAAATTATGACGTCATAATAGAGGCACCTATGACATCATCATTGACATGTTATTCCACATGGAGAGTTCTTTAAAATGAGCTTTGTCTCAATATTTCCCATGCAGTGCCTTTGGAGATATAGAGGTGCAATTATTTTCGGTTTTTCCAAGATGGCGGCCGAACCACGTGACCTATTACGTCAAAATTATCATTAAAAGATTATACAGGTCGGGTTGCACCTATGGTGAAAATTTCCTGTCAATCGGACCAACGGTTGCAGAGAAAATCATATTTATTCTGTGTGGACAAACAAACAGACAGACAAACATACAAACAGACAAATGAAAAATCACTCATAGAGCGACACTTGGCAAAAACAGAACAAAGTAGAATGGCACTCAGTAGAGCATCCTTTTGACCTCAAAAATAGTTGGTGGTTGAATTCAGTTGGCTGATATGAAAATCCCATTCAAATTTCAAATCAATCAGATGAAAATTGAGGATTTTAGAAACATGAAAAAAGTGGTTGAGGTTTGGCCTATGTTGACCTTTTGGCCTATGTTGATCTCAAAAATAGTTGGTGGTTGAATTCAGTTTACTGATATGACAATCTCATTAAAATTCCAAGTGAATCGGATGAAAATTGAGGATTTTAGAAAAATTGAAATTGTTGTTGACCGTTTGGCCTATGCTGATCTCAAAAATAGTTAGTGGTTTAATTCAGTTAGCCGATATGTAAATCCTCTTCAAATTTCAAGTCAATCGGATGAAAATTGAGGATTTTAGAAAATTGATGTTGTTGACCTTTGGCCAATGTTGACCTTTTGGCCTATGCTGATCTCAAAAATAGTTGGTGGTTGAAATATGATAGCCGATATGTAAATCCTCTTCAAATTTCACGTCAATCGGATGAAAATTGAGGATTTTATAAATTCGAAAAAAGTGGTTGACCTTTGGCCAATGTTGACCTTTTGGCCTATGCTGATCTCAAAAATAGTTGGTGGTTGAATTCAGTTTGCAGACATGTAAATTCGATTCAAATGTCAAGTCCATCGGATGAAAATTGAGGATTTTAGAAATTCAAAAAAAGTGGTTGACCTTTGGCCTATGTTGACCTTTTGACCTCAAATGCATATAGGATTTTGTCGGACCACGAACTTTACCATTTGGTGAAGTTTCGTGAAGATCGGTTTAAAATTGTGACCTGTAGGCAAGTATAATGTGCGGACAGACAAACAAACAAACAAACACACACACACACACACACAACCATACTTGCAAAAAAAAATAAACAGACTCAAATGCAATACCCTCTTTTCAGGCGAGGGTAAAAATAAAATCACGAATAATAAATGAAAAAATCGTCGCCTTGCCGCCCACGACCACGTGTGTTGTCTTGCCCTGCCTCCTTTATCTCCTTTTTCTTCTACCTCTCCAGCCGTCACTCACCTTTCCAATTCTAGTTTACACGATACTCATTCAACTTTTCTCCTTTCTCAGATCCACTCCCTCACTTCAGGGAATTTTCCCAGATTGTTTTTCATGGTTTTGTTTAAATATTGTTTAGCTATGTTTCAACTTTCCCCTGCAATGTTTTATTCAGTGGTTTATTACAACACGCTGTTCTTCTTCCTACTTAAAAGGCTTTTTTCAATTTCATCAAATCATTCCGTTTCAAAAAAAAATTCAATCTCTTACAGTTCTTCCTTTCCACATGCTCAAAACTCACCTAAATTGCACCCCTCCTCTAATGTTTTCAAACAGATCTCCGACTTGAAAATCACAATAAACCCAGTTTGTAATGAATGTTCGTTTGTCATTAATCGTCCAACACTTTCTATACTCACCCCTCCCCTCCGAAACTCACCCCTCCCTTTCAAATCACCCCTCACCCCTCCCCTCCTAAATTCCCCCTCACCCCTCCCCTCAAAACTCCCCCCTCCACTCCTCTTCTAATCTCCCCTCCCCCCCCCCCCCCCCTACCATCTTTCTCCAATTCTCCCCCCTCCTCAAAGCTGCATCCTCTCTGCTTCCTCTCTCTTCCAACTCATACCTCCACCTCCTCCAACCTTCCACTTCGCTCTGACCGCCTGCCCCCCCTTAAACAACACCTCACTGTCCCTCTTCCCATCACCATCAAACCTTTTGTCCTCCTCATCCTTCCCTTTCTCCCAGCTCTTCTGCAATCTCTGACACACTATCAACTGCTCTCCCTACCTCCCCCTCTCACTCCTCATCATACCCTACCCCTCCCCTCCACTGTCCTGTACCTGATGCTCCGCCTCCCTCTTCTGTGACGGTATGGTCCTCAAACTTCCGGGGCCTTCACTCAAACCTGATTGATCTCTCCATACAGGTTGCTTCTGACAAACCAGATTTGATCTGCTCAGCAGAAACTTTCCTCCTTCAAGATGTCTCTGATTCCTTGATATCTCTTCCTGGTTACTCCCTCCTCCGGTATGATACACCTGAGCCTTGTTCTGGTGGTGGGGTTGCTATCTTTATCAAAAACTTTTCCTCACTCTCCTTACACTGCCCTCTCTCCACATCACCCCCAGGAGTACATCTGGCTATGGCTTCCCATCCGCTCCCACCTTTTGTTCATATGTGTTTTGTACCGTCCTCCAAACAGTGATGACTCCATTTACATCTCGCTGTCTGACAACATGGACCAACTTCTATCCACTCATCCCAAGCCATCAAGCAGCCATCAATCATCTGGACTGGTCTCCCATCTCTACTGCCTCTGACATCAACTCTTCCTGGGAATTCTTCCAAAGTAAACTGCTCTCTCCTGCACAGATTTATCCCATCTCGTCTTCTGTTGTCGTACCCCTCTTCCCGTCCATGGTACAAGGAATCTTGGGGTGAGGCAGTTGCCCTGAAACAACTTGCCTATGCCTCTTGGAAGGCAAATCCAAATGAAGGCAATCTCAGTTCCTTTCACAAAGCTCAGAATAAGTGTGTGTCTACCCTCAGGAGAGCCAGGAAGCACTATCTCTCTACTCTCAACACTGAACTCTCAAACCTGTATCCCTCCTCCAAATCCTGGTGGCGTCTGGTCAAATCTGTTTCTGGTGTTTGTTCCTCCTCCATCCCCTCCCTTACCTCAAATTGCTACACAGCTGACACTGCACGTGAAAAGCCGAATGCCTAAACTCTGTGTTTGCCTCACAATCTTGTCCCGAACCCAACAATCTCTGTACCCACCTTAACCAGTCGTACCCAGCTGCTCCTGGACTCTGTCCTTCTCTCCCAACAAGGTGGAGAGGTTTCTGTCAAACCTCGACTTTGATTCTGCAACTGAACCAGATGGCATCAGCCCACGGGTCATAAAAGCCTGCTCTCCCGCTCTATCTCACCCTCCCTCTGTTCTCTTCTCCCTCTCTTTTGCTCAAGGTCATCTGCCATCTGCTTGGAAATCAGCCAAAATAACCGCTTTACACAAAAAATGTGCAAAAACAGATCCTTGCAATGACAGACCAATCAGCCTGCTCCCAATAAGCAGCAAGGTCATGGAATCGATCATCGCTTCTGACATCAAATCCTTCCTCTTCTCCAATGGCTTGATCTCTGATCATCAATTTGGATTCTGACCAGGTCATTCTACTCTGGACATGCTGCTTCTGCTGTCTCAATAATGGATGGAGGTCCTCAATGCCAAACAGGATATCAGAGCTGTTTCCCTTGACATATCTCGTGCCTTCGATACGGTCTGGCACCCTGCCCTGCTCACTAAACTCTCCTCTGATGGTATCCAACGAAACCTCCACACATGGCTTGCCGACTTCCTCTCTGGTCACAGTCAACATGTGGCCCTGAATGGATTTCTCTCATCTCCCCTTCCTGTTCAGGCTGGAGTTCCCCAAGGCAGTGTTCTGGGCCCTGTGCTTTTTCTGGTCTTCATTAATGATCTCTCCGGCTCTGGAAAATATTCTCTATCTCTTTGCTGATGACTCCACTCTCCGCCACTCCATATCTAAACCCTCAGATCGGCAGGCAGAAGCCTCCTCACTCTCTGCAGTCCTGGATAAAAGTACAAACTGGTCAAAAAAGTGGAACATGTCTTTCAATCCTGACAAATCTCACAATCTTAATATGCCTCTCTGAAAAGACCGTCTGGACAACCCTCCCATCTACTCTCTCAACAATCCTCTCCAAGAAGTTCTGTTACTTAAGCTTTTGGGTCTCGCTATCTGCCATGATCTTTCCTGAGAAAACCACATTTCCAAGCTGGCCTCCAAAGCCAGTCGCCGACTGGGCATCCTCTGTCGTGCGAAGTCCTTCCTTGGCACTTCTGAGCTCCTCACCGCATACAAAGCTTTCATCGGCGGCTCAATGGAATACTGCTCTCCCCTCTGGGCTGGTGCTCCTGCCTCACACCTAGCTAGGCTTCACACTGTTGAAACCAAAGCATTCAGAATCATTGGAATCTCCCGCGATGAAGCTGATTCTGAGGGTCTTTCTCTCTCTCACCACAGGCAGGCAGGTCGGTGGTCTTGTCTTCTGCCGACTCCTCTCCGGCCTTGCTCCCTCAGCTCTGTCCCACAAAGATTCCTGCAGGACGCACAAGATCTGCCAGTAACCCTCTTATGGTTAAACTGCCAAAATCAAGACTCTCTGCTTTCCTTCACTCATTCATTCCTCTTTTCTCCCGCCTCTGGAACAAACTCCCTCACTCTCTTCAATCCCACTCCTCCCTCCAGGTCTTTGAAACAGCTGTTCGCCACCATCTCTTATCTTCCCCCATCCAAAACCTTGATCTTTCTACCCCAGTTAACACACCCCAAATCCGCCTCTTTCAATCCCCAACTTCTTTCCTCAAATTCCTCGTAGTGTTGATTTGCTTTATACCGTGTACCCCTCCCTCCTTCCCACCCATCCCCCTTACACAAATCTACCGACGTCCCTGTTCTCTTCTGTTGTTGTGCTTGTATGCTTCCCTCTCCCTCCCCATCTTGTCTCCCGCTCCCTTCATTGCATGTTGTATGTGTTTGTGCATGTTTTCATGTTCAATGTGTTAGCTCTTACACGAGCCTCGATTCTGTATACAAGAAAAAAAAAAAAAAATGAAAATAAATAACCACAACAACCGATGCAATTAAAATTCCAACACATTATTAGGACATTCTACGAGAAAGAAAATATAAAGAGATAAACAGAATCAAACTGACCGAATCGTGCTTGTTGGATGATATATGGTGCTCGAAACCAAAAATCATGAATACATACATTTTCCGAAATACAAACGTCTTTTTGCGGGAAGAATTGTAATTAACCTGCGCTCGTAAAGTCAAAAGCACGGTGAGGCATTCGAGTGCGTAAACATTCATTTTCTCCGCAACCGTTGGACCAATTGACACGAAATTTTACCATAGGAGCGTTTCTGCCTGCAGGAAATTTTATTCATAATTATGACGTCATATGGCACGTGGTGCAGACGCCGTATTGGAAAAACTTTGCACTTCTCTATCTCTGAAACCACTCCATGGAATTTTTTTTGAAATGGCTCAGTATCAAAAGATATGTTAATGATGTTGGTGCCTTCGTTATGACGTCATAATTCGACAAGTGTAAAGCTTCGTCTGATCAGTATGATTTCTTTTCTCTGCAACTGTTCGTCTGATGGACATGAAATTTTCACCATCGGAGCGCCTCCTCCTGTAGAATATTAAAATAAGTATGACGTCACATGTCACGTGGTACGGGCGACATCTGGGAAAAACGTTGCACCTCTATCTCCAAAACCGCTGCATGGAAAAAATTGAAACGGCTCATTGGAAAGAACTCCGCATGGGGAATAATTGTTACGATGACGTCATAATTCCACAGGGACAATGCTTCGTCTGATCAGTTTGAAATTTCTTCAGCGTGATATACGCAACACGTGTTCTGTTGTTGGTGGTGTTGATGTTACAAATACCGTGTGTGAGCGAACACAAATGTGTTATGAATTTAATTTGTTATTTATTATTCCTTCAGAGCCACTCACATCACCTGGGTTCCGAATGGTAATTGGATGTTGACAGGTGCGTTTTCCCGTTTATAATAAAAAATGCACCGTTTCTCTGGAGGGTGTATATACGCCGTTAGCGTAAGCTCGGATGGCGCTCTCCAAAACCGCGCTTGGAAACTCACAAATGAAACCTGAAGTGTAACGTAATGATGTTTCGTCACTGATTTTCGTTGCGTCGCATTTCGATAAAACAAACCTGGTAAATTCTGAGCCAACATGCAGAAACGGGTTATTAAAAGATGAATGATTTAGATCGCCGGACCGCCGGTGGGTGTTGTGAGGAACTGAGGAAGGGAGCCGGGAGGGAGGGGTTTGGTTTGAGCGTTGAGGCTGCAAATCCGGTTACTTCAGAGATACAGTCATCGTTCGCTATGTCCAGAGCCCATTTGATCAAATCTCTTCATAAAAGATGATGTCGCGGCCTCGTCGACCCGTCTGGTCCCGCACGACGGGCACATAACGGCGAAGGTAAGGGGATGGGGAGGGGATTGATCGCCTGGAATTGTTTTTCCGTTCGGCGGGCCTGAGACAACTGTTCTTTCAGCTCATCCCACAGTAATCTGCACCTCGTCCATTCTCCGAGAAGTCCCAATAGTCTCGGTGTTCGATCTCTCACGAATGAGTGATCAACACTTGGATCCTGTGGGTCTGGGGATAACGCTCAATAAGACTAAGAGTAAGAGGGCACTAACTCATACTCATAGGGAGGGGAGGTGGAGGTGCTGGATGAGGTGTATTGATGAAAGGAATCGGGAGGAGTGAGTGTGTGGTGTGTATTGGTAAAATGAATGGTGGGGAGAGTTTGACTGGGTGAGGTGTTAGAAGGAATAGAAACGGAATGAGATGTATTTAAGGAATGGGGACGTGTGAGGCTGCATGACCATGACATGTCAATGGAGAAGAATGTGGTTACATGAGGGGAATGTGGATGGATGAGGTGTCAATAGAGGGGGATGTGGCTGGATGAGGTGTCAATAGAGGGGGATGTGGCTGGGTGAGATGTCAATAGAGGGGGATGTGGCTGGATGAGGTGTCAATAGAGGGGGATGTGGCTGGGTGAGCTGTCAATAGAGGGGGATGTGGATGGGTGAGATGTCAATAGAGGAGAATGTGGCTGGATGAGGTGTCAATAGAGGGGGATGTGGCTGGGTGAGATGTCAATAGAGGGGGATGTGGCTGGGTGAGATGTCAATAGAGGGGGATGTGGATGGATGAGGTGTCAATAGAGGGGGATGTGGATGGATGAGGTGTCAATAGAGGGGGATGTGGCTGGATGAGGTGTCAATAGAGGGGATGTGGATGGGTGAAATGTCAATAGAGCGGAATGTGGCTAGATGAGGTGTCGATAGAGGGGGATGTGGCTGGATGAGGTGTCAATAGAGGGGGATGTGGCTGGATGAGGTGTCAATAGAGGGGGATGTGGCTGGGTGAGCTGTCAATAGAGGGGGATGTGGCTGGATGAAGTGTCAATAGAGGGGGATGTGGCTGGGTGAGATGTCAATAGAGGAGAATGTGGCTGGATGAGGTGTCAATAGAGGGGGATGTGGCTGGGTGAGCTGTCAATAGAGGGGGATGTGGCTGGATGAGGTGTCAATAGAGGGGGATGTGGTTGGGTGAGCTGTCAATAGAGGGGGATGTGGATGGGTGAGATGTCAATAGAGGAGAATGTGGCTGGGTGAGCTGTCAATAGAGGGGGATGTGGGTGGGTGAGCTGTCAATAGAGGGGGATGTGGGTGGGTGAGATGTCAATAGGGGGGATGTGGGTGGGTGAGATGTCAATAGAGGGGGTTGTGGCTGGATGAGGTGTCAATAGAGGGGGATGTGGATGGGTGAGCTGTCAATAGAGGGGGATGTGGCTGGATGAGGTGTCGATGGAGAAGAATGTGGGTGGGTGAGATGTCAATGGAGGGGGATGTGGCTGGATGAGATGTCAATAGAGGGGGATTTGGCTGGATGAGGTGTCAATGGAGAAGAATGTGGGTGGGTGAGATGTCAATAGAGGGGGATGTGGCTGGGTGAGATGTCAATAGAGGGGGATGTGGCTGGATGAGGTGTCAATAGAGGGGGATGTGGCTGGATGAGGTGTCAATGGAGAAGAATGTGGGTGGGTGAGATGTCAATAGAGGGGGATGTGGCTGGATGAGGTGTCAATAGAGGAGGATGTGGATGGGTGAGCTGTCAATAGAGGGGGATGTGGCTGGATGAGGTGTCAATAGAGGGGGATGTGGGTGGGTGAGATGTCAATAGAGGGGGATGTGGCTGGATGAGGTGTCAATAGAGGGGGATGTGGCTGGATGAGGTGTCAATAGAGGGGGATGTGGGTGGGTGAGATGTCAATAGAGGGGGATGTGGCTGGATGAGGTGTCAATAGAGGGGGATGTGGCTGGATGAGGTGTCAATAGAGGGGATGTGGCTGGATGAGATGTCAATAGAGGGGGATGTGGCTGGATGAGGTGTCAATAGAGGGGGATGTGGCTGGATGAGATGTCAATAGAGGGGGATGTGGCTGGATGAGATGTCAATAGAGGGGGATGTGGGTGGGTGAGATGTCAATAGAGGGGGATGTGGCTGGATGAGGTGTCAATAGAGGGGGATGTGGCTGGATGAGGTGTCAATAGAGGGGGATGTGGATGGGTGAGCTGTCAATAGAGGGGGATGTGGCTGGATGAGGTGTCAATAGAGGGGATGTGGCTGGATGAGGTGTCAATAGAGGGGATGTGGCTGGATGAGATGTCAATAGAGGGGGATGTGGCTGGATGAGGTGTCAATAGAGGGGGATGTGGCTGGATGAGATGTCAATAGAGGGGGATGTGGCTGGATGAGATGTCAATAGAGGGGGATGTGGCTGGATGAGGTGTCAATAGAGGGGGATGTGGCTGGATGAGGTGACAATAGAGGGGAATGTGGCTGGGTGAGATGTCAATAGAGGGGGATGTGGCTGGATGAGGTGTCAATAGAGGGGGATGTGGCTGGATGAGGTGACTGGAGAAGAATGTGGGTGGGTGAGATGTCAATAGAGGGGGATGTGGCTGGATGAGCTGTCAATAGAGGGGGATGTGGCTGGATGAGGTGTCAATAGAGGGGGATGTGGCTGGATGAGGTGTCAATAGAGGGGGATGTGGATGGGTGAGCTGTCAATAGAGGGGGATGTGGCTGGATGAGGTGTCAATAGAGGGGATGTGGCTGGATGAGATGTCAATAGAGGGGGATGTGGCTGGATGAGGTGACAATAGAGGGGAATGTGGCTGGGTGAGATGTCAATAGAGGGGGATGTGGCTGGATGAGGTGTCAATGGAGAAGAATGTGGATGGGTGAGATGTCAATAGAGGGGGATGTGGCTGGATGAGGTGTCAATGGAGAAGAATGTGGATGGGTGAGATGTCAATAGAGGGGGATGTGGCTGGATGAGGTGTCAATAGAGGGGGATGTGGCTGGATGAGGTGTCAATAGAGGGGGATGTGGATGGGTGAGCTGTCAATAGAGGAGGATGTGGGTGGGTGAGATATCAATAGAGGGGGATGTGGGTGGGTGAGATGTCAATAGAGGGGGATGTGGCTGGATGAGATGTCAATGGAGAAGAATGTGGGTGGGTGAGATGTCAATAGAGGGGGATGTGGCTGGATGAGGTGTCAATAGAGGGGGATGTGGATGGGTGAGCTGTCAATAGAGGGGGATGTGGCTGGATGAGGTGTCAATAGAGGGGATGTGGCTGGATGAGATGTCAATAGAGGGGGATGTGGCTGGATGAGATGTCAATAGAGGGGGATGTGGCTGGATGAGATGTCAATAGAGGGGGATGTGGCTGGATGAGATGTCAATAGAGGGGGATGTGGCTGGATGAGATGTCAATAGAGGGGGATGTGGCTGGATGAGATGTCAATAGAGGGGGATGTGGCTGGATGAGGTGTCAATAGAGGTGGATGTGGCTGGATGAGATGTCAATAGAGAGGGATGTGGCTGGATGAGGTGTCAATAAAATCGGAATGTGGCTGGATGAGGTGTCAATAGAGGGGAATGTGGCTGGGTGAGATGTCAATGGAGAAGAATGTGACTGGATGAGGTGTCAATAGAGGGGGATGTGGCTGGATGAGGTGTCGATAGAGGGGGATGTGGCTGGATGATATGTCGATAGAGGGGGATGTGGCTGGATGATATGTCGATAGAGGGGGATGTGGCTGGATGAGGTGTCAATAGAGGGGGATGTGGTTGGATGAGGTGTCAATAGAGGGGGATGTGGTTGGATGAGGTGTCGACAGAGGGGGATGTGGTTGGATGAGGTGTCGACAGAGGGGGATGTGGTTGGATGAGGTGTCGACAGAGGGGGATGTGGTTGGATGAGGTGTCGATAGAGGGGGATGTGGTTGGATGAGGTGTCGATAGAGGGGGATGTGGTTGGATGAGGTGTCGATAGAGGGGGATGTGGCTGGAAGAGGTGTCGATAGAGGGGGATGTGGCTGGATGAGGTGTCGATAGAGGGGGATGTGGCTGGGTGAGATGTCGATAGAGTGGGATGTGGCTGGATGAGATGTCAATAGAGGGGGATGTGGCTGGATGAGGTGTCAATAGAGGGGAATGTGGCTGGGTGAGATGTCAATGGAGAAGAATGTGGCTGGATGAGGTGACAATAGAGGGGGATGTGGCTGGATGAGGTGACAATAGAGGGGAATGTGGCTGGGTGAGATGTCAATGGAGAAGAATGTGGCTGGATGAGGTGTCAATAGAGGGGAATGTGGCTGGATGAGGTGACAATAGAGAGGAATGTGGCTGGGTGAGGTGTCGATGGAGAAGAATGTGGCTGGGTGAGGTGTCGATGGAGAAGAATGTGGCTGGGTGAGGTGTCGATGGAGAAGAATGTGGCTGGATGAGGTGTCGATGGAGAAGAATGTGGCTGGGTGAGGTGTCGATGGAGAAGAATGTGGCTGGATGAGGTGTCAAGAGGAATCTGGCTGGGTGAGGTGACAATGAAGAAGAATGTGGCTGGATGAGGTGTCAATAGAGGGGAATGTGGCTGGATGAGATGTCAATGGAGAAGAATGTGGCTGGATGAGGTGTCAATAGAGGGGAATGTGGCTGGGTGAGGTGTCAATGGAGAAGAATGTGGCTGGATGAGGTGTCGATGGAGAAGAATGTGGCTGGGTGAGGTATCGATGGAGAAGAATGTGGCTGGATGAGGTGTCGATGGAGAAGAATGTGGCTGGATGAGGTGTCGATGGAGAAGAATGTGGTTGGGTGAGGTGTCAAGAGGAATATGGCTGGATGAGGTGTCAAGAGGAATGTAACTGGATGAGGATGTGTGCGCAGAGGGTAAGATGCATTTGGGTTTGCGGTTCATGGAAATTTTAATATCCCAATAAGATCTTTCAGGAAAGACCATGTTTGCTAGATCTAAAACCACACCCTGCCGTGTGTGTTGTGTGTGAGGTTGTGTATGTGTATGTGTTTGTGTGTATGTGTTTGTGTGTGTGAGGTTGTGTATGTGTTTGTGTTTGTGTGTGTATGTGTATGTGTTTGTGTGTGTGAGGTTGTGTATGTGTATGTGTTTGTGTGTGTGTGAGGTTGTGTATGTGTATGTGTTTGTGTTTGTGTGTGTGTGTGAGGTTGTGTATGTGTTTGTGTGTGTGAGGTTGTGTATGTGTTTGTGTGTGTGAGGTTGTGTATGTGTTTGTGTGTGTGTGTGTGAGGTTTTGTGTGTGTGTGTGTGTGTGGTTGTGTATGTGTGTGTGTGTGTGAGGTTGTGTATGTGTATGGGTGTGTGTGTGTGAGGTTGTGTATGTGTATGGGTGTGTGTGTGAAGTTGTGTTTGTGTATGTGAAGTTGTGTGTGTGTGTGTGTGTGTGTGTGTGTGTGTGTGTGTGTGTGTGTGTGTGTGTGTGTGTGTGTGTGTGTGTGTGTGTGTGTGTGTGTGTGTGTGTGTGTGTGTGTGTGTGTGTGTGTGGTTGTGTTCGTGTGTGTGTGAGGTTGTGCATGTGTTCGTGTGTGTGTGCATGTGTTCGTGTGTGTGTGTACGTATGTCTCTCGTGCTTTCGACTTGAACGTGATGGTTCCTTATCAATAGATCGTTTTCCTTTCTCAGTAATTGTGAAACCACTGAGGAAATGTTCTTCCCCGTCTTGTTTTCCTTACCGTAGGTTTTCGCTTCTTTTGGTTCATTTTTCGTGATTTGAGCACGAGGAGACGCAGGTGTTCATGGCCTTGCCCTTGTTACCCAGGTAACGACGCTTTCACGGCATTGTCTAACTGCCGAAGGATCAACAAGGTGCCGGTATAGTTCGACCATCCTGAACCTTGTTTGTGTGTTTTAATGTTGGATACCCGGTACTTGTAGACCCTTATTTCTATTGGTGCTCATTTTTCTATTGGTGCTGATAACATCCGGTGAATTGAACCAAACTTTTCTGTCATACGACATATAATTACGTTCTTTCATTCACTTGTACTTTCTTTTGTTTGGTTTGCTGGTCGCATTGAATGGGTCTGAGGTGTTTCTGTTGTTGTATTGTCAATGCCAATGTGAAGGGTCCATGTTTAAGTACCTTTTTTGTTTGTAACTAAAATCTTTGTTTTTTGATGTCTTCAGTAATTCATGGCAAACTTTCTTGCCATATTTTTCTCCCGCGCCGATCTCTCCATCGCACCCCGCCCCGTTGTCTCCATCGCACCCCGCCCCGTTGTCTCCCCCACACGCCGCCCCGTTGTCTCCCCCACACGCCGCCCTGTTGTCTCCATCGCACCCCGCTCCATTGTCTCCATCGCACCCCGCTCCATTGTCTCCATCGCACCCCGCCCCATTGTCTCCATCGCACCCCGCTCCATTGTCTCCATCGCACCCCGCCCCATTGTCTCCATCGCACCCCGCTCCATTGTCTCCATTGCACCCCGCCCCGTTGTCTCCATCGCACCCGCCCCGTTGTCTCCCCCACACGCCGCCCCGCTGTCTCCCCCACACGCCGCCCCGTTGTCTCCATCGCACCCCGCCCCGTTGTCTCCCCCACACCCCGCCCCGTTGTCTCCCCCACACGCCGCCTTGTTGTCTCCATCGCACCCCGCTCCATTGTCTCCATCGCACCCCGCCCCGTTGTCTCCATCGCACCCCGCCCCGTTGTCTCCATCGCACCCCGCCCCGTTGTCTCCATCGCACCCTGCCCCGTTGTCTCCCCCACACCCCGCCCCGTTGTCTCCCCCACACGCCGCCTTGTTGTCTCCATCGCACCCCGCTCCATTGTCTCCATCGCACCCCGCCCCGTTGTCTCCATCGCACCCCGCCCCGTTGTCTCCATCGCACCCCGCCCCGTTGTCTCCATCGCACCCCGCCCCGTTGTCTCCATCGCACCCCGCTCCATTGTCTCCATCGCACCCCGCCCCGTTGTCTCCATCGCACCCCGCCCCGTTGTCTCCATCGCACCCCGCTCCATTGTCTCCATCGCACCCCGCCCCGTTGTCTCCATCGCACCCCGCCCCGTTGTCTCCATCGCACCCCTTCCCGTTGTCTCCATCGCACCCCGCTCCATTGTCTCCATCGCACTCCGCCCCGTTGTCTCCATCGCACCCCGCCCCGTTGTCTCCATCGCACCCCGCTCCATTGTCTCCATCGCACCCCGCCCCGTTGTCTCCATCGCACCCCGCCCCGTTGTCTCCATTGCACCCCGCCCCGTTGTCTCCATCGCACCCCGCTCCATTGTCTCCATCGCACCCCGCCCCGTTGTCTCCATCGCACCCCGCCCCGTTGTCTCCATCGCACCCCGCTCCATTGTCTCCATCGCACCCCGCCCCGTTGTCTCCATCGCACCCCGCCCCGTTGTCTCCATCGCACCCCGCCCCGTTGTCTCCATCGCACCCCGCCCCGTTGTCTCCATCGCACCCCGCCCCGTTGTCTCCATCGCACCCCGCCCCGTTGTCTCCCCCACACCCCGCCCCGTTGTCTCCCCCACACGCCGCCTTGTTGTCTCCATCGCACCCCGCTCCATTGTCTCCATCGCACCCCGCCCCGTTGTCTCCATCGCACCCGCCCCGTTGTCTCCATCGCACCCCGCCCCGTTGTCTCCATCGCACCCCGCCCCGTTGTCTCCATCGCACCCCGCCCCGTTGTCTCCATCGCACCCCGCCCCGTTGTCTCCATCGCACCCCGCCCCGTTGTCTCCATCGCACCCCGCTCCATTGTCTCCATCGCACCCCGCTCCATTGTCTCCATCGCACCCCGCTCCATTGTCTCCATCGCACCCCGCCCCATTGTCTCCATCGCACCCCGCCCCGTTGTCTCCATCGCACCCCGCCCCGTTGTCTCCATCGCACCCCACCCCGTTGTCTCCATCGCACCCCGCCCCATTGTCTCCATCGCACCCCACCCCGTTGTCTCCATCGCACCCCGCCCCGTTGTCTCCATCGCACCCCACCCCGTTGTCTCCATCGCACCCCGCCCCATTGTCTCCATCGCACCCCGCCCCATTGTCTCCATCGCACCCCGCCCCGTTGTCGTCTCCTTGTCTCTCTTTCTTCTATTTATCTTTCCTTGCAAACAAGTCTCGGGATGGGTCGTCATTTTGCCTGCCCCTCGTTCTCCCTCGTTATTCTCTTCCTGCGCGCGTTGTCTTATGTTTGGACGTCGAAATGGACAACGTAACTTGGGCACGTTTGATGTGAAGTAGTTTTCCCTTTTTCGTGATATTGAAACGAGACTTCAAAACAGAACTCGAAAGTAATGACTAAATAATTAATCCTTTTCTTTTCACTGTGAAATGAATGGTGAGTAATTGTGGTTGGAAAAAAATGTGCAAACATGTCACCTGCTTTATAAACGGTCATTCTTTCTACCTGTGATGTCTGCAACATTGCACTGGACACACCTTTTGGGGTTGTTGTTTTTAACCTCGACAAATAAACGTAATTACCGGTACCCATTTGATGTGTGTAAGCCACGTGATGTCCCTTTTGTTTTCATCCTGTAAGTGATCGCCGAATTGTTTGGATTATTGATGCACTTAGTGCCCTGTCTCGTGACACAGTTTCCCAGTGATTGGTGGACGTTACAGAAATCAAACGAACCAATTACCGGCCATTACCTGTGTAAAAGATGCTGTCGCGGCCTCGTTGCCCGTCCGGCCAGATGACGACGGTAACAGGAGGATCGACGGGAAGAAGAGCTCAGTGGGGATTGTTCACCAGGAATTGTTTTTCCTTTCGTTGGGTCTGAGACGACTGTTCTTTCAGCTCATCCCACAATCGTCTGCACCTCGTCCTTTCTCCAACAGATCCCAATAATCTTGGAGCTTGATCTCTCACGGATGAATGATCAGCACTTGGTTCCCGTGGAAGAGGGGGGTGGGGGTGGGGGTACCGCTCCGTAAGTGGGCACCAAGTCTTGGGTATGAGTATGGCTGGATGAGGTGTTGATGGAAAGGATAAATGGAGTGTGGGGAGGTGAAGCTGGATGAGGGGAGTTTAATATAAAGGTAGGGTGCGCGAGTAGAGGGTAGGGTGTTCGTGGGAATTTTAATACCCAATATGTGTGGACCCCAATATGATCTCTTTTAGGAAAGACGATGTTTGCTCGATCTAAAACCACACCCAGCCGTGTGTGTGTGTGTGTGTGTGTGTGTGTGTGTGTGTGTGTGTGTGTGTGTGTGTGTGTGTGTGTGTGTGTGTGTGTGTGTGTGTGTGTGTGTGTGTGTGTGTGTGTGTGTGTGTGTGTGTGTGTGTGTGTGTGTGCGCGTGCGCGTACACCTATACGTATGTCTCTCGTGCTTTCGACCTGAACGTGATGGTTCCTTATCAATAGATCGTTTTCCTTTCTCAGTAATTGTGAAACCACTGAGGAAATGTTCTTCCCCGTCTTGTTTTCCTTACCGTAGGTTTTCGCTTCTTTTGGTTCATTTTTCGTGATTTAAGCACGAGGAGACGCAGGTGTTCATGGCCTTGCCCTTGTTACCCAGGTAACGACGCTTTCACGGCATTGTCCAACTGTCGAGGGACCAACAAGGTGCCGGTATAGTTCGACCATCCTGAACCTTGTGTGTTTTAATGTTGGATATCCAGTACTTGTAGACCCTTATTTCTATTGGTGCTCATTTAATGTCAACATTTGGTGAATTGAACCAAACTTTTCTGTCATACGACATTTTTGTTTTTTGATGTCTTCAGTAATTCATCGCAAACTTTCTTGCCATATTTTTCTCCCACGCCGATGTCTCCATCACACCTCGCCCCATTGTCTCCATCGCACCTCGCCCCATTGTCTCCATCACACCCCACCCCATTGTCTCCATCGCACCTCGCCCCATTGTCTCCATCACACCCCGCCCCATTGTCTCCATCACACCCCACCCCGTTGTCTCCATCACACCCCACCCCATTGTCTCCATCACACCCCACCCCATTGTCTCCATCACACCCCACCCCGTTGTCTCCATCACACCCCGCCCCATTGTCTCCATCACACCCCACCCCATTGTCTCCATCACAACTCACCCCGTTGTCTCCATTACACCTCGCCCCGTTGTCTCCATCACACCTCGCCCCGTTGTCTCCATCACACCTCGCCCCGTTGTCTCCATCACACCTCGCCCCGTTGTCTCCATCACACCCCGCCCCGTTGTGTTCATCACACCCCGCCCCGTTGTCTCCATCACACCCCGCCCCGTTGTCTCCATCACACCCCGCCCCGTTGTCTCCATCACACCCCGTCCCGTTGTCTCCATCACACCTCGCCCCGTTGTCTCCCACCCAACCCACCCACCCCATCCCGGTTTCTCCCACCCACCCCCCCCCACCCACCCCCATCCCGGTGTCTCCCACCCACTCCATCCCGGTGTCTCCCACCCACTCCATCCCGGTGTCTCCCACCCACCCCATCCCGGTGTCTCCCACCCACCCCATCCCGGTGTCTCCCACCCACCCCATCCCGGTGTCTCCCACCCACCCCATCCCGGTGTCTCCCACCCACCACATCCCGGTGTCTCTCACCCACCCCATCCCGGTGTCTCCCACCCACCCCATCCCGGTGTCTCCCACCCACCACATCCCGGTGTCTCTCACCCACCCCATCCCGGTGTCTCCCACCCACCACATCCCGGTGTCTCTCACCCACCCCATCCCGGTGTCTCCCACCCACCCCATCCCGGTGTCTCCCACCCACCACATCCCGGTGTCTCTCACCCACCCCATCCCGGTGTCTCCCACCCACCACATCCCGGTGTCTCCCACCCACCCCATCCCGGTGTCTCCCACCCACCCCGCCTGCTGTCTCGTTGTCTCTTTTTCTCTCATTTATATTTCCTCACAAACAAGTCCAGGAAAGGGTTGTCATCTTGCCCACACCTCAATCTCCCTCGATACCTCACTCTCCTCAATCTCCCTGGGCACAGCATCTTATGATTGGATATTGCAAACGTTGTTTGGGTAATGGGCATGGTTGATGACAAATATTTTGTCACTTGTTTTAATATGAAATCTACATTGTAAAAGGAGCCATATTCGTTTGTCGTGCTATAACCTGAGAATGAATCTTGACGGATTTCAATGAAACCAACGACAGTGGATTCAGGGAACGCACAGGAAGGTTTGTGATGCAAAAAAAAAAAAACCCCAAAAACACCCCCCCCCCAAAAAATAAGGAAGTTTTGTGTATTGGCACAAGTGGCAAAACTGCAAACGCCAACTTGCGACTTGTGACCCTCACTCTCTTTCTCTTTCTCTCCCTCCCCCCACTCTCTCTATCCTCCAGCGAAGCGATTGTATAGCTTGGCCAGTATCTATACACCGCCTAATTCCGGTGTATCCATTCACAACTTCTGAAGTTCTTCATCCGAAGTGAAGTTCAGATGAAGTGAAATAAAGGTGTGTAAAAGAAATGTGGAAGCATTTCACTTGCTTTATAAACGGTCATTTTTTCTACCAGTGATGTCTGCAACATTGCACTGAACACACCTTTTGGGTTTTTTGTTTTTTGTACCTCAATGAATACTGTTGACTCAGCCTGTCATCCTTCCGAGGTCGGCTAATTGAGTACCAGTTCACTGGTAATTCCCTGTTTGTCGTTGAAGGCGGCAAAAAGGGTTGGCGTCAGGAAGGGCATCCGGCCGTAAAACATTGCTTCAAAAAGGGGACCAAAAAACAACAACTACCACGGTCCCCGAAAAGGCCAACCCCCGCTTTGCGGGGAAAAATGGCCTCTAAACGGTGGTTTAATGAATATATTTTAATTACCGGTACAAATTTGATGTTTGTAAACCATGTGATGTCCCTTTTGTTTTCATCCTGCAAGTGATTGGTGAATTAGCCTGGTGTTGGCCTAGCGGTTAGGGTGCCGGCTTGGGATCCTAGGATCCTGGGTTCGAATCCCGGTCGATCGCTGAATTAACACCAGGGGGTTTGACTCAGCCTGTCATCCTTCCGAGGTCGGCAAATTGAGTACCTGCTTGCTGGGATGAATGATCACGGTGTGTACCCCGATTTAGAATAGGTGCACCGTATCCCTGCGCATCGTAAGAGCGTGACCAAGGGTTGGCCTCAGGAAGGGCATCCGGCCATAAAAATATTGCCTTAAACAGGGAACCATGATTGTCATGGGGCCCGCAAGGCTAACCCCCGCTCTAGCGGGGAAAAATGGCCTTAAAAAAAAAAACGATCATTCATTCATTCATTCAAGTGATTGGTGAATTATTTAGATTAATGATGCACTTAGTGCCCTGTCTGGTGACATAATTTCCCAGTGGTTGGTGGACGTTACGAAAATAAGCAGATCCATTACTGGCCATTATCCTTCCTTCCATTTCATTGGGGGATTTCACGAATTGCACTTTTGATTTGTTGAGTAAAATAGCGATTCGTCTTGATGTAACTTCTGACGTTACCTTGCAGTCGATTTAGATGTGATCCATTTGTTTACGTCAATGCAGTCTGACGCACAACCACCTCATGGTACAGGGTGATTTTTATTTTATTTTATTCTAAAACTCCAAATAATTCCCATACACTAAAAACTATACAAGTTTGGAACCTAATATTTTGCGTAAATGTAGCCTAATGTTACAGAAAGACGTGACGTGATCCACACAATTGATTACCTGAAATGAAGTGCTGAAAGTGTCCACCACCATGTTGCAGGCAAAATTCATTCTTCGCGGTATTCTTGGGGAATATTGCCGATTGTGTCACTGATTTATTGCTTTTAATTCACCGAGTGCGTGGATTTGTAGCTTACATTATACAGTCGTGGCCAAATATATTGGCACCCTTGCACTTTTTTCAAATAACTCACAATTTTCTGTAAAAATAAGTTGAAATTGACGAAAGTATTTGGTCTCCACAAGTCTTTAATTCACTGTTAATATTACAGAACCTTTGCTTTTTATTCAGACCTTAATATATCTTTTAAATAAGAAAATAAAAAGAAATGGCATTGACAAAATTATTGACACCCGACACTTAATATTTGGTAGCACAGCCTTTGGACAAAATAACTGCAGTCAAGCGCTTCCTATAGCCATGAATGAGCTTCCTACACCTCTCTACTGGCAGTTTGACCCACTCTTCTTGTGCAAACTGCTCCAGTTCTCCCAGATTTGAAGGTTGCCTTCTCCCAACTGCTGTTTTCAGATCTCCCTACTGGTGTTCAATTGGATTTAGATCTGGACTCATTGCTGGCCACTTCAGAACAGTTCATTCAGCATTTTGTTTTGAACCATTCCTGGGTGCTTTTTGACGTGTTTGGGGTCATTGTCCTGCTGCAAGACCCATGACCTTCGACGGAGACCCAGCTTTCTGACACTGGGTTCAACATTGTGCTCCAAAATGCCTTGGTAATCTCCTAATTTCATGATACCATGCACACATTCAAGGCACCCAGTGCCAGAGGAAGCACAGCAACCCCAAACATCACTGAACCTCCTCCGTGTTTGACTGTATGGAAGGTGTTCTTTTCTTTGAAGGCTTCATTTTGTTTTCTGTAAACATAGAGATGATGTGCTTTCCCAAAAATATCTAATTTGGTCAACTGTCAACAGGACATTCTCCCAGAAGGATTTTCACTTGTTCAGGTGTGTTTTTGCAAACTCTGGTTGGGCTTTCTTATGTCTCTGTCTCAGCAGTGCGGTCCTCCTGGGTCTCCTACCATAAAACACCCTTTCATTGAGTTGGTGACGGATGGTGCGAGTTGAAACTGTCATACTTTGTGTCTGAAAGGCAACTTGAATCTGTTTGGCAGTTGATTCAAACAATCCTTCGATGCAATCTTCAATCAAGTTTTCTCTTACGGCCATGTCCAGGGAGGTTGGCTACAGTGCCACGGGCCTTAGACTTCCTGATAACATTGCGTATGGTGGACACAGGAACATCAAGGTCTCTGGAGATGGACTTGTAGCCTTGAGATTGTCCATGCTTGGCTACAATCTTGTCTGACCACCTCAGACATTTCTCTGGTTTTCTTTATTTTTTCCATGCTCATTGCGGTGCACACAGTGACACAAAACAGCAGAATGACTCCTATTCTTGATTCAAACTAGTTGAATGAATGATTTTTATATTGCAGGCACCTGCTACTCACCACAGGTGAGTTAAATTCCAAAGTAAAGGAGAATCACAATCACTTGCTTGAAATCTAATTATTTCTAACAACTTCTAAAAGGTGCCAATAATATTGTCCGGACCATTTTGGGATTTCTGTGTGGAATAGGCTAAGATTTGGGAATTTTTTCAGATTTTTGTGTTTTGTACCACTGCAAACCCAAAAAAACATGTGGATACTGTTACATATTTATGTGAATGTATGTGAATTACTATTCAGGTCTTTGCTTATCAATGTGTAGTCGATTAAAGGTTGTGGTGATTAAAGGGTCAGGAGCCCTTCTGAGAAAAAGGAGACCGGAAACGGAAGAAGAAAAGACACGAGGTCCTGGAGAAGCGACGATTCTTCTTCTTCCTCGCCGAGCTCGGACGCGAGCGGTATCGCTATTGAGCAACGTAACAGAATCGGCGTTTAAAAGCCCGTCTGGCGAGAGGAGTTACCGGGACGTGTAACTACCCTTTGACACGTCAAGTCACCGAGGGTTCGTGCACGGAACCAAGCAGCCGGCACAGTTCGCCTCACCGTCTACAAGGCCACGTACGGGTCGCACCTTGGGCCGCGCGCGCTGGGCAAGCCGTGTGTTGCTTTGCCTGCTTTGCTTTACCTGCTTTGCTTGGCCAGGAGGTGTGCGCTGCAGCCGTTGTTCCCGGTACGGGACGTGCCCGGTGAAAGCACGTCGGGAAGGGTCCGTTCAACCGCCCACGTGCGGAGATCGAACTACAGGAGTACGGAGACATTGAGAGAGACATTGACCATGGAGGGAGTCGGGAGTGGGGCTCACGTGAGGAATGTATAAGATGGCCATCTTAGAGTTATTATAGATGAGTTTACATCTTTGTACTATTGGTTGTTGATTGCTCGGGGAATATATCATTGATTATTCCGGATCCTTGGTGTGGGGTTTCTTATTGATTGGAATTCATATGGATTGCGGTACAAAAGCGCATAAATACTAGATCTTTCTGGCGGAGTTCCTCTCACGGTCCGGGGGTCACCGAGACCAGGTAGTCACCGGGAGGACCACGTAACAATACCAAAAGATTTTTTATTTTCAGCAATGTTCTGGAAGAAATGGTGCATTATTTGAAAAAAGTGCAAGGGTGCCTATATTTTTGGCCACGACTGTATCCTTCAAATATCCCCACAAAAAGAAATCTAGCGACGTCATATCTGGGGATTGAGGCGGCCATAATGACATGGTCACTACACGGTCACCAAAGAGTCGCTTGGTTCATTGATGCTGTCTCGCGAAGTGTGACTCGTGGCACCATCTTGCTGAAACCATCCTCGGTCGAATTTGTCTTCTGTAAGATGCCCAAGAAACACGTGGATTATGTTGATGTAACGTTCTGAGTTTGCTGTTTCTGAGAAAATTTGGCCAGTAATTCTTTGCCAACTTGCAGCACACGAAACAACAATTTCGCGGAATACAATGTCCTTTCATGGATTGCATAAGGTTATTCACTTGGCCATAAACGAGTGTTTTGTGAATTTACAGGCCCAGAAAGGTGAAATCATGCTTAGTCTGTAAAAACATAACATCCAAAACATTTTCTTGCCATCCTCTATCTGGTTCCAGTAACTGATGCACTGCATTAATTTTGTAGGGATAAAGTTTGAGAGTCTTGACCGCCTTCCTTGCACTGGAATATGAACAGTGAGCTTGTTGTGCGAAACATCTGAGATTTATTTGGGCTTGCTTTGGTTCATGTCTGTCCGCCTTGTCGGTTTATGATCGAGGAACAATTTATTTAAATCCAATCCTGTATTTTGAACACTAATCGGAACGTGAATAGGAAGACCAGTTTCTCGTTTTACCATACTTTGGCTCTGAATTTGGCCTGATCGCGCATGTGCAGAGAGCAGTGAGATGATATCTATATATATATATATATATATATATATATATATATATATATATATATATATACAGTGAAACCTTGACTTACGAGTGCACCAACTTACGAGTTTTCCGAGATACGAGCCGTCGCTTGGTCGATTTTTTGCTTTGTGATGCGAGCCGAGATCTGAGTTACGAGCGAGCGAGCTTGGATATAAAACACGTAATCGTCGAAAAACATGAGCGAGGTGTGCGTGTTGTCGACTTGGCGAGGCAGTACGATCGTAGTACTTCTACGATATGTACGATTTTGAAGCAGGAGTCGATAAAGGCTATAACGCCAGCCAAGGGCGTTAAGATTATTTCAAAGCTCCGGACCTCTGTCCATGAAGAGATGGAGAAGTTGTTGTTTGTGTGGTTGACGGAGAAGCAGCTCGCAGGAGATACCGTGACCGAGAGCATCAGTACTGAACTGTAATTTTACTGTCCGTAATCCCAGTCGTAATTTAACTTTTGTTTTTGTTTAAAAAATTTTTGGCTAATGTGCAAAATAAAGAGATACTTCTGGAAAACGTAGAGAAGTTTAACACAGTACTGTCCATGAATTGAGTTCGATATCAGTTTACATCACTTTCATGGATCAATTTATTTGTTTTGAAATGTCAAATGTGGTTGTTGTTTCTTTTAAAGGTCACATTAACAAAATCTAGAATAATTTCAACATAATTCCAATGAATTTTTGGTTCGAAGACATCTTGAAAAGTATTCACCCCCACAAAAAAAATATTCCATATTAAATGCCAAGTCTGTGTGTATATATATATATATATATATATATATATATATATATATATATATATATATATATATATATATATATATATACTGTATATATATACATATATATATATATATATATATATATATATATATATATATATACATATATATATATATATATACATATATATAATGTACTGTTACATAGGTGGTGTAATAGACGCTGGATAAAATGGTGGTAAAACTTGATTAATTTTATGTATACGGTGTTGGTCCCTGGTGTTGGGCTAGCGGCTAAGGTGCCAGCTTAGGATCCAAGGATCCTGGGTTCGAATCCCGGTCGATCGCTGAATTAACGCCAGGGGGGTTGACTCAGCCTGTCATCCTTCCGAGATCGGCAAATTGAGTACCAGTACACTGGTAATTCCCTGTTTATCGTAAAAAGGCGACAAACAGGGTTGGCGGCAGGAAGGGCATCCGGCCGTAAAACATTGCTTCAAAAAGGGGACCAAAAAACAACAACAACCACGGTCCCCGAAAAGGCCAACCCCCGCTTTGCGGGGAAAAATGGCCTCTAAACGGTGGGTTTTTTTTTTGTTTGTTTTTTTTAATACGCATTTAAACTTATACAGAAGAACTTTAAACCTGGATACCATGGACAAGATGGATACAGAAGGCAACTCTCAGGAGAGTAAACTGGAAATTTGGAAGGAGGGTTAACAAGTCCAGAAAAATGATGTATATGAGACGGCTTCAGTAGCGCTAAACTTATGGATTATTTTAAACAATCTTAACAATCATTTTATTAAAATTGAAGTATTAATATCCTTGATTATCCATTTTATTAAAATTGAAGCAGGGCAAAAATAGAGCACAACTAGAAAGAGCAATCACAGATTGCAGACCCTCGCGAGGATGTCTTTTCAGTGGTTTTGAAGGCTTTTGTGTTAAAACAAATATGGCGCCGAACTATGTGACCGATGACATCATTTTTTTTTTTCTCCACCAATTTATCCCTAGATGATGCGCAAGAAATTTCATCTTGACCGGATGAAGTTTTGTACTTGTCGAATTATGACGTCATACTGGAGGCACCTATGACATCATGAACATATTTTATTCCACATGGAGAGTTCTTTACAATGAGCCATGTCTCAATTATTTTTCTATACAGCTCTTTCGCAGATATAGAGGTGCAAAGTTTCGGTTTTTCCAAGATGGCGCCATACCACGTGACCTATGACGTCATAATTATCATTTAAAAATTATACAGGTGGAGTTGCACCGATGGTGAAAATTTCCTTTCAATCGGACCAACGGTTGCAGAGAAAATCACATTTACTCTGTGCAGACGAATAAACAAACGGACTCGAATGCAATACCCTCTCCTCGGGCAAGGGTAAAACAAGGAAGGGAATAAACGAACAGGAAAGGAAGAGGGTGAGAAAAGGAAGAAACGGTGAAACAAGCAAGTAAGAGTGTTGGGTTAATGGTGGTAATAAAGATCGTAGGTCAGGATGGGGGTGCATTGCCTATTGCCTATACGAGGTGGCGGTGCATTGCCTATTTTTGAAGCCTTGGAGGGAAGAGTGGAAAAGAATGGCCTCTGGAAGGTGGTTCCATAGATGGGAGATATGAGGCACAAAGTAGTTGAGATGTGCAGTCAGCCTGGATTTTGGAAGTTTAACCAGAAAGGAGTTGCTTGAAGAATGCCTGCATCCTGGAGTTGCTTGGGTCGGAGGACAGAGAGCAGAGGGAGCAATATTGGAGAAGAGGCTATCACAAAACAGACTATAGACCTGCCTGTGATGTGAAAGCAACAGACCTTGCTTGTTATTTGGCCTTGTCTTGGGAGATTACAATAATGTGAGCCTTATGTTCCATAGAATCTAGGAGAGACAGATGTGATTCTGGGGTGTCAGCCCATAGGGGAGAACAGTATTTCATTGAGCTAAGGACAAAGGCCTTATAGATGGTGAGTACATCTTATTTTCCATGGAAAGACTTTGATGAACAGAAGATGCCCAGTCTCCGGCTGGCTTTGGAGGCCACCTTCGTGTCGTTGGTCCATGACAGGTCATGGCTGATGGTGAAGTCTAGAAGTTCAAACGCCAACCTTTTCTCGTGGCTGACCATGGGAATGTATAGGTGGGTTAGTTAGATGATCCTTCTGATGTGACAGGGTGAAATGGTGAGATTTTCCAGGATTGAAGAACACGCTTCATTTATCAGACAAGCATCTAATCAATTGTAGTACAGCAGGGAGTGACACAGATACAGTCTGGCAAGATGAGATGCAGCTACGGTCTGACAAGACGAGATGCAGCTATGGTCTGGTGAGAGGACATTCAGCTACGGTCTCGTGAGAGGAGATTCAGCTACGGTCTGGCGAGAGGAGATTCAGCTGTGGTCTGGCGAGAGGAGATGCAGCTACAGTCTGCCAAGATGCCAGACTTATTTTATTTATATATATATATATGTTTTTGTAAACAGTGTCTAGGCTCCTGCAAGAGCTAAAACTGCGTCGAATGCCTGAGATATGTCCAAGGAGATAATCTTAACCTCTTTATTGAGATTTAGGGCCCCCATCTATTGCTGATAGAGGAGTAGCAACATGTCCAGAGACTTGAACCGGATAAAATCTAAATTGATGGTCAGATATCAAGCTGTTTAAAAACAAAGAATTGCTGTCAGCAGCAATGATGGATTCCATGACCCTTCTTGTAATTGGAAGTTGTCTCCCTGGTCTGTAGTTCTTCAGATCTGTTTCCATCGTTTTGAAGAATGGGAGTGATTTTTGCTGATTTTCAGGCATATGGGAGGCAGGCTGAAGAGAGCAGTTTTGAGAAGTGAGATAAACAAATCCTGATCTGAGAATGTGGGCATTAATGCCTTCTGGGCCCGTTTCCAAAGAAGAATCGAAGTCGGACAGAACTTTTTTCTACCTTGGGTGTGAAAGCCAGAGTCAAAAAACGTTGGCCAAGAGGAGGAAAAATTGAGAGTGTGTGATGGGTTGGGGTACATAATATTTGGTGTGAAGAAAGGTGCCCTGCTCCTGAGCTTCCGTGTGAGAGATTCCATTGATTTGCCACGGCCTCTTTGAGTAGCCGGTAGTTCATTGGAGTTCCAACCCAAGCTGGAGAGGCATATACTCGATTGTTGTGTTGCAGACAACCCCTTTGTATTCTGAGTGGTTTAGAAGTGTCAAGAAACAACTTTTCCCACCTGAGAATCCCAGGGCAGCATCCAAACTTGAATTCCGTCTGAGAAATGTGATTAGCCTGAAGCGGATGACAGTTATGATGCCAATGATAGGGGTTCATGACAGTTTTGCTTGAGAAATAGTGAGCACATTGTTCATAAGTCTCCATAATGAAAAGGAGTATCGTTACCCGATTGTAGATATTGAGTGGTGAGGAATTTGTCCGACATAAGAGTGCTCATTTCGAAGAATAAGGTTCATATGGTTCTCCAGAGGCTGACTGGTCATTTATGTGTATTTGGAACAAGTTGGCGAAATGTGTGTGCAGAACGTATCACTGTTAACTTTGACCTCGTGATTTATTGTGCACTGTCACCGATGAGTCACCAATAGATGAAACGGGCATGGGAGAGGTTGAATGATTGTGCAACCTTGGAATTGCTTGCATCAATACAGCAAGGGATCAACTCGGGTTAAGTAGGAAATGGTAAGTTGAGGTCCGAGACTCCTCTTTATGGCTCGTCGGCCAATTTTACGGGTCAATCCCAAAAGTTGTATCACCGCACCGACACGATCTACAAAGTACAATTCCCTCCCGCAAAGTACAATGTGACCGATTCCAGTTGTTGCAGTAAATATTCAATCTCGCATTCCCTAAAACACCTTAATCACATTCCATATTGCTGATTTACTGAATTGCCGGAATCTCGACTTATTGGTGGAAGTGAAACGGTTCCGTTTCCAATTTCTTTGTACTCGATTGTCATTGATTACAGAGGGAAATGATTACAGATTAATGGGAGCAATGTTTCAATTCCAGTGTAATGTTCAAAAGGACAGTTTATTCGTTTTATTGAAATACCATATGGCTGTTTACGTAGTATGGTGTAGAGACCAGGCAGAATCAATCGATTTTAAGCAAAAGTTTTGAAACTACCTTGTTTTTCCCTTTGTTCCACCTTCAGGCGATGAGCTTAATGAGACGGAAACTGCTGCTGTGGATTTGCTGCATGGTTTTGGGAAATGGCATTGCATTCCTTACTGTGCAGATATCACGCTCCACGTCTGCCTTCTCTCGGCACAATCAACGTGTCCCTGTTGTTCCCAAGAAACCGTTCTGGTTGACCAGCTCCATGCCGACCGCTTATTGGAATCGAGAGCAGTGGCGCCTTGATCGGTTTTACAACCCGGTCTTTGCCAACCACAGCTTCCTTGGTGGAAACTACACGGCACCTGACGTCGCGGCTTGTCAAATCAACGTGCGTGCTGAGACTGAGATAACAGAATTCCACAAGCTCCCATCCCACTTCCGAGACTTCGTGCTCTACCAGAATTGTCGTCACTTCCCGCAGGTACTCGATGCACCTGGAAAGTGCTCCACTGAACCCGACGGGCCTTTTCTCCTGTTTGCCATCAAATCCTCCATGGGTCATTTTGACCGGCGGCAAGCCATCAGGGAATCCTGGGGGCAGGAAGGAGTGCAAAGAAACCACTCCGTTCGATTGGTCTTTCTGCTCGGCCGTACAAAACCTGAAGACCATCAACCTGACCTACAGGAATTGTTGGAGCTGGAAAGCCATCGCCATGGTGACCTGCTTCAATGGGACTTTCGTGACACCTTTTTCAACCTGACCCTTAAGGAATTGCTATTTCTGGATTGGCTGGAGTCACATTGCCCTCATGTGCGCTTCCTCTTCAAAGGTGATGATGATGTGTTTGTGAACACAAACCTTGCTCTTGCCTACCTGGCTAACCTAACGGCTTCACAAGCACAAAACTTGTTCATCGGCGATGTTATTCTGAAAGCGGGGCCTGTACGTGATACACGCGTCAAGTACTACATACCACCGGCGGTCTTTGATGGGGGGTACCCACCATATGCAGGCGGTGGGGGATACATATATTCGGGTGCATTGGCACAACGTATACGTCAAGCCGCACGTCACGTTTTCCTCTTTCCCATCGACGATGTGTTCATGGGGATGTGTTTGGCACATTTAGGCCTGTCTCCGACCAAGCATAGTGGATTCAGGACGTTTGATATCAAAGAAAAGGATCGTAGGAAAGTGTGTGCTTATCGCAACATAATCCTTGTTCATAGCCGACAACCGGGCGAGGTGATCGGCCTTTGGCGTGCACTGCAGAATCCCATGCTCAAATGCTGAGGTAACGATCCTGGCTATCCCAGAGAGTACGATGGCCTGGAATTGGGCGATCCATCCCCCGCTTGACGGACATTTTCCCAGAATCTGACACTATGTGTAATGGCCAAATCTTGTCCGTGGATTCGATGCTGTCCGAGCAGGCGGTAGTCGCGCTCGGCGAGAACGTTCACACGGCCTTGTGACTGACCTCGATGCAGACGCGACAAGACACCCAGTTCACGACTTGCGCTTTTGCTCGGTTTGTATGTATTTTAATGCACCATTCAATATTTAAGATTTTGAAGTAAATTATGTTTATAGTTTGTATTTTTTTTGGCAGCAATGTATTTATTTGGTTTTTGCATCACCTGTCTCAACGATCTGAATGTGTCGTGTCCTTTCTGTCAGATTTCGGGTAAACCTTCGAGCATTTCCGCCCATCACTACGAGGCTCTTTCGCTGCCGTTTGCCCATTTGCTTATGTTTGAATGCCGCATTACCGACGACCGGTCGAATCGATTCGTGCCATCCGTCCGTCTTGTGCATTGCGCAACCTGTTTTGCACAGCGGTCACCGAGGTCAGGATCGTCCGTCGCCTTAAACGCCCCGCAGAGCGTGCCTTGTTCTCCACGAGGGGGTAATAGCAATGGCGACGCTGTCTGCATGTGCCAAGTGTTGCGTGGAATCGTGGAAGGTGTGCCAGAAAGTGCTTTTGCGGTTAAGATTGCCAAATTCAGCATCTTGAGTGCGTGTGCATGCACAAGATTGTCTCGCTTTCATTCCCGACCCGGTATTGCCAGCCTCTATTCAAACGTGATGCTGCATGGTCAAATTGGGGGTCCGTGTCGGATATAGATTTCCATCCCCGTTGGGTCAAGTAGATGTCTCGCTCAGAATAATCATGACGAAAGTTGCGATTTTTCCTCAGGTGAACTTTTGGTTACTATGGAAAAGGGTGGGGCGTGGGAGGACGGGGAATGGTGAGAGGGGTGAGAGGGGTGAGGAGCATTAGGAAGCTTCAGTTCTTGTTTTTTTTTATCTTTTGGTTTTTAGTACATGGCTGTCTTCTCATGAATGATTCATGAATGCATGTGTGGTATTTATCTCTCAAACGCTCATCTTGTGTGCAAATGGTGAAATATATATATTGAAAACTTTGAAATGTGTTTTGTTTTTGTTGTTTTTATTTTTATTTTTTTGTTTTTTTTAAAATACCTGGCATGACGTCCAATATTTGTTGTTGTTGTTGTTGTTGTTATTCAAATCCGTATTCATCCCAATGTCGAAAATGTAAGGAATAATCAGAAGTGCCCACTTCTAACTCAAATAGGTATTGCTGTCAATCCAAATTTATTTGTGCTCAAACGGTGTTTCTTCGACTTCCCCGTTCTGTTCTTCGTCCTCTTCTTCTTATTATTATTCGTCTTAAATTTGCATACTCGACTTGGCACCTTGACCAAATTCCTCAGGGTGGCCTGCGGCATTTTTTTTTCATGCTAATTGTGCCTTTTCATTGTGAGGATGTCGAAAAGTCTGATTATTCCTTAGGATATGTAAAAGTGCTCATCTTTTCATTGAATATGTGAAGGGTAGATTTCAGTCAGCATTAGCTGTTTTGTTTGACAAATAAATAAATAATAATTTTGTCCGAACACGTCGTGCACCTCGAGCCTTCTGGCACGAGCATCGTTTGCTCCCCTCTAAGATCAGGTTCTATTTTTATTCTTCATTTAACGTCTCCACATTTGAATATTCTACCAGTCAGACCGAGAGGCAACTTCGTCCACCTTCGTGGTCCGTATGAATAATGGCTTCGCTGAGTGACTAAATCGTATCGATGTGTGAACTGCTTTGCTTTTAAAAGCCTTTTCCTTCAATTTTTCCTTTTCACTAAATGTAACCAAAACAAAAAACAGAACAAAAGAAACACAAACCAAATTTGGCTTTGGAACGACAGGGATGCAGGTTTATCATGCGGTTGCGGAATTTCCAGTTATAGTTTGTCAGTGAATTGTTTTCTTATTTTGCACGATCAAGTATTAAAGTGTATCCTGTGTGAACCACACAGTGGTTGTGATTTGTTTGTTTCACCACAAACGTTTTGAATGTTTGCTTGGTATGTTCAAAATAGTTTGGACGCAAAACCAAATCTTACTTTCACATCAATGCATTTAAACAGTTTGATATCATGGACTTCCCTTGAATATTACAATAAATGTTGCCACATTTCACCACTTTCAAAGAGGGTTTTGTGCTGCTGTTAATGTCCAACCAAGTTGTGTTGCATGTGCTTAACGTGGAATTATTACCCAAACGCAGGGTGATTGTAAACCTTTAAACTTCTCTCATTGGCTTGCCATGAGCTACCCGCAACTGTTAACTTTTAGCTGCGACGAGCAGCTCTATGAGAGGACCGCGTTGTTGTTCTTGTTGTTGGGGTGCCTTTTTGAATAGCGCATGCGCATACACTCGGACGTGCGTTGGTATGAGGTAAGAACATCGTGGACTAAAATCGCGATTTGTTTGAAGAAACCAGAATAAATTTAGCTGAAAGACAACATGAATGTTTTCATATCAATCTCGTTTCACAGAACTTGACACAAATTAGGTGTAATTATTGAATAGCGCATGTGCATACACTCGGACATGCGTTGGTATGAGGTAAGAACATCGCGGACTAAAATCGCGATTTGTTTGAAGAAACCAGAATAAATTTAGCTGAAAGACAAAAAGACGCTAGTGCATGCGTATAATTTAATGACTGGTCGAATTTGGTAGCGCATATTGCAACGGATATCCTCATGATTCTACACGTCGCAGCTGGTGACCACACTGGTCATTTTTCTCTTGTTTCTGTCTGGCTGGAAAACCTGTCTTGAGGCTGTAACACTTTGAGCCACTTTTTGAAATGAAAATTGAATGTGTATTTGTGCTTCACGACCATTCTCCTGAATTGTTAAATGTCGCTGATGCGCGTTGATGATCCAAATTTAATGCGGGGTGAAACACTATTTTCCAGAATTGTCAAGGACAAGTTGATTCCTTGATGGGCTTTTAAGCAATTATTGTCATTGTGATCGACAGGGCCTAAAACTTGAGGAAGAGATGAAATGTTGTCATCAAATGAGATGAAAATGTTGAAATGTTGAAATCCCACGAGATATCCTCTTGACGACGACACATCCGTCGTTTTGCAGAATGGGATTTGATGACGGTGACTAAATGACAGTTCACTTTGAGAGGTGTACTTTGTCGATCAAGCCACATAAATATCCAAACTATTAAATTTGCAACGAGAAAATGTCACTTCACAGTCCATGTCAAAATGCACTCTCTGTCTCTCTCTCTCTCTCTCTCTCTCTCTCTCTCTCTCTCTCTCTCTCTCTCTCTCTGTCTCTGTTTCTGTCTCTGTCTCTCTTTGTCTCTCTTTGCCTCTGTCTCTCTTTGTCTCTCTCTCTCTTTGTCTCTCTTTGTCTCTGTCTTTGTCTCTCTGTCTCTCCTCTGGTGCTCGCTCGCTCTCCTCTGGTGCTCTCTCTCTCTCTCTCTCGCTCTCTCGCTCTCTCGCTCTCTGGCTCTCTCTCTCTCTCTCTCTCTCTCTCTCTCTCTCTCTCTCTCTCTCTCCTTGCGCGCACTCTCTCTCTCTCTCTCTCTCTCTCTCTCTCTCTCTCTCTCTCTCTCCTTGCGCTCTCTCTCTCCTTGCGCTCTCTCTCTCTCTCTCTCTCTCTCTCTCTCCTTGCGCTCTCTCTCTCTCTCTCTATCTCTCTCTATCTCTCTCTCTCCTTGCGCTCTCTCTCTCTCTCTCTCGCTCTCTCCTTGCGCTCTCTCCTTGCGCTCTCTCTCTCTCTCTCTCTCTCTCCTTGCGCTCTCTCCTTGCGCTCTCTCTCTCTCGCTCTCTCCTTGCGCTCTCTCTCTCTCGCTCTCTCCTTGCGCTCTCTCTCTCTCTCTCTCTCCTTGTGCTCTCTCTCTCTCCTTGCGCGCTCTCTCTCTCCTTGCGCTCTCTCTCTCTCTCCTTGCGCTCTCTCTCTCTCCTTGCGCTCTCTCTCTCTCCTTGCGCTCTCTCTCTCTCCTTGCGCGCTCTCTCTCTCCTTGCGCTCTCTCTCCTTGCGCTCTCTCTCTCTCTCCCCTTGCGCTCTCTCTCTCTCTCCTTGCGCTCTCTCTCTCTCTCTTTATCTGTTCTCGCGTTTCATATTTCACATCAATACCTCTATCGTTTCGGAAGCAGGTGCACGAGATGCTGGGAATCTTCTTTTGAATGACTTCTGCACTCCTTTTTAAAATTTTATTTATTTATTTATTTTCAATGTCCATCTTACTATAATTCACCAAATGTCCGTCCGTCTGTCTATCCGTCCGTTCGAAGGTACCGCAAAAACGGCTGAAACGATCGCAACAATATTTTGGGTGGGTAATCCTGGGATCTCCTGGAGTAAAATAGGCTATATTGTTTTTCCAATTTCAGCTTTGGCCTCCAGCATTTTCAGGTTTGGACTCCCACATAACGTTATTTTCCCGGGTGCCGCACAAACGGCTGCACCGATCGCTGCACAGCTGTGCTGCACAGCTGCACCGATTGGACTCTGTGACCTCGGCCAAAGACCTTTTATAAGGACATGGGTTGAATCCCTGCTTAGAATGCCAACCCCCTCCCCGCCATCACAGCCATCTCTCCAACTCACAATCCCACGAGATATGTGGAAAGGACGACCCAAAACCAATTATCTTCTTTTTGATTCGTATATAAACATCATTAAAAGTAAATAATGACCTCGGCCAAAGTTCAAATGACGTGGATTTAATCTCTACATGAGAGAATTCCACATAGCTATTTGGGCGGTGTACAAGCCAACAGGTTGCTGTCTCAATCGATCTTGCTGAGGCCATAACACTTATCGGCTCAAAATCATTTAAACTGTTGACTTGGTAGTTTTTACAATGAAGGAAACATTAACAATGTTGTTAAAAGTTTATTTTGTGATTGGAGTTATGTTGTTTGGAATGAAAAAAGAGATATCGAGTTCAAGTAAATGATGACATGCCATGATGGTTTCTACTTTCTGAACGTGAACTTCGCGGATCGCCATATGCAGATTCGCCACGGACCCACGATCAATGTTTCTATACGTGAACGTACCCGTTTGTTTGCGAACTGGTACGTTTTTCATGGAAGTCCTTCACGAACTTGCTGTCCATGTCTGACGTGCGACAGAGGGTGCTGCAGGAATGTGGAATTTATTGGTTTCATGCTTTAGCATTTGCCGTATCTGCATTGCCTGTTTGCTTCCGGCCTCCCACCTTTGCGTAGCACTAGTCATAAATAAAGATGTGCTGCTTGATGGTGAATCGCCCGATTCTTTTAAATGCTTGAAACAAAATTGTGTCAGGCAATCTTAGGAAATCTGAATTTTATTCACGACCATACTACCAAGAACATCTCGGCATGATGGAATGTTGCCGTTTTTGTATGTTTATCATGATCGAATGTTCCCCCTTCACCATGTTTAGTCGAACAGTATATCTGCATTTTCTGCAAGTGAAGTGAATTTCCCATTGCCTTCATTGTAATAATCGTGGCAGAATTTAGCCAGAGTACCAGAGTATCGATTGACCAACAGTTATTTTCCACATGTGATACCATATTTGACGATCGCATCTCACTATCTCACCAATTATATGGGTATTCGGGTGGAAATCCCAAAAAAAATTGGGCTTTTTCTAAAGTATTGTATATATGGATCTACCTCCCCCCCCCCCCAGAGATGGCGACAGGTGGTGGCTCGTGTGCTTACAAGTTAAGAATTGTGAAAAAATGACAAATCCCTCGTAAGGTGCATCATGGTCAGAAAAATGTGATCTTATAAGGTTTCGTCACTATAAACCTTGGGAGCTCAGAGGAGTAGGGAAACAAACAAACAAACATCGTCTCATTCGCTTTGATATAGGAGATTTTAACAGCAAGTATATTTTTCCCCAAGGCCTACATTAAGCTTTGAGGCCCCTCGGCATGGGGCCCTGCATGTCCGTGCATGGGCCACTCCCTCCCACACAATACCATACTCTTTTGAAATCAACCATGCCCAAGTGCTTGTGCACAAAGGTAAATCCTACGATCCTATGAACATGCAGATGATCTTTAACCGAGACTTTTAAAATTGTAATCTTGTAAAATCAGAATAATTTTTATTTTCCCAGTGACAGAGTTGTACATTCATGCAATTGCTTCCTCATTTGGGATTATTTTAAGTCATCGATGTATAAAATAATGAATCAGATCAAGTCCTGTCACATTCCCTTACGTGATCTTCATCCACCCCTCTCCAATACTCTTCAGCCTGCGGCACATTAGCCCAGGTTATCCAACAAGACCGTCTGCGACATTTTAGTCTGTGGAAGTCTTTGATTAATCGTGTAATGCGTGGTGGTTGACGACCATCAACAGTTTTTGGGGGTGTCGTAAAAGTAACTGGTTCATGCACTTCTCATGGAAGCGGCAGGAAGGGGCATGTTATTATTCCCTCTGGGGTGTATCGATTACAGTAAATCTAGGCTCAGGTACGCTCATTGTCGTGGACAAGATAAGCATAGAACGCCTTAAGGATGTCGGGATTCCTTCAAGTTTATTCAAATTTTGTGTGAAACAGCAGTAGCGACTGTTTAAAAAGGTACCTACTTGTTTGTAGTTTATTTTTATTTTTTATTTTTTTTTTGTTTGTTTTGTTTTGTATACTGAATCGAGGCTTGTGAAAGAGCTAACATTTACTTCACAAACAAATCAACCAGACAAACAAAATACCCAAAAAGAGGGAGCGGAAGACAAGATAGGGAGAGAAGGGGAAGCACACAAACACAACATCCGAGAGCAGGAAGATGTGTGGAAGGGAGAGGGCCCGGGGGGAGGAGGCATGGGAAGGGGGGGGGGGGGAGGGAGAAGTATAAAACACAAGGACACCAAGGACTTCCTGGACAGAAGTTGGTATTTCAAAAAAGTGGAATTGGGGTGAAATTAGCGGGGGTAGAAAAGATCAAGGTTTTGGATGGGGGAAGATAAGAGATGGTGGTGAACAGCTGTTTTAAAGACTTGGAGGGTGGAGTGGGATTGAAGAGAGTGAGGGAGTTTGTTCCAGAGGCGGGAGAAAAGAGGAATGAAGGAGTGAAGGTGAGCAGAGAGTCTTGATTTTGGCAGTTTAACCATAAGAGGGTTGCAGGCAGATCTTGTGCGACCTGTAGGAATATTTGCGGGACAGAGCCCAGAGAGAGCTGGGGGGGCAAGGCCAGAGAGGAGTCGGTAGAAGACGGAAAGACCACCAACCTGCCTGCGGTGAGTTAGTGAGAGGCCCTTGGAGTTAGCTTCATCGCGGGAGATTCCAATGATTCTGAATGCTTTGGTTTCAACAGCGTGAAGGCGAGCTAGGTGTGAGGCAGGAGCACCAGCCCAAAATGTACTTCCGTAAGGGTGTTGGGGTAAGGATTTTTGTTACTAGAAGTGGCCTTGGGAAAACCATAATTTATTTATTGTTGTCTCCCGTCGTCAGCGAAACCGCGGAGCGAAAGGGGGACTATGGTTTTCCCGTCCGTCCGTCCGTCCGTGTGTGCATGCGTGCGTAAGCGAAGTACCAACTTCTAATCTGGTGTGTGGGTGTATCTAGGCATAAGGAAGAAAGCTATTGAAAATTGGGTCGCCACGTCAAAATCCAAGATGGCTGCCGCCATGTATGTCTGAACCTTGTGAGCAAAATATCTTGAAATATAAACGAACTACTAACTTCTAATCTGGTGTGTGGGTGTATCTAGGCACAAGGAAGAAGGCTATTGAAAATTGGGTCGCCACGTCAAAATCCAAGATGGCCGCCGCCATGTATGTCTGAACCTTGTGAGTGGAATATCTTGAGAAATAAACAAGTACCAACTTCTAATCTGGTGTGTCGGTGTATCTAGGCATAAGGAAGAACGCTATTGAAAATTGGGTCGCCACGTCAAAATCCAAGATGGCTGCCACCATATATATGTCTGAACCTTGTGAGCGAAATATCTTGAAATATAAACGAACTACTAACTTCTAATCTGGTGTGTGGGTGTATCTACGGATAAGGAAGAACGCTATTGAAAATTGGGTTGCCACGTCCAAATCCAAGATGGCCGCCTTGTGTCTTCCACTTTGTCAACTCACATCACTTCACCGACGGGGGACCTAGGCGTAACGCTTGTACACCTTAACATGGATATCACCCAAGGTGGAAATTCCCCCTTGGGGAAGGGCAGCACAGGAAGTCGCTACAACCTCCATCGTGTGACAATTATTCCTCCTGTGAAGTTCGGTTGAGATTGGATGAGTAACGACAAATGACCAAATGTGTCGTGGTCAGGCAGAGACACCAAATTGCCTATTTCCGTATAATGATAGTTGTAGTTTGTGAACTCTGAATGCAGGTAGCTTATGCACCTTGCTCGACATCGGAAGGAGTACTTCGTTGAGACATATCCATCTTGTAAGATATTCGCCGCAGTCATTCTTTTTAAGGTCGGGTAGATCTGATCAGCACCGCGTTCCTCGCTTGTTGGCGGAAGTCTACAACATGTTCTCCCTTGTAGCACTGTGTACAGATAACTCTTTGTGAGATTACAAATCTCTTCCATATTTCCTGAAGGTCTGTGCCATGAGCAAAAAGCCATTAACATTGTCTCTACTTGTAGATTGGAGTGGATGTCCGGTGACAGTATAGAGTAAGATGGCCTTTAATACATGATCCTACGCAATGTCATATACAGTCCATTTATATGGAGTCCTCCAGCTTTCTTCAAATGATCTCCCTTTCCCTTGTTTTTCTTTGGGATCTTCAACATCCACCAACGACTGCTGCCGTGTGGGACGCCAGTATAACATCCATCTGAGGGGACGGTACACATACTGATGAATCACACTGGGATGACAGTTTATATAGCTGTCAGGATTCGAACCTCTAGGCCATCCTGTCAGCCTCACAATTGAGGTTGCTGCATCCTCCACCTTACCCCAGTTATGTTTCGGCCATGGTAAGCACTTTGAAGCAGCTTTGGAGTTGTAGTTAGCATTTATGACATTTTCATGCCTGAAAAATTTCACAACTCGTAAACTTTTGTTGCCATCGCCTGATTGGATTTCATCTGGCGTCTTGTGTTTCTTGATTGCGTATTCGAAGATTTGAGAGTACTGTACATGGGTTGGTCTGGTCTTTTATCCTGTTTGCATGTCAATCGCATACAGGTCATATTTTTACTCCGATCTTCACGAAACTTCACCACCTGGTAGAGGTAGTAAGTGACAAGCTGGAAGCTTATTGTTGTTGAGGTCAAAAGATTACGGTCACATAAATCATACATTTTCATCTGATTGAATATCGACCCTCTGCCGCTCCATATCTCAGGTCCTCCTCACTCTCTGCAGACCTGGATAAAATTACAAACTGGTCAAATTAGTGGAACATGTCTATCAATCCTGACAAATCTCACACTCTTACTATGTCTTTCCGAAAAGACCGTCTGGACAACCTTCCCATCTACTTTCTCAACAATCCTCTCCAAGAAGTTCTGTCACTCAAGCTTTGGGGTCTCACTATCTGCCATGATCTTTCCTGGGAAAACCACATTTCCAAGCTGGCCTCCAAAGCCAGTCGCCGACTGGGCATCCTCCGTTGTGTGAAGTCCTTCCTCGGCACACCTGAGCTCCTCACCACATACAAGGCTTTCATCTGCAGCTCAATGGAATACTGCTCTCCCCTCTGGGCTGGTGCTCCTGCCTCACACCTAGCTCGTCTTCACGCTGTAGAAACCAAAGCTTTTATACTAGTACGAGCTGAGATGCCTGGGGAAATATGAGTATGTGGGAAGGGGGTGGGCTGAGGGAAGGGGGTGGGCTGAGGGAAGGGGGTGGGCTCAGGGAAGTGGGTGGGATGGGGTTGGGGGAAAGGGATGGGACATGGGGATACAAAGTAGGGTGGGGGAGATACCTGGTGAACTGGAGTTGGGGTTTTTGGGGTGTTGGGATGGGGAAAAGTCAAAGTGTTACCGTACAACTATTCCGCTACTCTGTCTGAACTTCCTTCTTGCGCGTCGACAATTCCACACACATTGTTTGGTACATCCAGAAAATAAATGCAGGATTATTCAAAGATGAATGATGTGAAAATATATAATTTTTCTGCTAGTCTATATATATATTTAGTTTTGGTCAGGGGAAGTTGGGGTGGGTGGGGAGAGAGGAGGTTGAGAGTTGTTGGAGAAGCAGGTCAGCCTGGGGGAGTGAACACTCATGATGCCAAGTATGAGCACCATGTGCCAATGGATATGATTGGTAAATCAGAAGAAATACACACAGTAGGTCGGTGATGGGGGAAATAGAGGTGGGGGCAGCAGCTATTCTAGAGAAGTTTGCACTCTTTGGGGAAAGTGTGATTGAACCCCCAGGGTGAAAGTGTGTACCTGGTATATGCAAGCAAACACCTATGGTGTGGGAGGAGGGGGGGGTGGGTGTTATTGGGGGTAAGGGGTGTTGGGGGGGGGGGAGGTTTCCAGTGCAAAACCGCCCTGGGCGAGTGAACAGTCTTCATGGCAAGTTTGAGCCCTGTGGGTCAAAATATATTGTTGTGGTTTTACGAAGCCCGTTCCCTTACCAAGGGGAGATTAAGCCCCTTGTTCTCCTTGGTCTTCGAACCGCGAGACTGAGTCGCCACTTCCGGGCAGACGTGGAAAAGGGTCTCGGGACAATTTTCGCACGTACCCACGCCACCGCGGAAGCGGGGATCGGGTCTCGCACGAACCACGCGTAATTGAGTACACCCGAGCGGATGGCGTACCACGTGGTCCATGCTGTTACCTTGCTATTGGAACCCGATCAGAGCGATATAATTCGTACCACGCTAAGTCAATGATGGAAGGGATGAAACGGTCGAATCAAAGGAAGAACAGGTTTAATTATTATTTACACAATGTACAATGGTAGAAGAAGAAGAGACATAGGGCAGTCTTAAGCAGTCGGAACTTATTTCCCCAGACAAAGGGCCCACTTACACAGCACAGGGAGATGAAGGAAGAATGTTCATGCGCCGAACGCGCCGGCTTTGGTCCTCCAGGAACAGCTCACCCGGCGTGGCCCTCTGGCGGTCACAGCACGCATCCCGGCGAAGGCAGGCAGGCAGGCGGGAAAATCCTCACGGTGCGTATCTCAGCAAAGCAGGCAGGCGGAAGGAAATATGCGTGCGTCTGTGGTTCGGCACGGCTGTCTTTCACAGCGCGATTAATACAACTGCGCGCTTTCACTCTCGTAACTGACACAGCACAACTCATCTGCCTTATAACTCAAATCAGCGCGTCTCCTCTCGTCTCATAAATTGGCGCATCTCACCCGAACTCATAACTGAGGTGGGGGCTCTGGGCACAGGGTTATATCGTCCCGCCCTAGCCCGACTCGAACGTTCCAAACCCCGCCTTTTGCCGCAGTGGTAAGTCACTCCCCTCGAGCCCTGATTGGCGGCTCGTGCTTACCGGTCACTCCCACTCCTCCTGCCCCGCTTTCCTTCGGCCTTGATCGACTTGTTCAGGCCGGCTTCGTGGTATCTCGCGCCAAAACCCAAAGCATCGAGGCATCATAAGCATCGTAAAGGACCTAACTCTCATTGTCCTACTCAATGCAAAACTAAACACAGGAAAGGTCTACGCTTACATTTACTACGAAATAACTGAGCTTAAACGAGGCTAAGTGTTGTAGTGTAACTAAACTATGAGGGGAAATTAACCTTTATTGTAAAAACACAAAACCGCAACAATATGTTCAGCAAATCAGAACAAACATACACCGTAGGGGGTAATGGGGGTGGGGGTTGAGGCAGGAGGTGGGGCAAAGTGTAATACTATCCTGGGAGAGCGGAGACCTTTTATGCCAAGTGAGTGGCGCCCATGGGTGAGAGAGTGTACCCGGTAAATGGAAGGAAACACACGGTTGGGGGGGAGGGGGAGTTTATAGTGCAAAACCACCCTGGGGGACTGCCAGACCTCCGCGCAGTCCTGTTGGTAATGCGCGCGCCTCCAACTCCACGTAAGTCCTGTGAAAGGGCTTTGCGCTCGCTTTTTATATCTCTCCGCGCGATCACTCCGCGGGCCCCAAAGCCACGCCTGTCGGTGATGTTACCTCAGCCCTGATTGGCTGATGAGGGCTTACTGGCCACGCCTTTGATGACTGGATGACGTGGCCACACCTTCTTCTTGCCGTTCCGCCCCCTTCTTCAGGCCTAACCTCGTGGCTTATGGTGGCGCTTGGGCGGAAGCCCAGCGAGGCTGCGAGCAGCTAACAAAGGCACGTAACAAATTGGGAGAGCCATGAAGCACCGACTGTAGGGGCACGTAATGGCGTCGCTTGGAGAGGGAGGTTGTAAAATGAACGAATTGGGGACCTACTCTTTATTTAATTGACACAATGCAGATTCAACTATTGGAAACACGGCCTTATCTTAAACACATATTAATGAAATAACTGAAGTCCTATGGTGGCCTACGTGTTGCTTGTGGACTAACTAGGGGTGCTACCTTTAACCTTTTAATGATGGGATATTTATATACAAGTGTGGGTTCTCAAAACCGCAACAATATATATAAACCATGAGTACGTCTTATTTATAATTACATTATATGGGATCATACCATTTAGACCCCTTACATGCCCCCAACCTCTCTGAAGACCCTTTAGACCCCTATAGATATCAATACACAGACTATACTTCATTCAGCAAGTGGTGCACAATGAAACTTGAAATACTAACAGGGTTTTCATATTTGATCACTCAAGCCTATTGGTTTTGAGATCAAGGGTCAAAGGTCAAGGTCACATAAAATCGTCAATGTTCATCTGATTAACGAGCTTGGTGATGGCTTAATGGTTAAGGTTGGTGTCTTAAGATGTTAACGATCGTGAGTTTGAGCCCTTGTCGTTCTGTTGAATAATACCATGTGGGTTGACTCGGCCTGTCATCCTTCCGAGATCGGTAAAATGAGTACTAAGTTACTGGAAACGGGGCACTGCATCAGCAGCACAGCCACGCAGTTATTGTCCCCCGTCGCACAGCGGAGCGAAAGGGGGACTATGGTTTTCCACTCCGTCCGTCCGTCCGTCCGTCCGTGCATGCGTGCGTGCGGGTGTGCATGCATGCGTAAGCGAAGGACCGCATTCGAATTTGGTGTGTGGGTGCAACCCACGTCAAAATCCAAGATGGCCGCCGCCATGTATGTCTGATGCCATGTATGTCTGAACCTTGTGAGATTAATATCTTGAAAAATAAGCGAAGTACCAACTTTTAATCTGGTGTGTGGGTGTATCTAGGCATAAGGAAGAACGCTATTGAAAAGTGGGTCGCCACGTCAAAATCCAAGATGGCCGCCGCCATGTATGTCTGATGCCATGTATGTCTGAACCTTGTGAGATGAATATCTTGAAAAATAAGCGAAGTACCAACTTCTAATCTGGTGTGTGGGTGTATCTAGGCATAAGGAAGAACGCTATTGAAAAGTGGGTCGCCACGTCAAAATCCAAGATGGCCGCCGCCATGTATGTCTGAACCTTGTGAGATGAATATCCTGAAAAATAAGCGAAGTACCAACTTCTAATCTGGTGTGTGGGTGTATCTAGGCATAAGGAAGAACGCTATTGAAAATTGGGTCGCCACGTCAAAATCCAAGATGGCCGCCGCCATGTATGTCTGAACCTTGTGAGCAGAATATCTTGAAAAATAAGCGAAGTACCAACTTCTAATCTGGTGTGTGGGTGTATCCAGGCATAAGGAAGAACGTTATTGAAAATTTGGGTCGCCACGTCAAAATCCAAGATGGCCGCCTCCATGTATGTCTGACCCTTGTGAGCGAAATATCATATCATAGCATGTTTTCTGCGTCTTCCACTTTGTCAACTCACATCACTTCACCGACGGGGGACCTAGGCGTATCGCTTGTTCAAATAGTTTTTGAAGTCAAAGGTCACCGTTGTACAAAATCGTCAATTTTCATCCGATTGACTTGATATTTGTGCAGAATTGACATATTGGTTCATCAATGAAAACTCGAGCCGGTTGGTTTTGTGCTTGGAAGGGCACGGTCTCATCCACTGATTTCGCAAGTTCTGGTCTATGACTGCTTGTTAACTCCGCCATTTGCGATGGATGGAGGTTTGTTGTCATCTGTGTCTGTTTGTTTGTAGGATATCTCAACACGTCGTGGACGGATTCGGATGAAACTTTGTGTTTGGCTGTGCGTCCTCACATACAGTGCTAACGGCCTCAACTTCAACCTTGTGTTTGCCAGTACCACACGTTATCCTTTTTCAACCGAGTACCACAATAAAGTAAGCTATTGAAGGAAAATGTCTTCTGGCCCAACGACAATTATGAATAAACTAGCAATAGGTGTCCACAACCATCCGTGACCATGTTGTGGATCATCAGACAAGGCCCTCACTTTTTCACCTTCATTCGCTTTGAAATTGATTTTCTTGCAACCGCTTGAGTGATTCACGCTGAACGTTCAACTTCATTATCATCTTGTCTACGGAAGTGAATGAAACGGAAAACAAAATACTGCATAGGCGCCCGCGGAACTACGTAACTTCCGGTTAGTGCACCCTTTGCGACAACAGTCACGTGATTGGATACGTTGAAAACAAACCACTAAAGGGCACGTGTTACAGCTTACTTCCGGTAATCTCGTCCTCACCTATTGGAGGAACCATCAGAAGAAGGAATCACAAGAAGAAAAGACGATAGTCATCGGGAGGAACAACAACAACAACAGGGATTTTAAGGCCATTTTCCCTGCAAGAGCGGGGGTTAGCTTTGCGGTCCCCATGACAATCTTCTCCATTTTGCCCTATTTTCTGCATCTCTCCTTGTTAACCCCCTTGCCCACATTTCTTCTTCCATCATCTTTAGCCGAGTCTTTCTCGGTCTTCCCTGTCCTCTACTTCCTTCTACATTCATTTCCATCACTCTTCTCAACCAGGTCACTTTCATCCTTCCTTAACACATGACCAAACCATCTCAACCTGTTCCTCTTCACAGCATCAATCACAGGCTCTATTCCCATCATCTTCGCAATTCATCATTTGTCTTCCTCTCTCTCAACGATACTCCTCCCCCTCCCTCCCTCCCCCTCCCCCCTCCCCCTCCCCTCCCTCCCCCCTCTCCCTCCCTCCCCTCCCTCTCCCTCCCTCCCCCTCCTCTCCCTCCCTCCCCCCTCTCCCTCCCCCTCCCCCCCTCCCCCTCCCCCCTGCCTCCTCCCTCTCCCTCCCCCCTCCTCCTCCCCCCTCTCCCTCCCCCCTCCCCCTCCCTCCCCCCCCCTCCCCCTCCCTCCCCCCTCTCCCCCTCTCCCTCCCTCCCCCCTCTCCCTCCCCCTCCCTCCCCCCTCCCTCCCCTCACCTCCCCCCTCCCTCCCTCCCCTCCCCTCCCTCCCCTCCCTCACTCCCCCTCCATCCCCCCTCACCTCCCCCCCTCCATCCCCCTCCCCTCACCTCCCCCTCCATCCCCCTCCCCTCCCCCTCCATCCCCCATCCCCCTCCCCTCCCCTCCCTCCCCCCCCCCTCCCCCTCCCCTCCTCCCCTCCCCCTTCCCCCCCTCCCCCTCCCCCTCCCCCCTCCCCCTCCATCCTCCTCCCTCCCCCTCCATCCTCCTCCCTCCCCCTCCATCCTCCTCCCCCTCCCCCTCCATCCCCCTCCCCCTCCCCCTCCCCCTCCCCTCCCCCTCCCCCTCCCCTCCATCCTCCTCCCCTCCCCTCCATCCCCTCCCCCTCCCCCTCCCCTCCCCTCCCCTCCCCTCCCCCTCCATCCCCC